>NW_027457906.1:316830-633661 GCF_050624435.1 Tenrec ecaudatus | reverse complement strand
CTGCATTGCAGGCCAATAAAATCGGACTCAGTGGAGATGGGACAAAGATGTCTTTTGGACAGCTCTCTGGCGATCCCAATGAGCACACAGGCTGATACCCACCATCTGGAAACTATGGGGTAGCTGCTTCTCCGGTAATGCCTCGGGGGAGCGCTTGGGTCCCTCAAAGAATGCGGGATGATGAAGGGGCAAAGGTCATCAAACCTCACCCACAGCTTTACACTGGGGGGCTGCTCTCTGAGGAATGTGGGAAGGGTCCACTTGCATGCTGTCTCTGTGCAGCAGATCCAACAGACTCAACACCTTTCCAAAGCTGGCAAGAAAGTCCAAGAGACTAGATGTGGGCACCACGCTGTGAGTTTCCCAGAAGGCACGAGACAGATCGAGAGCAGTCACAGGAACACAGACTCCTCCGGAAATGCCGCCATGCGCAGAACATGCATCTTTAATTTCATTTCACACTGACTCAAGCATTCAGTCCTTTTTACGAAAACCCAGCTTCTCATTACAGTAACCGGTTTAAAATGACAATCTTCTGTTGAGCAAGTCTAAGAAATGACCTTCCTTTATTTTACATGGTATAAAAATTCAGTTTCCTAGGCCGATGGGCTCTAGGGACAGGTGTTTTTATGTACTAGACATGGCTTTCAAAGTTCTTCAATTGCCTAAATTAATAACGACTTTTTTCCTTTGGCTTTTCTAAGGGACACATTAATTTCAATCTTTTTCTAAGGAAGTGAATCTCTAGCTATCTCATTTGGATAACTTTCTGCCTTCAGAGTAGAATTTGAAATAATCTGCAAGGTTACCCCTTCCCCACCCTGCCCCAGCAGCCCAGCCTCTTTCTTCCTTCCAGCCTCCAGCCAACGGGGTTTGGTTGGGAAAGGAGATGCAGAAGGGAGTCTCTGGATTTTTCTATCAAAAGGTTGGCCACAACCCCCAGTAGACCAAATGTAATTCATTATGGCGGGTTTTGGTTTTTACTACATTAAGAGTTATCCTTAGGGAAATTACAAACAAACAGAAATAGGAAGACTTTATATTTTATTAACGGATGTACTGCTCAGTCTCATTATATTTTAAAAGACACAGTATAAAAAAAAAATCTGGCTCCATTTAAAATGTCCTGACTAGCAGAACTTAAAATACACAAATCTTAACATGAAAGTCTAGATGAATAAATAAAATAAACAACGAAACAGCTTTCTCAGGAAAAGCCATAATAAAGAGCTCGACTATTTTTTGAGCTGTTTAAGATGCTCGTGTTAAAGGGAAAAGAGTATCATTGTTGACTTTGAAATGTAGAACCATTTGCTTAATTCAGTGATGCTAAAATGGGCAGTTTGGCTGAAGAAAGAAATTGGCTTGTAGCATTTGATGAGCAATTTCTTCTTTTGAATATAGAAATGACCAGGGATGCGGACACGCTTTTTATTCTTTTGAGGACCCTCTAACCAAGAAATCTTTTAAATGATCATTACACAGTGAATGCCTGGAGGCTCTGGAAACTATTTATTTTGACATTATTATAAGCTCAAAATGATTCACCAATGCAAAAGAAGAAGAGAAAAAGCAATTAAATACTAAGCTGTAAACACTGGAAGCTTTTCTGTGCTGAAAATAATTGGACAGAGTTTTTTTCTTTTTTTAAGTAATAGTGTCCAAAGAGATTCAATGATCTTATTGCTTATGGATTTGGAGCTTAACTATATTCCTTATTTTAAATTTGATATTAGAATAGCAAGATTATAGACCTTGATACAGTGTGACTTGGAGAAGTATCGTTTCATTAAATTATCAAGTTAAGGCTCAAGGAGCCTGGTGTAATGTGTGTGACCATGAGGCCAGCCAGTTGGAATCCGCTATGGCTCACAGAGAAAGATGCGGTTCTCAGCTCCTGTAAAGATTTAGAACTTCGGGAACCCACAGGCATAGTTCTACGTTGTCCTTTCAGGGGTCCTCAAACTTTTTAAACAGGAGGCCAGTTCATTGTCCCTCAAACCCGCTGGAGGGCCGGACTATAGTTTAAAAATAAAACTATGCACAAATGCCTATGCGCACTGCACATACCTAATTTGAAGTAAAAAAAAAAAAAGGGGCAAAAACACCCGGCATGCTGAATAAATGTCCTCTGAGGGCCATGTGGTCCGCAGGCCATAGTTTGAGGACCCCCTAGATTGATATAAGTCAGAATCGACTTGATAGTGTTAGGTTTCTGGGGTGGTTGACCTCAGTTCTTGCTTAGCAACGCTGAAAGAATTCATATGGCAGAAGCACTTTTGTAAATCCAAGTGAATGTTATGAAAGAAAGTTTCAGGTATCGCAGTCCCCAAAAGTCCCCACTATCTCCGGAAAGCACGCCGGGCTGCATGGCAGGGGTGGGGAAAGTTTGCAGCTGAATATGGCGGTTTCATGGGAGGAATACCTGAGCAGGAGTGCAGAACCAGCTGAGGAGCCACGGCAGGAACCCCCAAGGGCCTCACCCTCCACTTGCAGAGCACGTGAACAAGGGAGGGCGACAAGGAGCCCAGGCCTACTTCTATCACCTCCCAACACCACTGGAGGGCATTGGTCGATCGTACTGGTTGATTTTGGTGCACTTTTGTGAAGTCCTATTCTGTATGACCAGGTGGACCTTCCACCTGGGTCTACATGACTTGGGTCAGAGCATGCTCAGTTCTGAATTTTGCCATAGGTATCTAATGAGTGTGCCTGATTTATTTCCAACCCCTTTGTTGTGGCCCGGACAGCTCATTTTCGTTTAGTGCTGGCATTTGGGAAGACAAGCCCTAATCTAGCAACCTGTCAATAGCAGTAAGTGAATGGAATTAAAACTCAACTCATAGCCATAAATTCAATTCGGACTCATAGCGACCCGAGAGGACAGGGCAGAATTGCCCCCTGAGGATTTCTGGGGCTGGAATTCTTTACAGGAATAGAAGTCTCTTTTTTCTCCCTCCCAGTGGCTCCAAAGGACTGACCTTGCAAGGAGATGTCCAGCGGGTGCCTGTAGGCTCCTTCATTGAAAATCTCTGCTAGTTTATGAAGCGGGAGGGAAATTTTGAGGAGGCCGTCTGCGGCAGAGTTAACTCCCCATTAAAGCCAATGAGCTTTTCCACATCTCTCAAAAAACAAACAAAAAAACCTAAAGTGACTACTTCAGATTAATATGCTGTAGGTAGAACCACCTCCCACTCAGCAAACCAAACCAATCAACCAACCAACCAAACAAACAAAAACACCCCAAATCCTGTTGCCTTCAAGTCAGTTCTGACTCATGCTCACCCCTTGTGGTACAGAGTACAATTGTTGCATGAGGTTGTCTAGGCTGTACCCTTTATGAAAGCAGATGACCCCTTCCTTTTGTGGTACAGCTAGGTGGGTTTGAACTGATAACCTTTATATAAGCAGCCCTATCCAGCGATCTATGTCAACTAAAGTGTCAAAGCATGTAAAGACTGATCCACAACCCCCACTTCTCTCTTCCTCTTCTGTGATGACCTGGAATCCACCTTTTGATCTGGTGGCACCATATTTGTGAAGCAGCCCGAATCACTGACGGACGGTGTGCAGGACAAACACCCTGTAGAATTGCCCTTCCAGCGTCAGAATTTGCATGAACAAGAAATAAACTTCTAGATTTTAAGCCACTGAGGTTTCAGGGGTAGCTTCTTTCTGCAGAACAGACTAGGCTATCCTGCCTGATCATCTCTTCACAGGGTTTTTGTGGAGAGCTACCGGAGCAGCTCGATCCAGGGGAGCTGCCAAAGCAGATACCTACACTTTATCTGGGATTGTAGGTTGTAGTACCAAAGTTTTTATTTGCCCGGGAGGCACTGAGTAAATTTTTTTTCTTCTGAAAACAGGACAATATGTAAGTAAGTTTGGAGACATATGTAGCTGGAGCTGAAAGTCCTCTTACCTTGCAGTTTTCTTTGGTAGAGATAGACTTGTTCTTAATGAAACCCATGACAGTCAGTGTCACAAATGACTTCTGAGGAGAGGCCAAACAGCTAAGTCAAGGCCAGCCTACCGTTCTCTTAAATGCTGTCTCATGCTCTCATCTGCTCTGACGTGTTTGCTCAGGGGCATGTGGCAGCCACTGGGCGGGCCTTACCATTGGCACTGAAAATCATTGTAGGGGATATTAGAGGATTTACATCAAGAAGACCTGACTTCCTGGCCATTGCTCGGGGGCCACAGTTCCCAAGACAATCAGTGTCAAGGGCAAAACAAAATAAAACATGACGAGGCCTCTGGGGCTGGGTTGAGCTGGATATGTAACCAAAGCCCCCTTCTACCAGGATCTTCCCAAGAGGAGATTGCTCTTTTCCATAGCTAAACAATTTTGTTTAACACACGTTCTGCTGGGGAACCTTCTGGGAAGCAGAAGAAAATAAATCTGCCTTCCTTTGAATTAAGCTGGGTTGGGTCCAAGCCCTGTGTAGTGTGTATTCTTATCATAACATCTAAAGGAGTCTCATTTCACCATTCTAAGCTATTAAAAAAAAAGTTCCAGGCACAATAATTCAATTTAAAATTACACACCAGGAGTAGTTCATATTTAATACACTTTATACAGGTATTACAGGTACAAGGGACGTACTTGTTAACTGCCAGGTTGCTGGCTTGAACCAACCAGCTACTCCACAGGAGGTACTGTGTTTCTGTGAAGATTTTCAGCTTGGAAGCCCACTGGGAGAGCTCTCCTCTGGCTTGAGTCTGAAGGTGCTTGACAGCAGTAGCCTTTTGTTTTTATAGAGGTATAAAGCTTTCTTTCTTTCTTTTTTTTTTCTCGGTATAAAGCTTTTTAGAACAACAAAAACAATTCCTTTTGGAAGTAAGCCAGAGATAAAACCACAAGTTACATGCTTTACTTTTTTTCTGTCCTGCTGCTGGCAGCCACCCTTTCATCGATTGTGCACACCAGCATGGTGGTGAAGTGGTGAACTCTGCGCTCTCACTCCCCTGGCTACACACTCGGTCTCCTCACTCATCGTGTGGCTTCACCCAACGCACGGAGCCTCCTGCAGGCTCCTCACCCTGTGTGTGTAAAAGTGCGAAGGAGACAGACTTCCTCAGAGCTGTGCTTTAGAGAGAATCCTCCTCACATACTCAGCACCGCCTTGAATAGGGCAGCACTGCATACATGACATCTACTTGATGATTGTTGATGGTGTGGTGGTGTGTTTGTACGGATAAAAAAAGAGCCCTGAATGGTTATGTAACAAGTAAGGGAATAAATAGATCTTCCTTCATCCACCTTCATCTTTCATTGTTCTATCACTCTCTGATTGCAATATTAGAGGCTAAAATGGGCAGAATTCCCACCTCTGAACAAAGTTTGTGCACATGGGTGTGCATGCTTGTGTGTCCATGTGAGTGTGCCTGTACAATGTGTGTGCACGTGTGTGTGCACATGTGCACTGGAGCCTGGCAGCAGCAGGGGAGGCGCCTGTCTCTGTTCAGCAGTATCTGACGGCTGCTGCAGGTGTAATGAGAAGTGATCGATGATCTGTTCAGGGAGCTCCTGGGGTGGACTCAGGGAAGGAGCAGCAAAGAAGACATACTCATCTCCCCCATATGTAGATGAGGTGATGGAGGTGGGCGGTAGAGGAGCAGCTCCTTAGTAATGAGATCACAGGGGAAAGGCCTTGGATGAGGTGCCAGACATCCCTGCTTTCCCAGAGAGGGTGGGGACTGGGAACGAGGCTGCATCCTGCCTAATCAGTTACAGTTGCTCTGTCGCTCTGGGGAGGGAGGCAGATGAGGCAGGGAGCTTCCGGAATCTCTCATCTCCAGTCCTTCTAGGTGGATGTGGGAGCGTGTGAGGACGGCCACACTGGAGGGTCAGGGTTGATCGCCTTGCAGTGTGGAGCCCGGCCTGGACCTGCGTTGTGCAGGGTGACCAAGGAGCTCTGAGGGCACGGTTCTGGGTGGGGGCTTTGTCTACTAAGACCCACAGCCGCGCCCTGTGTCGCAATGTTGGCATGCAATGTGCAAAGACTTGAGACAATGTGAAATGGACCATCCACTTCACTTGGAAAGACAGGAGGGCTGAAAATCAGATTGGGAGATCTGATCTCGTTTGCTGCACAGTTGTGAGAGGAGATATTCCTGGCTTCTCTCATGTTGGGAACCGGGCATAATCAGCCTGACAAAACCAAGGCCATATTGCCTGCCCAGCAGGGCTAAAGCCACGTCACCTCAACCTTATCTTACCCTGACACACACCAGATGGCCCACCCTTGTCTGCTCCAGCACCGGACATTCCAACTGCAGACTTGCGGCCGCCTGCCCTGTGTGCTCTACACCCCCGCCCTTCCTTTTTTTTATCTCCCCTTTGAACTCCCTTGTTTGCCTCACCCTTTATAGAGAGGCTTGTGTAGCAATAAACTCAGACCTTGACAAGAATCTGCTTGGTCTCGCTCCTCTCTCTCGCCCGTTTCTCTTTCAGGCTGGGTCCTCCTTGGAACCCCTCGAATAACTGAGTCCCGCGGGTTGGGGCACTCTCACACATGAAACTATATTCCTCCTCAGGCATCAAGGAGGTGATACGAATGCTTTGATAGCCTAGTATCTGTCAGCTGGGAGGCACAACATAGTGAGAGCCCTTATTAATCACTTGGAGATTAGCTGAGGGGTGGGAGAAGCCAGGCATGAGGCTTTCCAGGGCTGCTCAGCCTGCACAGGAGTCCTTTCCTGGGTTGGACAGAGGTGCTGCCATCTGAAAGCTCAGATAGAGCAGTTGGAAAATTAACTGACCTGGTACAAGATCTATTTACATATATCAAAAGATCCTGGGTAATAACATCTCATGTTTGTGCAGCATGCCACATTTGTCAAAGGGCTTTCTCATTTACTGTCTTACTTGGTCCTCAAACTAAGAGGCCTTTGGGCAGCTATTGCTGTTTAATTTTGGGCGTGGTAACAGCTTTGGGTATAGTACTGGGCTTGGAATCAGGCTGTGCAACCCACAGCAGGTCACTTAGCTGCTCTGGATTGGCTTTCTTCCTCTACGAAGGTCAGCGCTTGGACTAGACCATTTTCCCAGTGGCAGCTCTGCTGACATTTTGGCCAACATCGTTCTTGTGGGGCTGTGTTGTTCCCTGCACCAGGATGCTAAGCGAGCATCCCTGGTCTCAGCCCACTAGATGGCAGTGGGACTCCCTTCTTCAGAATGTCTCCAGGCATGGCCAAATGTCCCCAGCAGAGCATGCTGCTGGGCTGGCGCACGGCAGGATGATGCACTCAATGAGTTGGATTTTAAGTTTTCAGGTACTTTACATGTCTGCACAGGGAGACTACATCAACAATTACCCAGCAGTCAATGGATCATCACTGACCCTCTCTATAATTCCAACTGAGATCATGAAGCACCGACTGAGTTTCTGAGCTTAGCACCCTGCATGGCACAAGTTGTTTAGCACTCAGCTACAAACTAAAAGGTTGGCGGTTCCAACCTATCCAGAGGCCTCTTAAACAAAATCCTGGTGGTCTGCTTCAGAAGAGTTGGAGCCATGAGCACCCCATGGAGTGAAGAGATATAAACATGAATGTGGATGGGACTCTAGGTATAGCTACAACCGGGAACCATGGAATCAACTACATCATGGAATCAACTTCAACTCCTGGCCTCCTTGTGTGTCCAAGAAGAACTGTGCTCCCCAGGGTCTGGAAAGGCTGCTTGGTCTGAAGTAGATTTGCAGGCCCTTCTTTCTAGGTGCCGCTGGGTGGCCTCAACCTTCCAAGCATGCTATTAAAAGCCAATCCGTCACCTGTGTGCATCACTGAAGACACACAGACACAGGGAGCAATGCCCTGGCTGGGGCACTGGAACAGCGCTGGCATGCAGTGAGTGCTGCCCAGTTAGCGAACAGGTCTTCCCTTGGTACTTTCTCAGGTCTGTGTGAAGCTTTCTAAGCATCCAGAGTTCTCGGCCTGATTCTGCTGCCAACTTGCAGTGTGGCTTCGAGCTAGTCTCTTGCCCTCTCTGGGCTTGATAACAAAAGCAGGGCAGGCCAGCCACAAATATCGTGTGGCTAGCAGGGGAAAGCAGTTGAGGACACAATTGCAGATGGAGTTCATCCTTTGGACTCATCGCCCCTCCTCCCTAACACCCCCCCCCCCCCACTCCACACACACACCTTTTCAACTGCACCAGATGGGTTTTAACTTTCCGGCACCAGAAAAGCAGACCTTGAGTTTTTTCCTTTATGGAATGTAGGCCATCCCTGCTTATGTGTCACATTCAGTCCTCGTTCTTCTCCCTACTCTTGTCCCTCCTCCAGTCATCAACAAGTGACTGCAGGGCGGTTTCCCAGCAGGGCTGTGCTCAAAGATTCATAATGCTGGGTTTTCCTTTAGTTCTCCACAGTCTTGGGCTTGGAACAATCCAGGCATTACCTTATCAAATGCTCATTTTAGGGGGGAAGACGGGGGCACTGGAAACACCACATGGGGCTCAATCCTTTTCTGCACGTGTCTGAGGGGTTTCCAGGAGTTCGAATTTCAACTTAAGTGATTTATTTTTTGTTGTTTAATCGCGTGCCTGTCATCTGCTGGACATTTCTTCTACAGTGTTTTGTTGTTGTTAACCCCATTTCTAAGATCAGAGATAGAAGGGTCAGGCACAATAGGCAGTTAAATTGACTCAATCTGGGGTGTGAACCTGCTTCTGTCTGGTTCCTCATAGCCCTCAGTCATTTTAATGCAGGTGTTGTGAAGGGTGTGGGTTCAGCAGCCACACACTGCCTCATCTCGCCTCCTCGTTGATAGGCTGTGTACCCTTATGTGAGTTGTTTAATCTCCTACCAAGCTTGTGAGAGCACTACTTTTATTAGCTTCATTTTACCGAGACTGTGAGAGGTCAGGGGAGCGAAGGCTTACATATTGCCAGGCATATAATATGCTAATGATAGTCAAGATATATAACTAAGCATTTCTCTGTTCTTGGTTCTGTCAGTACCTGGTGTGGCCACAAAGGAGAAACCTGGTTTCCTGCTATTTTGAGCATCTAGTGTGAATGGCAGGAGATAAGTCACAAGCTAATGAACCCTTGTGGTGTAGTGGTTAAGCACCCTGGGCCCGGCTATCAAAAGATATAGTGTCCAGGGTCTTAAAGACTGGAAGATAAACAAGGGGCCATCTAGCTAAGAAACAACAAAGCCCACATGGAAGAAGCCACCAGCCTATCTCGACATGATCGCTGAAGACAAAGCGGGTGCATAAGCAAATGCGGGCATGTTTTCCTGATGTGCACTCACCCTTTACATAAAACTCTCTCTTATACATACGCGTTTCTGTGGATTTGTTTCGCTAAGGCACCCAGACTAACATAAGCAGCATGGAACGCATTTAAGAAGCCTAGACAAGGGCAGGGCAGGATATTTGGAGGGACTGGATCCAGAATTAGAGAGGAAGGGGTCCTGGAGGTGAAACGGGCTGCTAGCTCCCTGTCCCAAGGGGGACAATGAGACTGCTGGCTCCCATGAAGATTTACAGTCTTGAAAACTCCATATAGGGTCACTGTGGTTGGAATCCACTGGACGGCAGTGGCCTTTTGGGATTGAAGGTGGAAGCCACCAAAGAGCCTGCGGGGAGTGTGTGAACTTCTGGAATACAGCGAACAACCTCTGCACATCTGCTTTTCGTGCTGCCCAAGTCATGCATTGACATTTGTCCAAAAGTGAACCATCACAGCTGCTCTCTCAGGAAGCTGGGGGCTGAGCCCGCTGGTTCCACTCTGTCAGCATTTCTGGTCCGGGTACCTGCCCTCTGCCCCGGCACAGGCAATGGGCTTTTGGAAGCAGTGCTCCCTGGGTAGTGGGTGTGATTTGGCTCCTCTGGCCTAACATGATGAATGCTGAGAGGGGGTGGATACTAGGGGGTTAAGCTCCCTGACCTTTCCCTAGCCCAGGGGAAAACTTACTATTTAAAGTAAGTTTTAGACAGAATCTTTAGAAAGATAAATTGTTTACTTAATGTACACAATTACTCCCCAACACATCTGTTTTGTGTCTGCTCAACTCAACCTCATAGGCTATGGATGACCTTGAGCAAGTTTTTAAAGTCACAATGGGTTTCTACCAGGATTGAGAGTTCAGCTCTCTCAACTCTCCAACTGGTTATTAGCACCATAGTCTCATTTCTATTTATGGATTTACTTTGTTTGAGGGAAAAAAGACTCCCAATTCAACTTTATTTTATTAGGAACTCCTTTGCTATGTTTTACACAAGAAAAAGACACAAACCGCTGTTCTGGATGAAGGAGAGCATCTGCATGAGGCCACAATGGTGTCGGAAGGACCCACAGCCACAGTTACTTAAATAAAATGACACTCATTCTGTCCTGCTGACTCTGACTCATAGTGACTCTGTGTAGGGATCCTGAAGTTGCTACCTTTACAGGAAGCAATAACCTCATCTTTCTCCTGTGGAATGACTAGTGGCTTCGAACCAGCAATCTTGCTGTTAATAGTCCAACACTATCCAGCATCACCACCTGAGCTCCTGAAAGCTTAAATGAGACATGGAAAACAAACACCTTTGTCACAAAACTGTCCCTGAAGACGGATCAATTCATGGAGTTGCGGGAGGGCCTGTGAGAGCATGAGCGGGACCTTCATTGGGATGTGCACACGACCGTATATCGCTGAGTCTGGCCCGGGGAGTGGACGCAAGCTTTCCACTGCCGGTCAGCAGTAGGAAAGAACTCAATGGTGGCTGAATGTGTGGCCCCTCAAAATGGATTTAGGGTCTCCACATAGACTCTCACTGTGAGCCACAGCCTATTGCTCAAAATTTAAGCTTAAATATGACTTAAATGCCTAACATTCTGTTTCCTTAAACTAGAGTACTGCCAGGATCAACTAGAGGCCTGGATGACCTATCAGGTCTGAACAACGATCTCAAATCACTTCACATGATCCATTCCACCAGTCATGTCACCAGTCACACCTCCTCACTTACCCATTCCAGAGACTGTGCCTGTATAACCTATCGACTAACACATTCCCACATGTTGTGATTATGAAACCAACCATCATGCTGGAATAAGGACCAATCACG
This sequence comes from Tenrec ecaudatus, assembly GCF_050624435.1. Lineage (NCBI taxonomy): Eukaryota > Metazoa > Chordata > Mammalia > Afrosoricida > Tenrecidae > Tenrec > Tenrec ecaudatus. The sequence goes on along the minus strand of NW_027457906.1, from coordinate 622,591 downwards.
ATGTAAGGGGCAGGGTCAATGGGAAAGCAAGATAGGGGCTGAGGGGAGCCAAGAGGGTCCCGTCACTCAATCCCTAAACCTGATCTAATGTCACTAGACTGGGGTCTTCCTCACATCTCAAGGGCACCCGATTCATGATTGAAGTGAATTGTGCTTATTCAATCTTTGTTCTGCTTACCGTCCTGCTATGCTGCCTCCTCTTCTTGCTTTATGTGTGTGGCTCCCTCTGTTGTGGTGACAAATGGCTTGAGAGGGATTTGACATAGGGAGAAAGCCCACCCACATCAACTGTCACCAGAAGCAGACACTAAGTTCATTTCTCTCACCTCACAGAACTATGCACATCAGACACTGGTAGAGCTGCCCGGAAGGGGAACCCTTAGTGCAGTGGTTCTCACCCTGTGGGTTGCGACCCCTTTGGGAGTCATATGACCCTTTCACAGGGCTCGTCCAATTCATAACTGTAGCAAAATTACAGTGATGAAGTAGCAAGAAAATCATTTAATGGTCGGGGGGGGGGGGGGTCACCACAACAAAAGGACCTGTATTAGGAAGGTTGAGAACCACTGCCTGAGTGTGCTTAGGACTTTGCTGCCCTCAGGGTCACCAGACATTCCTGAAGGCAGAGTCACTGCAGGAAGCCCTTCTGGGAAATGCCCTGAAGCCTGGTCTCAACCAACTCCATCCACCCTCACCCTCCTAGATCCTAATCATAGGCTGCATGGAAATGCTCCCTGCCACTTCAAAGACTGTAAGTCCATCGGAGCAGAAAGCCTTCTCTTTCTCCCTTGGAGTGGTGGCTGGTGAGTTCAAACTGCTCACCTTCTGGGTAACATAACCCACAGACCAGCTCCCCCTGAGCTCAGTTAGGTTTGCCACACAGCACACATTGTTGGGAACCTTCTGAAGTAGCTGTGCCATGTGCAGGTTGGGGGATTTCGCACAAGATGCAGAATTCCACCCTCTTTTGGCAAAAATAATTTTTGCAATAGCCTTGTATTCTCTTCTGGATCTGAGTAGCAGCTACTCTCATGCAGTCCTAGCACATACATGCTAGGTCTTACGCCGAGTCTGCTCCATGCTTTCCTGTGTCCTATGTGGCGCTGTAGGCACCCAAGGCATGGACTCTGCAGCCTGGGTTCAAATCTCTCCTTTCCACTTCCTCACTGTGTGGTCATAGGCTCATGGCTTTATCATCCTGTGCCACTGATTTTTCATCTGTAAAATGAGGCAAGAATAGAGTCCACACATAGGCTTCTTAAGTGATATAATTGAATTATTATATACAAAAAGCTTAGAACATTGCTCGGCATCTTGCAAATACTGTTAGGTAGCTTAGCATAGGGAGTGGGTCATCCATTACATATGCTCAGGTTCAAACTTCCGGCCAGGAAGGGGTGGTACACCTAGGTGGGTGTTACACCTGGATTGGCCCATCTGAGCCAGGTGAATTCAATCCAGCCAATGGGGTTGACCAGGACCATCAACCATGCCTCCCTGTGGAGGAATTGAAAAGGCAGGATCTTGACCTCTCCGATGTCTCCCTTCACCCACTTTTCTGTTGTCCGTCCCCCAGGGAGGAGGTCACATGTAGATACTTGTAATCGGTTTCCTCTTTCCAATCCACCCTCCCTCTACCCTCCCAATATCACCACTCACAAATTATCAAGGTTTCTTGAGGGATGGGGGAGGAAGGGGTAAAAATGAGGACTTGATTGATGCCAGGGGCTTAAGTGGAGGCAAATGTTTTGAGAATAATGAGGGCAGTGAGTGTACAATGTGCTTTACACAATTGATGTATGTATGGATTGTGATAAGAATTGTATGAGCCCCTAATAAAACGATTTAAGAAAAGAAAGAAAAGGCAGGATCCTGGAGCCCACGTAGTGACTTTCTCTCCAGCAGCTTCTAGGCAAGCTGTGCAGGGGTGAGGGGCCCTGAGGTGCCTGTGTAAACCTGAAACTTCTTCTCTCAAAAAACTCACTTGGATCACAATCCAGGCTGCGGAGTGAATTCTTTCTCACGCGAAGCCAAGGACTGAGGTATATTTCTCCCACGAGAGATCTAACAATAGTATCTCTTATTATATCATTAGGAGCCCTGGTGGTGTAGTGGACTATGCATTAACCTGCTAATCGCAAGGTCAGGGGTTTGAACTGACTAGCCCCTCCGTGGGAGAAATATGAGGTTGTCTATTTCTGTAAGGCAATGGTTCTCAACCTTCTGAATGCCGCCACCCTTTAATACAGTTCATGTTGTGGTCACCTGCAACCATAAAATTATTTTCATTGCTACTTTATAACTGTAATTTTGCTATCGTTATGAATTGGATGACCCCTGTTAAAGGGTTATTTGATCCCCAAAGGGGTCGCGACCCACAGGTTGCGACCCCTGCTGTAAGGATTTAAAGTCTCAAAACCCCAAAGGGGCAGATCTTTGTCCTATTGGGAGTCAATAAAATGGTAGTTAGGTTTTTTTCTGCATCAGTATCAGATTCTGGTGGCAATCTCAGTCATCCTGCATTGTGGTCTGGTTTGAACTCCGGAAATGACTGCCCTGGTTTGAGGTGAGGGCCACGGTGCTTCAGTGGTAGACCTCTCATCGTCTTTCACCGGGAAGACCCGGGTTTGATTTGCAGCCAATGTGCCCCAGACTGTCAGTGAAGGTTTGTGTGTTGCTACGACACTGAGGCTTCAGTGGTGTTTCCAGACTGAAACAGAATAATGAAGAAAGACCTGATCATCCCCTTCCACACATTGACCTATGGCCCACCACTGTTGGCTTCCTCTCCCAGTCCTGGTGGTAGCACAGATTGGCACAGTTTGCTCCACTGCCCATGAGGTGCCCATGAGAGGCTGAGTCGACAACCACAGTCAAGATCAACAGCTTAAACTCCATTCTGGGTCTATGGAAACAAGAACAACCTTCTGAAATGAGGTCACATTGCTATTTAGGACTGGGAGGATGCCTTTGTGATATGGATTGCACTCTGGATCCCGAGGGGGACTTTTAAACACAGCCACATAGCAGCTCCGGAAATTGTCATAGTGAGAAGGCAGGTTAAAAAAAAAAAAAAAAAAAAAAGCTTTTACTGGCTTGCTCAAAGGAGGCTGCGGGTAGATTGTGGGGTGGAAAACTCCTCTGGAAATGAAAAGTTTTTTTCCTTACATATGCATCATTTCTTCTGGTCCTGAAAGAAAACACAAAGCAGACGAGAGAAGGAAATGGAGACTAGCAGTCATCTTGTTGGTATTCCCACAGCACCCCCTCCTTAAGCACTTGCTGCCATCTCATCCAACTCCACTCAGTGTATTTCCACCCGGCAATGATGCAGAAATGTCTGCGTACTCCAGTTTGATTGTAGTCGGGCAACGTTTATGGCTTTGACATTCAACTGAGCATGGCAGGACGTCTAGAAACAATTATAACCAGCACCTGCTCTGTCTGTGCTGTGGGCAGGCAGTGACGGATTCCCAGCCTCTGGAACACTAGTGTTCCCTCCCAGCTCAGGATAATGACGGTGACACTCGGCCCCCTTGTTGTCTGGGGAGCTCAAGGAGCTCTCCTCTGAAACCTCAACTTATGGGCATTTCTTTAAGTGAAGACATCAAATTAGTGACTGGAAAGGAAGGCGTAGGAGATGATTATTGGCCACAAGACAAGCCTCAACCGCCTCCAGAGAGCATGTCTCCTAAGTACCAAGTCGGCGGTGACAGCTAGGGGGCCCTGGGTCACCGGGTGGTGTTGAGCGGGGACTCTGGGGCCCCAGCGTGGGACGCTGGCGGGTGCAAGTTCAAGAGGGTCAGGGGCTGATGCCTCCCCATGCCCCTGCCCTCCCCCAGCAAGGGCGCTCTGGGGTGCTGGGTCCTTGAGGCCCCGGCTGGCGGGGCCGCCCACGGTCAAGGCTTCGGGCACAAGCGCGGGTGCGCTGAGGCCTGCGCCGTGCGGGGGTCTGGGCTCAAGCAGGTGGTTGCGGCGGCTCCGCGGGCGGGCGGGCGCCCAGCAGGACGACCGACGAACCCCGGCGCGTCGCCGGCACCCAGCGCCCGGGCGTAGAGGCGGGTGGGGGCCTGCGCTCCGCTGCCGCCAGGGCCCCCTCCTTCCGCGCCCCCCCCCCCCCCCGCGCCAGGTGAGCCCGGCCTGGGCCTCGGCGGGCGGTGGGGCTGCCCTCTCGCCGCCCTCCAGCGCCCCTCTCGCCGCCCTCAAGGGGCCGGGCCGCGCCGAGCCGGGCTGCTGCCGGCCAGGGCTGGGGGTTGGGAGGGGCGGGGGTCACGAGCGGGTCGCTCGTTTGGCCGCAGGCGGGGGGCGTGGCCGGGCGGCCGCGCGCTAGGCCGGGCCAGCGGCCGCCACGCCCTCGGGCTCAGACTCCGACTCCGGCTCGGCTCGCCCTGGCGGCGGTGGCGCCGTGAGGAGGAGTCCGCGCTCCTCTGTGGCGGCGGCGGCGGCCGGCTCCAGGCCGGGTTTTGGCGCCGCCCGCCTGCTGCCTCCTGGCGGCTCCTGAACTCCAGCCCCCTCTCTATCAGCCTCTCACTCCGTCTCAATACGTCTCAAGATGGCGGCCAATGTGGGATCTATGTTTCAATATTGGAAGCGCTTTGATTTACAGCAGCTGCAGGTCAGGCTTCTCTCTCGGCCTCTCGCTCGCGGGTGGGGGCTGCGGGCGGTCGCGGCCTCCCCGGGGGGGCGCCGGGCTGCCTTGCCGCCGGGGAGCCGCGGCGGAGGGGAGGAGGGGGGTGCCGGGGAAAGCGGGGCCGACTCAGGGACAAGTCCCTCTCACTCCCCGGCCCCCATTGATAACTCGCTTGATCGGAAATTGATCCTCTTTGTTCAATTCATCGATCAGCCCAAGATGGCGCCGGGAGCCGCCGCCGCCACCGCTGCCCCTGGTGTCTGCCCCCTCCCCTGGCGCCCCCCCCCCCCGCCCCCGAGCCGCCGCCGCCGCCGCGGGACCAGGGAGGGGGCGGCACCGGGCGCCTGCGGGGTGCGCAAAAAAAACAAAAAAAAAAAAGAACTTGAGGAAAGTTGTGTTTTTCTTTGCTGTCTCATACCCTGTATTCTTTTATCTCCTCTCTGAGATCCTTCTGTAAGGGGATGTCCAGTGCACTGCAAATAGGTTTTGGGTCTATACCCGGCCGTCCCCTCTCATTCTCCATGATAAGATTTTTTTGTTCTCATGATGCCTGTTGCCTTATCCCTTTGAAACTTTGTGATCACACAGGCTGGTATGCTTCTTCCATGTGGGCTCTGTTGCTTCTGAGCTAGATGGTTGCTTCTTTACCTTCAAGCCTTTAAGACCCCACACGCTATATCTTTTGGTAGCTGGACACCATCGGCTTTCTTCATCACATTTGCTTATGCAGCCGCTTTGTGGTCAGTGATCGTGTAGGGAAGGTGAGCATCGTTTAATGCCAATTTAATAGAACAATGTTCTTGCAATGAACGAGTCCTTGAGCGGAGGCCCTATGTCCATCTGCTACCTTAATACTAAATCTATAAACACATGGACATAGATCTATTTCCCCATGCCCCTTTGTAAATATATGTACATGCCTTTATTTAGACATCTATAACTGGCCCTTGCTTCCCAGCTCACTCTTCTATACCCTTTGATTTTCCTCTTGTGCCCACTGTCATGCTCAGTCTTCCCTTGGGTTTCAGTAATTCCTCTTGGTTACATTACCCTTGATCACGCCCTACCAGGCCTCCTGCATCCCCCTCACCACTGATTTCCATCACTTTTTGTTTCCTTGTCTCTGGAATTCTTAACACCACTACCTTTCTTCCCACCTCCCTCTCTCGCATGTCCTCCAGGATGTGCTAGTTCCGTTTTTTTTTCTCCTCCAGATTGTTCGTTCAGCCTATCTTATTTAGACAGACCTGTAGAGGCAATAACATGCACAAAAACAAGAAAGAACAAAACCAAGCAGCAAAATAAACAAAACAACAAAAATCCAATTACAATAAAAGAAAACAAAGGTCAACAAGATAGAAAAGCTCATAGATAGTTTAAGGACTATGTGTTGGCCTTTAGAAGTGTTTTCTAGTCCAGTCTTTTGGGGCACCAAACCCTGACCCTAAAGTCCACCTTTAGCATTTCCTTGGGATCTTGCTGCTCCTTTTACTTGCTCTTCTGCTGTACCCCCTTAGTGTTATGCCTCGGTGTAGCGAGATCAGTTTGGGGGTAATTCCCACACTGTGTCTCCAGTGTTGTCCCCTCTAGGGCTATGGGTCTTTGAGGGACGTTGTGTCTCGTCGTGGGGCTGGCCATGTGGTCTTCTATGTGAACTGACTTCTCTGAGTGGGAACATCATCCTCAAGGTCTGGTGGGACAGGATGTGCTCCACTCTCCCCTTCTCCCCTTCATCTCTGTGTGCTCTGATCAGATAATGTCTCTGTCCAGGAGATGCAAATTCAATGCTATCCTCTGAAATAAAATCTTTGGGAGGGGTTGTGGGGAATATCTGCTCAGATCTTTGGTGTGTCCAGGAGAGAGGGACTGCTCGGCTGGGCACAGCCACGAGGGGCTCAGAACTCTGGCTCCAGAAAATGGTTGTAAGTTTGGCTTTGTTTTTAACCAGTTGTGTGCCTCTGGGTCAACACCTGTGTTTTTTTGAGTTAGTTTTCTGATCCGAAAAGTAAAGGTACTCCATTGTCCAGACTCCCATGTCACCAAGTGATCGATAGGGGCTAACCAGAGCCTGATTCAAATAGTGTGGATCTGTTAGGTGCCTTCTAGACCTGGGGTGGCGATTCGGAGCCCAGGACAACAATAATGTCCGAGAGGTGATATAGGTGGCTCCAAATTGAAACAGGAAGACCACTGTGGAGATTTTGTCCTTCCACTGATGGCCACAGGCCACCGCCTCACGTCCTGCAAAAACAGTTTCCATGGCTCAACAGCCAAGCCAGGGGCCAGTGCCATAAAAATCATATGGCTAACTGGGACAAAGGGCAGACAGATATTTTTTATCATGATGTCTTGAGAAACCCACCTAACCTCCATGCAAATCTTCTGGTGTGAGTTATTTTTGGAAGCAATCATATGCTGACAGTAATTCAAATCTTTCCTTTTGACAATTTGCCTGTACTCTTTTCTGAACCTGAGAAGGTAATCCCTGTGTCCACTAAGAAATTGACTGGCTGGCCTCCTACTTGGACAGTTAGCCTGGGATCCTGGGGACCAAGTGAAACAGAGCACTGACACCTTCATTCAGCTTCTTCAAGCATTATTGTCTCTTGCTTGGGATTTTCTAGGTGTGGATGAGGCCCGTCCTCTCTATTGGAGGGTTGTCTGCTTCTCCTGGGGTATTCAAGGCACTGATTTTTCCAATGTCCTTCTTTCCTGCAGTAGGCACATTGATCCTGCCCCATGGCTTGGCGGTGCCCACAGGTCAGTCTCTCCGTAAGTGGGCCATGCTCTCCTTTTCCTGAGTCTCTGGGGTCTCTCATGGCAATTACTAGTATTTTAACTAGTTTCTTTGTCTCTGTCGTGGTAGGATCATCTCTGTTGTTACACACCCGCTGAGCCACTTGTACCAAATCACTAAGATTTTTCCCGTCAAACCCTTCCCACTTCTTTTTCATGTCTGAGGCAGACTGAGTAATAAAGGCAATACTTATTGCCCTCCTGTTCTCGGGGCCTCCAGGCCGTTAGGGATATAAAGCCCGTAGGCTTCCATCAGTCACTCTAAAAAGGCACGCAGACATTCTCTTGTAAGAGCCTGAAAATTCTCACTGACCTTAGATAAATTCATAGGTTTTCTAGCTGTTCCACTGAGGGCCTGCAAGAGAAACTGGTGATACCTGGTTAGGCCTTCTGTGCCTTGCAAGGAGTTTGGATCTCACATTTTTCGTGCAGTGGCAAAAAGAGTTTCCCTCACATGGGGAGTGCCTGCTGTCTGACCATCATGTCCATTGACTGCTTACTGGGCCTCTCTCTGGCAGGGCTACTGTACCTGTGTTGTGAACAGCACCTGGAGAAGTTGCTGGCAATTTCTGGAGGTGGGCTAATGCATATGGAAAACCGTTTCTATCAAGGAATCAGACCTGCTTTGTCAGAAAAAGGGATTTTGTTGATTCCAATTATACAAATCACTGGAATACAAGGGGATATATACCCAAAAAGGGACTCAGGGGTCTTCCCCAGGTGTTGGGGCTGCTTGCCTTGAGTGTAGAATGGCTGCTGCCAAATCATCCTTCTTGGGGGGTGGGGCGGTCGAGATCCCATACCAGCCCTAGTGTATGTTGGGGTGTGGACTCAGAAAGGAGTTATGAGTATTTCTCTCTCTCCAGCCCCATGCACCTGACAGGGTGGCAGTGATAATGAAGGGTCGTAAGCTAGTTCTCCCACTCCCAGAGTCCTCCTGCAAAAAGGAATAAAGCCGAGACAGAGGGGTATGGGGAGGGGTTGGGGAAGGGCAGCCTCCACCTTAGTGGTTTTAGGACCTTGGGTCTATTTTTTTTCTGGTCCTGCCATGTTTCCTGAAATCTTGAAACAAGAACCCTTTCTGTTGCAGGAGGAAGTAAGTCTTTTGTTTATGCTGGCTTATTAGTGGCAATGTCATTCCACGCATCAATTTTAGGGATCAGATAGGGATGTCCTGGTTCCCCATAAACATAACTATGAACTCTGAGAAATAGGGGAAGGGAAAACGAGTCTTGCATGGGCAAATCAGGAACTCCTTCTGTCCAATCACCTTTAAACAAATTGCGGAGTCTCCAGGCTTTAGGGCTGAAACTACATTCTCTTTGTGAGCGCCTAGAGCAGGGGTCCTCAAACAATAGCCTGTGAGCCACATGCGGATAGCCGAGGACCTTGATCCTGTCCGCCGAGTGTTTGTGCCCCGTTTGTTTGTGTGTTTTTTTTAAACTTCAAAATAAGGTATGTGCAGGAAGCATAGGAATTTGTTCATAGTTTTATTGAAACGATAGTTCGGCCCTCCAACTGATCAGAGGGACAGTGAACTGGTCCCTGTTTAAAGAGTTTAAGGACCCCTGGCCTAGAGAAATCAGAAATCCGTAGTTCTGGGGAGAGCACTCCTGTTAAGGAGGTTTCCTTTCTAAGCAAGCCCAGACAGTGGCAATTGGATCTCGGTGCACCTCGAAATGTTGTAGCCACTCTCCATTCCCAGAAAGAAAACTACTCCGACCGCTGGCAAGTTCAACAGAAAAAGTTTTTTTTCCTGAGCAGCCCCAGTCTAATTGTCCAAAGGTTTTTATACTTTTGCAATGTGCAGGTGTGCAAGCAGGCAGAGTAGAGAAGCAGGGTGTTGCAGTTAGTCATTCTTAGTTGAACAAAGACTGCTCTGGTCGCTCTCGCGAATCTTCTGAGCATCCATATCCTTTGGGACATTCCCTTGGGCACATCTGCACAGCCTACCTCCCCTATATCAGCTAGTTCATTTACAGTTCATAGCTACTTTATTTACTTTACATGGTGCCTTCTGTCAGCTCATAATGGCTTCACTCTTGTCAAGGCTGTTTAAGCTTTTCCCAGAGATCCTATATAGCCGCCATTGTGGCCATGGGGAAACGGGGCCTGTGACCCTGGCCAAGATGGTGCCCACCAGCCCAAACATGTGGAAGGGCACTGCCTAGGGAGCTGGTTGAATAGACCTGGGAGTTAGCCCTGCCTTGTCCTGGGAGCCAAATATTTCCCTTTTCCCCTCCATTCCCTTTCTCCTGGCTTTTCAAACAAGCTGCTTTAGCCCTATAATGCCCAGCACAACATTTTTATAACATTTAATTGAAACTTATCTAGTACCAAACTTATAAATTATCAATGTGACAATTTGGTTACATTTCAAAAACATTGCACGTTTTATATATTTGAATGCCATATATACATATTGATAACTATGAAAGTAAAGAATAAAAATGTTTAAAATTATTTCCTGAATTTAAAACTTGAGGCGTTATAGTGTTAGTGTTCTACCAGTGTAGGTTTGTTCCTTGTTACAGGCTGGTTTTCCGTGGCCCAGGCTTAGGCCAATGGCATATGGAACCCTTCCTGTGTAACTGTTACCTTTAGGCTTTCAGTGTTGCTGCTTAAGGCACTTTTGGGGAAAGCTCTTACTACACAGTTCCACTGCCACGATGTTCCAGACAGAAATTCCAATTCCCTTAAGGTTCCCTGAGCTTCCAGATGCCCCTTCCCTTCAGAGATTTGAGAGTCTGCTCCCGCCAGCAGGCATCTTGGAGGGCCGTGGGGCCATTCCAAGCAGTGGTTCTCCTAGCTTGTCTAGAATAATGGTTGGACTTAAAGTCGACCTCAGTGAGTTGTCTTTGATCCCTTACTTCTTGCTGGGGCATCTTCCTGAGGCAACAGATTCAGGGCAATAAAGGGCTCGCTCTCAAGTGGGGTTTATTGACCTTGAGGCAGCAAGCTCTACAGAGCCTTCTTTTGTGCTTTCTAGATGGGACTTAGCAGCTTCATACTCAGGAATTGCCCCCTTGCATGAATCCTGTCCAATTGGGATAGAGTTGACACAGAGGCTAGACAAACAAAAGCTGATACACTATGCAACTTTATTTGAGAAAGGAGAATGGTGGCCAGAGAATGGTACACTTTCCCTTCTAACCCTGATTCACCTGGAACAGTTTTGTAAAGTGATTGGAAAGTGGGCCGAAATGCCAGAAGTTACAGCATTTCTCCTTTTGAGGAGCAGTAGAGACCTTCATCCCCAGTGCACCCAGGAACCCCCTAAGGCAGGCATCCTCAAACTGTGGCCCGTGGGGCACATGTGGCCTGACGACATTTATCCCACCCTCAGGGTGTTTTTGCTGCCTCTGCATGTCCTACTTAGTAGCCGATTCGTGCAATGTGCATAGGAATTTGTTCATAGTTTGGTTTTTTTAACTATAGTCTGGTGCTCCAACGGTCTGAGGGACAGTGAACTGGCCCCCTGTGTAAACAGTTTGAGGACCCCTGCCCTAAGGGATCCTGGACTTAGGGGTTACTAATCTCCCAGCCCTGAAACATCCCTGAACATTCTACCCGTTGTAGGAGGCACCATGGGAATTTGGTCTCTGGGTAATTTACAAGTCTTTTATTCAATTTGAAGCCAAGAAAATTAAAAATGACTCAGACACTTACTTTCTTTTGATCCCTGTTGACTCCCGCTGTAGTATTCCAATATTACAATTTAACGCTATAACGCATGACCTTTTCATTCCATTCAATTAAATGTGTGTGTATAGATAGATAGATAGATAACTATGAAAGTAATTAATGAAAACAAAATTTGTTTGACCAAAGTTAATAATTGAGGGATAATAGGATTAAATAGAAGCATGGTTCTTAGCAGAGGGTCCAAACATTAGGATCATAAATGAAACAGTGATCTCAGTGCACCCAGTAGTTCCCAAACCCTGTACCCTCATTGGGGAAATTGTGGATGCTTTTACTCCCGTGCCTATACTTAGAACGAACAAACACACATGCCTGATAATCCTAAGATTTTTTTTGTTTCCTGTGACACTCACCTAATTTCAAGGGCACTGCCACCTCACAAGCCTAGCCTTGTCTCAGTTAAACTGTTCACCCTCTTGTCCGTTTGTTTGTTTTTCCAGAAGTTCTCAAGTTACCAAGCCCTCTGAACCAAGTGTGCCACCTCTAGGACCACCATCTCCTGGACCACCTCAACCTTATCCATCCTAGACCTGAATGGACAACCCCTCCCAGCAGAGTAGAAAGGGTATGGACCCAAAGCCCCACTTCACCCTTTTGCCAGCAGGAAGGACCTAAAGATGTCGTCGCCTTGTACCCCAAAGATTTGGGTCCATATCTCTTCAGGGTGTAAATTTTAGGTAGCTAGCATAGGGACTAGGTTGTCCATGATACATGCTCAGAGGGCCAAGCTAGCCACCCAGGAAAGAGTGGCACACCGAGCGTGCTCAGAGGTCCAGGTTTCCAGTCAGGAAGGCCAGGTACACCTGGGTGGGTGCTGCACCCACATTGACCCACCTAGGCCAAGTAAATTCAATTCAGCCACTGGGGTCCACCAGGGTTGCCTACCATGCCTCCCTATCTCTCCTAAAACACAATTGGATCACAAACCTGGCTTTGGCGTGAATTCTTTCTCATGCAGAGCCAAGGACCAAGGTATATCTGTCCACAGAGAGAAAAACCTAGGAAAGCTCTTTGGAGGCAGCAGCACTGCACATGAGTGGCTATTGGATACTGTTTAGATGCATGGCTTTCTATTTGGAACTTTTTTTTGTCTCACCTGAATGGAAAGGAAGAGGTAATACTTCTGGATCACACAGTATCCATGTCCACAAATGAGCTGCTCATTCCACAGTCCTGGCAGTGCCTTTTGAAAACCCTCTGCTTTAGAATGTCACTCCTTGAAGATGGCAGTGGGAGTGGCTGGGGCCAAGTATGCTGCCTCTTACTCCCAGTTGCAGGTTTCTGGATGCTGATTGTATCTCTTACAGCATCAATTAGTGGGCTTGTTGTCTGCCTCAGGCTTTGTTCACAGAGATCCTCCAGCTAGGTGGTGGTGTGTGCGCATAAGCAGAGGCTTCCTGCCAATCCCCCATGAGTAGTAGAGCTCCCATGGTGTGGACTCCATGAAAGCCGTGCTCCAGCCAGCAGGATTACAAAGGAGGGTGGGCCCGGCAGGACAGGAGGGCCATTGCCCCTATGGAATGACCTCAGAACCCCGCCTCCCTCCCTGTCCAGCTCCTGGGACTATGGGCCCTAAGCTTCATGCCTGACTCAGGAATAGACACAGGGTGAGGCAACTCCAGGAGGTGATTTTGCTGATCTAATCCAGCCTGAGATCATCCTTGCATGTGCCCTCTGTCCAGACCTTTTTTTAAATTGTTCATGCAACACTAACCACAATGCATATATACATCGGTTGTGTAAAGCACATTTGTACATTCATTGCCCTCATTATTCTCAAAATATCCACTCTCCACCCCACCCAAGCCCCTGGCCTCAGCTCCTCATTTTTCCCCCTCCATTCGAGCTACCCTTGATAATTTACTAATTATTTTCTCATATCTTGCACTGTCTGATGTTCCTTCACCCACTTTTCTGTTGAGGTTAAATGTAGATCCCTGTATACGGTTTCCGTTTTCCAACCTACCCTCCCTCCACCCTTCCCGAGTCTGCACTCATAACACTGGTCCTCAAGGGCTCATCCACCCTGGATTCCCCATGTTTCCTGTTCCTATCTGTCCAAGTGTACATTCTCTAGTCTAGCCTGATTTGTAAATTAGAATTGGGATCATGATAGTGGGAGATAGGAAACATGTAGGAACTAGGGGAAAGCTGTGTTTCATCGTTATTATCTGGTACCTGTCTTGGTTTATCTCCTCCCTGACACCCTTCTGTTAGGGATGTCCAGAGGACTGTAAATGGGCTTTGTGTCTGTACCCAGCACTCCCCGCTCATTCGCAATGATAAGATTTTTTTTGTTCTGATGATGCCTGCTACCAAATCTTTTCAAAACCTCATGATCACACAAGCTGGTGTGCTTCTTCCATGTGGGCTTTGTTTCTTCTGAGCTAGATGGGCGCTTGTTTTCCTTAAAGCCTTTAAGACCTCACATGCTATATATTTGATAGCTGGGCACCATTAGCTTTCTTCACCACATTTGCTTATGTACCTGCTTTGTGTTCAGTGATCGTGTAGGGAAGGTGAGCATCATAGAATGCCAATTTAATAGAACAGTATTTTTGCAACGAGGGAGTCCTTGAGCAGTGGCCCAATGTCCATCTGCTACCTTAATACGAAACCTATAAATATAGGGACATAGATCTATTTCCCCATGCTCATATATTTAAATATGTACATGCCTTTTTTTAAACCTCTATAATTGACCCTTGCTTCCTAGCTTGCTTTTCTATTCCCTTTGATTTGCCTCTTGGGCCCACTGCCATGCTCACTTTTCATTTGTGCTTCAGTAATTCAGTAATTCCTCTTGGTTCCATTGGTTCCATTTCCCTTGATCACTCCCTACCAGGCCTCCTACATCCCCCTCACCACCGATTTGCATCACCTGTTCTTCCCTTTTCTCTGGGTTTCTTAACACCACTACCTTTCCCCACACCTCCCTCTCTCCCATGTCTCCCCAGAAGTGTTGGTCCTGTTTTCTCTCCTCCAGATTGTTCGTCCAGCCTATCTTATTTAGACAGACCTGTAGATGTAATAACATACACAAAACAAGACAGAGCAAAACCAAGCACTAAAAGCAACAAAACAACCAAAATCCAATGACAATGAATGAAAACAACTCAACAAGAAAGAAGTGGCTCATCGTTAGTTCAAGGTCGGTTTGTTGGCCTTTAAGAGTGTTTTCCAGTCCAGTCTGTTGGTGTACCAAGTACTGGCCTCAAAGTCATCCTTTGGCATTCCCTGGGGACCTTGATGCTTCGTTTTCTTGCTCTTCTGCTGTACCCCCTTAGTGTTATGCCTCGGTGTGGCAGGATTAGTTGGGGCGCATTTCCCACACTGTGTCTTCAGTGTTGTCCCCTCTAAGGCTATGGGTCTTTGAGGGGTGTCTTGTCTCATCGTGGGGCTGGCCATGTGGTCTTCTATGTGGACTGGATTCTCTGAGTGGGAACATCATCCTCAAGTCCTGGTGTGCCAGGATGTGCTCCACATTCCCCTCCTCCCCCTTCATCTGCTCCATGTGCTCCGATCAGATATGTCCCTCTCTCAGAGCTGCAGATTCACTGCCACCTTCTGAAATAAAATATTTGGCATGGGAAGGTGAGTTGGGTGGGAGGATCTGCTCAGATCATTTGATGGTTCAGGATAGATTGACTGTTCGGCTGGGGACAGGTATGTGGGGCTTAGGGCTCTGGCTCCCAACACTGGTTGTGAATATGTCTTTGTTGTTAACCAGTTGTGTGCCTGTGGGTCAACACCTGTGTCTTTTTGAGTGAGTTTTCTCATCTGCAGAGTAAAGGTAATCCATTATCCAGACTCCCATGTCACCAATTGATTGAGAGGCACTAACCAGAGCCTGATTGAAATAGTGTGTACCTGTCAGGCGTGTTCTAAAAACACCTTAAAAGTCGTAAAAACACTATAAATGCCTTAAAAACCCTAAAACGTCTAAAATATTTCTAAAATGCTAAGACCACCCCTAAAGACCCTCTAAAACATCTTAAGACCATTAAATACATGGTAAAAGGCTTTCTAAAACACCCTAATGCGCCATAAGTCTTAAAAAAAACTCCTTACGTCCCGAAAACATAATAAATGCCCTAATATTATGCAAATGCCTTAAAACGCAAAATAAAGAACACGTGAAGCCCTAAAAACACGCTAAAAGTCTTTTAAAACCCCAAGAACATCCCTACAAAGCAACCCGAAGCACTATAAAACCCTGTAAAAGTCCAACAGCCTAATAGACATGAATTCACCATGAAAGCAAAAAATAATCCAACAAAACCCTAAAGCCCTGAAAACCAAAACCTAATCCCCCCAAACACTCTAATGCCTTAAGAAGCACCCTAAAATTTTAACAAAACACTAAAAGCCATAAAAACACATATAAGCCTAATAAACACCCTTAAACACTAAAATCACCCTAAAAGCCTTAAAATGTCTGAAAAGCCATAATATTCCCTAAAATTCAAATAACACTCTGAAGCCACAAATAACACACTAAATGCCTCCCAAAACATGTGGAACTTCCAAATCATATCCCTAGAAGATTCCCAAACCATGAACTTCCAAAACCACATAAATGCCCTGAAGACAACATGAAAGCCCCAACAAAACATAAAATGCTGGGGAAAAACACATAAAATATTTTAAAATACCCTAAAATCTCTAAGAAACCCTGTAAGATCACTAAAAACACCCCTACCTGCTAAAAAATACCTATACACTCCAAAAAATCACCCCTAAATCCCTTAAAAACTCCCTTAAACCTTATAAAACACCCTTAAAGCCCAAACCACCCTAATGCGCAAAAAAATTAAATGACCCCAAATGACCTTAAAGCCCTAAAAATCACATGCCACAAAAAAATCCTAAATGACCCCAAAATTCCAACTCAAAGCCAGCCTACAAGTCTTTTATGAGAACAGTTTTATCTTTCTACCAAGGAGAAGTTTGTAGGTTCAACCCCTGACCTATGCCCTTACCATATGAAGTTAGTAATCAGTGGTTTTGCAATTCTTTGAAGAAAGATGAGGGTAATTTTATCAGGAGTGAATTAAACTTGTCTAGTGCCTTGAGTAGAACTGATAACTGTACTACATTGAGTCGTCTGGTCAAGGAGCATGGGATATTATCCCATTTGCTGAGGTCACACTTGATTTCTTGTAATTTCTGTAGTTTTCCTCACATAAATCTGTTGTTTTTTTATTCAAGTATAGATATAGATATTTTCATTTACGCTTGGCTATTGTAAATGGTACTACCTGAAAATGTGTATTTCATTAATTATTATTTCTTTTTTTTTTTTAAATTTTAACAATTTATTGGGGCTCATACAATTCTTTTCACAGTTCATATATATACATACATCAATTGTATAAAGCACATCTGTACAGTCTTTGCCCTAATCATTTTTTTCTCTTTTCTTCTTTTACATTTTATTAGGGACTCATACAACTCTTACCACAATCCACACATATACATACATCAACTGTATAAAGCACATCCATACATTCCCTGCCCCAATCATTCTCAAGGCATTTGCTCTCCACTTAAGCCCCTTGCATCAGGTCCTCTTTTTTTTCCCCTCCTCCCTCCCCCTTCCCCCCTCCCTCATATGCCCTTGGTAATTTATACATCGTTGTTTTGTCATATCTTGCCCTATCCGGAGTCTCCCTTCCCCCTTCTCTGCTGTCCCTCTCCCAGGGAAGAGGTCACATGTGGATCCTTGTAATCAGTTCCCCCTTTCCAACCCACTCGCCCTCCACTCTCCCAGCATCGTCCCTCACACCTTGGTCCTGAAGGTATCACCCACCCTGGATTCCCTGTACCTCCAACCCTCATATGCACCAGTGTACAGCCTCTGTCCTATCCAGCCCTGCAAGGTAGAATTCGGATCATGGTAGTTGGGGGGAGGAAGCATCCAGGATCCGGGGGAAAGCTGTGTTCTTCATCGATACTACCTCACACCCTAATTAACCCATCTCCTCTCCTAAACCCCTCTATGAGGGGATCTCCGTTGGTCGACACTTGGGCCTTGGGTCTCCACTCTGCACTTCCCCCTTCATTTAATATGATATATATATACATATATATACATACATATATACATATACACATATATACACATACATACACACACTTATATCTTTTTTTTTGCATGATGCCTTATACCTGGTCCCTTGGGCACCTCGTGATCGCACTGGCCGGTGTGCTTCTTCCATGTGGGCTTATTTGCTTCTGAGCTAGATGGCCGCTTGTTCACCTTCAAGCCTTTAAGACCCCAGACACTATCTCTTTTGATAGCCGGGCACCATCAGCTTTCTTCACCACATTTGCTTATTCACCCATTTGTCTTCAGCGATCCTATCATGGAGGTGTGCAGTCAATGATATGATTTTTTGTTCTTTGATGCCTGGTAACTGATCCCTTTGGGACCACTCGCTCACTCAGGCTGGTGTGTTCTTCCATGTGGACTTTGTTGCTTCTGAGCTAGATGGCTGCTTGTTTATCTTCAAGCCTTTAAGACCCCAGTCACTATCTCTTTTGATAGCCGGGCACCATCAGCTTTCTTCACCACATTTACTTGTTCACTCACTTTGGCTCCAGCCGTTGTGTCGGGAGAGTGAGCATCATAGAGTTCCAATTTAATAAAAGAAGGTATTCATGCATTGAGGGAGTGTTTGAGTAGAGGCCCAAGGTCCTTCCGCCACCTTAATACTTGACCTATAAATATAGACACATAGATCTATTTCCCCATCCTCCTATATATATTTGCATGTACATGTCTTTGTCTAGACCTCTATGAATGCCCTTTGACTCCTAGCTCTTTCCTCCATCTCCCTTGACTTTCCTCCTGCCCTACTACCATGCTTCATCGCCACCTGGGCTAGAGTATACCTCTTCTCTAAGCAACCTTACCCTTGATCATTTCCCACAAGGCCTGCCACTCCCCCTTCTCTACCATTTGGGGTCCCATGTTTTTCCCTTGTCCCTGGGTTTGTTAACACCACTTCCTTACCCCCCCTTTACCCCCCCACCCCAAGTCCCCCCAAAACTGTCGGTCCCGTTGTTTTTCCTCCAGATAGTTCATCCAGCCTGTCCTATTCAGACAGACCTGTGGAGTCACTAACATGCACGAAAACTAGACAGAGGAAAACAAAGCAACAGTATACAACCAGACAACAAAACAACAAAAACAAACCACTGACAAAGAACAGAATAAAACAGTTCACAAGAGAAAAGCTTGTAGTTAGTTCAGGGATCGTTTGCTGGCCCTTAGGAGCGTTTTCCAGTCCAGTCTGTTGGGGCACCACGCCCTGGTAATTATTATTTCTTGATCTATTTCTTCATCCTTCGAAATATTATCAGTTTGTTGTGGTAGATAAACATTAGGACTTTGCATAACTTAGAAATATTACATTTCACAGAAAAATCATATTAATTATGTCGACAGAGCTATAAAAGGAATGTTGCCCTGAATATCTTCAGATATGACAGCTGTTTCATTGAGAAATTAAGCCAGACAGACACAATGTGATGTACATTTTGTTATTTTCATGTGGGTTCCTTCACTCTTCCAAAAAAATTAGTTTCATGAGCCCCTTGGGGAATGAGTTTGAGTTCAGATCAGATGTCTATTTATATATTTGAGTCCTGAAGCCCATTTGATGGACTGTTCTGTTGCTTCCAAAGTAGTCAGTCACTTCCCCACCAATTAGAGAATTTGTCCGAAGCAAAAGTAAAAGTGTGGCGTACGACATTTGACTGCACACCATCTAGAATCACACTCTCATTTGGTGTTGGCAGTTTTACTTGTATTTCAATTGTAAACTACACTTCAGAGTTCAGGCTAGTGAAAACGTTTCAGTGGAAAAAATTTGCACACAACTACGTGCAGTTTGTGATTCTGTTGTTCCCAAGCAAGGCTATGAGGACAAAGATGCACAAGCATGGGGGGCACTGCAGACAATGTGTGAAAGTTTCCAGGAGCTCAGGGGTGGACAGCGGCTGCTAATTCTCCCGTGCTGGCAGTGAGCTATGTGGGAGGGCTTTGTGTGAGGTCCCTGTGGGGTCTCTGAGAAGTCTCCATAAAGGATGCTGAGAACTTCATATGAAGTCTCTGTGCGAGGCCTCTGAGTCTCTCTGGAAGTCTCCAAGGAAGTATGTGTGTGAGGTTTCTCTCTCGGGTATGTGTGAGTGTCCTTGTGAGATGTCTGCTGAATTGTGGGGGGTGGGGGGCAGTTGTTTCGCTGAGGTCTCTGCAGGTCTGAGTGGGCTTCCCTTTGTTTGACCTCACAGCACCATATAAGAGGACCTGGTGGCAGGGGAAAGGGAAGGGGCTTGGTCCATGCACCCCTTGCTGTTCTTTCAGGGTCTTCTCTCCATCTCCGTGCACTTACCTAGCACGAACGGTAGGGTTCAGCAGCGGGGAGTCCGGTGTCCAGCTCTTCACTCTCTCTAGGAACACACCCAAGCTACCTGCTACCCAAGAGGCCCCAGATCCAGGCTCTGCAGATCCAGAATCTGATTTTTTACTGCCACAGTCACTCCAGAGGCTGCCTTGGCACAATCAGGACTCCAGAAACAACATCATGCTGCTGTACCAGCAGTCTCTGGGGCCTATGTCCACTTCCCTCCTCCACCACTGGTGTCAGTCCCCACCCACCCCACACACACACTTGGTGTCCTGACTGAGGCATGGAGGTCAAGGCTCAGTGGATGTCTTCCTCGCCATCCTTTACTGTTTAGTTCAGTAAACAGTAAACCCTGGCCCACCAGGGGTGTTCTTTTAAGCACATGAGAATTTACTCAAGCGGATCAACTAATCATATTTTGGGGGGCCCTCCTGCCTTCTTCTATAATCTGGTGCCCAGGAAATAAAACCCTGTGTTAGAAGCACAGAGGAAACACTGACCACTATTGAACTGGTTTCCCTTATCAAGACAGGTGATGTCTAATCTCCGTGCACATCCTGATTTCCCAGGAGTCTCTAGGGGAAGGGAAGGCTGCTCCCAGTTGTGACTTTCTTTGCAGCACTCAGTCCTTAGAAGCCACTCTCTCCGGAGAACATTCCTAGAGCACGTGCACGCGTGTGTGTGTGTGTGTGTGTGCGTGTGTGTGAAGATCACCAGCCTGGGGTCATGTTTCCTGAGAACATTCCTAGAGTGTGCGCGTGAGTGTGTGTGTGAAAACCACCAGCCTGGGATCATGTTTCCTGAGAACATTCCTAGAGCGTGTGTGTGTGTGTGCGTGTGTGTGTGTGTGTGTGTGTGTGTGTGTGTGTGTGTGAAGACCACCAGCCTGGGGTCATGTTTGCTGAGAACATTCCTAGAGCATGTATGTGTGTGTGTGCGCACGCGTGTGTGTGCATGTGAAGACCACCAGCCTGGGGTCATGTTTCGTGAGAACATTCCTAGAGCGCGGACGCGTGTGTGTATGCATGTGTGAAGCCCAAAAGCCTGGGGTCATGTTTACTGAGTCCTGGCACTCTGTTATTGACTCATCCCCACTCTACCCCACCCTGGCTATCAACTCATCCTTCCCCCAGTCAGGAGATGGAAATCAAGTAAAATAACAGTTTGTCGCCCCACTAAAGATAGTATTGAGAAAGTAACCTTCCCTGCTTGAAAGCTGTGCCTTTGCTATCCAACCCAGTGCTCTCTGTAGGAGATAAAGTTCTGCTGTGGGGGCAGCTAGCTAAAGCTGGGGTGAAGCACCTGGCCGATTCCCCTTTGTAAGCCTGTGTTAGCTCCGCTTGTGTCTTGCGTCATTTCTGGGGATCCTCATGCTCTTTGGCCCCCTTTGCTACGTCCAACGCTTCATATTCTTCTTCACTGTATCCTTCCCTACCCTGTGTCCATGGTGCCTAACCATTAGTGGTTATTACACAGACGCTCATCCTGTACCACTCAGCCTAAGCTGTTGCTCCTTCTCCGGGTTTATATACAGAGGAAGGCATGTGAGCTGTGAACCGGATTTTCCCTTGGTGCAGTGGGTGAGCAGAGTCCCCCGCTGGCAGCCTCCCTAGCAGTTCCCACCCACATGTGTCAGACCTGGGACTTCCATCCTGGAGGTTACCCTAGGCTGGGAGAGAGGCAAAGGTAGCAAAATATGTCATTTCACATTTTGTGACAGGTGTATTGAGGCGGAACCTCCATGCCAAACTTGGCAGCCTTCATCAAATGCACATGTGGGACTTAGACAGGCCGCCACATGTCTCATGCCTGCTTGGTACCATGAGACGCTACTTTGGTCTAAACCTCTTCTGGACCCTCGATGGAATTTCTTGGCTGGATTGCGCCTCTCAAAACCTATCAACTGCAGCCACATAACGTTGAAGACAAAGTAATGGCACCAGGGAACATTCTTCACTGTGTTGGGACCTTCTGAGGTTTTCACAGTAGGGGTGTTACCATAAATCATAAGAGGTGCAAAATGAAGAACTTGGGATGGAAGTGGGTGGGAAACACTGCTGAAAACCTCCTCCAGAGCCCTGCCCTTTGAGAAGTCAGAGCTAGCACTCAGAGAAGGAGACGCAGTATCTAACATAGTTAAAGGTATATTATGCCAACCTCTTCAATGAACTCATGTGGGGTTAATTGAAGGGCAGGGAGATCAATGGCTCTGTGAGCCTAGCCTTTCTGGTCTCTTGCTCTCTGATAGTGCCACCAGGGTGGATATGCATTTGTTAGGTCCCTAAAGCAGCTGGAAAGACTCATTTCCTGGGAGATCCCTGAGGAGAAGCCACATGGACCTACCCTGTTGCAGCCCTGGTTTCTGCAGCAGCCTCATGGAGAACCTGCCAGCGCACGGACTACAATTTCCTCCTGCAGTCATTGTCTCCCCGTGTGTTTTTGGATTGTGAGGAGGACTTTGTAGATTGGTGTCAGACACATGGGATACTATTGGACTGGTGGTCTTAGATTGAACTGGGTTGGGAGGCTTTTCAATGTTCACTTAACCTTTATATAAAACTCATAAAATATGAGTGTATGAATTTTGTTTCTCTAGTCTACACAGACTAACACACATGACACCCCCTTTAGATCCCGCCATGCAGCACAGAAGTCACACTTTAATGTAGGAGGGGGAAAATCTCTATTATGGAACAATGAATATCATGGCTGAGAGAAGCCATTAGCCTGTGCAGAACAGGCTAAAGTGGCTGGCATGGATACTTTCCTACTAATCAGAGCAGAAGAAGCGTCTTCTAATTTGCCAGATAAGACATATTCTCGAAGACAGTGATGTGGGCAGTGGTAAGGGTAACTGGAGTAAGCCCACCTCCTCCGCCTCTGCTGCTGCAAGCTGACTGGGCACACAAACACCCTGGGGGGCAATGCCTGAGTGTGGCTTCTGATATTGAATCCCCTGAACGGACAGAAATTTGTGAATACATCCCTGATACAGGTGCTCTTGGTGGGAAGGCTCTGGCAGTCAGGTATCGCCTGGTGGAGGCAGGGTCTCACACTTGCCACTCTCCTGTGTTCTACAAAGAAAGGAGCCCTGCAGCTGGAGGAACATCCATTAACTGAGGCCTGCGCTTCTTTTCGTGGACATAACGTTGACGCAAGATACTCCTGATGACAGCCTGGTGTCCCCTCTAGGACTTGGCCAACATCTGTCGTGAGCACCTGAGCCTCCGTGACCTTGTTAGGAGACACTGGTTGTCTTTGAAGGGGCCCAAGGCTGTGACCACAGGGTAATACGGGCTTTCCGTTTTGCAAAGGATCACCGTGTCCTGTAGATTTTTTGCTGGAGCAAATCCACTGGACAAAGTGCTTCCTCCATTTTTTGCTGTGGCCCTCAGCAGGAAGCTGTCCCTTCTCTGGTGGGAGCTGTGAGGACTTGATCTCAAGGCACTCAGCCAATGCCTTGTCTTGCACAGGCTGGCTTAACCCACAGACTTGGGAGATGCCTCTTCCCGCTAATCCTTTTCCATGCTCTTCTGGATTGGGCCATTTATGAGTCTCCCTCTTGTCAGTGGGAACAGCATCCTTCCTTCTCCTTGTCGAGGGGTCCTGAAGGTTGGGGCTTTTGAGCTTCTGCTGCCCCATGTAACTTGCTCTAGCCACCACGAAGCCACTTGGCCCTTGACATATTGGCTTATCCCCAGTGAACAAATGCTGGGGGCGGCAATGGACCACCTGAGAAGGCAAAACATTGGTGGCAGTGAGCACATCAGTGGTGCAGTCCTGAAGGAGCCCGTCAACAGGACAGCATGGAGAACCATCCTCTGCCTCTACCTCCACCTGGAGCTTAATCTCACTGCACACTCGTGCTGTAAGGCTTGGCTTTTCAGGAACTGGAGCACACTTTCCAGGTAGCAGGAAACTTTTACTACATCCTAGAGCCTCGAAGCACCCCCGGGTCCACATCATTGGTTTGAGATTTTGCCAGCACACTGGTTTTGAAAGTGTCTCTATCGTCTAGCTCTATTGAAGAGGACTTCTTGACCACCACCAACCCTGTCTCTTTGGCTCTTGAAGATGGACATTCAGAGTTCACTTCCAATCTGGGGCCTCCTGGGGCACAACTAGCACCCTCTTTCCTTGACCCCTTGCTGGTCAGTACTGGATTTGAGGTTTGCTCTAGGCTCTCTCTCTCTGGACACTTTCATTCTGGAAGGTTCTGCCAAGGATACTGGGCATGAAGGCTGGAAACGGCTGCCTGAGGGCCAATGAGCATCCACTGTCATTATCAAGTGGGGGGTAGGCTGGGGTTCCCTGAACAGGCTCCTCTGTAGGGGAGCAATCAGCAAAAGGACTCTCCAGGGTAGGGCTTGATTTCTTTGTGGTCACTCTCTCTCCCCAGTCTGCCTGACAGGGTTCTCCCAGGACCTTGGCAGCCTCAGTTACTAGGTTAGTTCAATACTTAGGGGTGGCTAAGCAGGTGGACTTTGGAAAGGACATTGCGTTGTCTTTTCTTGTCCTACAGAGGTTTGTGGGCTCAAGGACTTTGAGGGGCATGCACCACCTCTGCCTCATTTGGAACCTTACGATATGCGAGTCCAGCACCTGTTGAGTGCCCGGGCTGAAAAAGGAAAGGCTCTGCGTTGTGTTCAGATCTTCCAGCTCTCCCCAGGAGGCCACATTGACAACATGTGGGTGGGTCAGGGAAATAGACAAAGCGTGCGTGGTCGCAAGACATGAACGGCAAACAATGCCAGGGATCTGATCCTTTCTAATCTGCTCCACCTTCCTGCACATGTGGACATTCAGGGTGTTTTCCAGTAGGATTTTATTTGGACCCCTTAGGGTGTAAGTTCCTGCGTTAATCCCCTTGTGTATCCTCAAATCACTTAACTCCTTTGAGTCGGCTCCCGGAGTTCCTTTTGGGCAGTAGTTTCCTGATCTACAGAGAGATAGATTACATTTGGATATTTTCCTCAAGTAATTCCCTTGTCCGTTGACCGAGTTGTTCCTCAGCTGGACACCGGCTCTGCAGCACGCAAGCGACGGTCCAGGGTGTGTGCATCTTCCTGGGGACACCGTCTTCATTACATTCTTCCCCTGCTTGTCTCCAGGTGTTGAGCAGGAGCATTCGGGCTGCTTCATATCCAGACAAGTCCCTGGCCATTTTTCCTGAGGCTGCTTTAGTGTCAGAGACTCAAGAGTCCCATTGCCGAGGGGCCCCTGCAATTGAGGGAAGTTCTCTTGGCGGTGGAGCTCCGATTGCTTCAAGCAGTCAGGAAGCTTGGGTTCTGTCTTTGGGGTCTGGACCTTCTGATTGTCCTGGGGATGAGTGGGTTTGCGAAGACAAAAAGCTTCCTGGGGTGGTGGTATCATAAAGGGTAAAGAACTCTCACTTTCCTGTTGTTTCTTTAAAAAATGGCTTTCCAGCTGTTGAAGTGAATTTGGAATGCGTGATTGGGACTTAGTGTGGACGGTAAGACAGGATTCATCACAGGGACTCTTGTGAGGAGGAGGAAAAGGTACTGCGAGTGGGCCACGGGGCTGTGGACCGGGCGGAGTCAGGACTGTAGCCGGCGGTGGGGCCTGGGCTTGGCATGCAGTTGGAAGTAAAAGTTGGAATCGGCCTTCAGTGTAGGGCAAGGAGTGACGTTGCAACTAGAGTGGGTACTCTTTAGCTTGCATTTGAGCTGGTAAGGCATTAGGAATTTCATTAAATAAGACAGTGGGAAACTCTAGGGTGGATCCAGAGACCCTGAGAGCAGCTGCCAGAGACTCGCTGTGCAGAAAAGGTAGACCCCAGAAAAACTCACTGAATTTTTGTGGAAAATGCTTCTGAGCGCTGGGTATCTGCTCTGCTTTGATGCTGGCATTCCAGAAGGGCTGGGGAGGTGCAGTGATCTGCTCCCCATCGAGTGCCTTCAACATATTTAAGGCCTGCAGATGGTATTCTGATACACCCTTTCCTTTTTCTTCCCAAATATTCCATTTCTCTGCCTTTGTGATTTCTATTTCCAGCAGCTTGTGGACATTGGGGTTGAGCAAGGTGGGCCTCCCTACTTCCCCCTGCCTCTTTGTGGGTCCTTCCCGAAAGGTGTCTTCTTGGGGGTGCCAGGTAGAGTGCTCTTTCAGAGACCCAAAGTATTCCAAGGAGGGAAGCTGTAAGTTCTTGGCAGCTGCCCAACACTGGGGTGGGGAGGCAGTAGGGAGGCCTGTGGGATCCTGACTTGTGATGGCTGCCATGGCAGGTGTGGAGCAGCGGTTGTGTGGAGATGGGCTCTGCCTGGGCCTTGCCAACAAGTCATTCTGAGAACGAGTCCCTGTGGGGTGCGGGGCTGGTGAGTCCCAGAGAGTGCTTGGAGGCTGCAGGTAGGCCTTTGAATCCGGGGGTTTGGCACTGGGTGAGGGAAGAGCCAGTGGTGTGGGTGAAAGACTGTCAGGTTCATGGGAATGTGCGCAGTCTGGTGATTGACTCAAGGCGGGTAAGACATGAGAAGTTGAGATGCACATCTGGGCCCGTGGAAGGGTGGAGTTCTGAGACCTAGGTGTCCGGAATGGATGAGCCGCAGAACCATGTGGGGCGCGCGTACCGACGTGGACTTCAGCCGTACCTCTATTTCGCCAGCTACCAGAGAGGGCTTGAGCTTTCTGTTGACCAAAGCTGCCAGTGTCAAGTGGGTTTCCCAAGTGGCTGCAGGAGACAGAAGGACCAGATTACAGCCAGGACTGAAGGGGCAAGAGACCTAGCAGGCTAGCAAGGGTCGGTGCAAGCTCAGCCCCTCCCCAAGCCTTGATGGCCTGCTCTTCCTGCCCCACCCCACTGCCCGGGACTCCTGTCATTCTCTGCCCATCCCTGAAAGTGTCCCCCAAACCAGCGCATCCCAGCTGCTCTGCAGCCTGAGGCCACACAGGCACCCTGGTTGGAAGATGCACCCCGCGGTGAAGCAGGAAGGTTACTTACTTCTGCCTAAGACGCAAACGCAGGTTCTGAGCGCCATATAGTTCTTGCAGGAAGCTTCGGAAAACTGGAAATCAAGAGAACCGTTATGGTGCAGCCCTCCCAGAGGACCGAAAGGAATGTCACACGGGCTGTGCACTTAGGACGTTGGACTCTCCAGAGCTCAAGGTCAAATGATAGCTTACTCCCACGGGCAGGAGGTGCTTTGGCATTTCAAGGAGCATCGGTTTCCAATATTGTCTGTGGGGTCTCAGTGAGCAATCTGAACCTTGGCAAAGTTACACAGCTTATCGCAGTTACCCCTCAATGTTCCACCTCCAAATCCACCAGAATCTGCTCCTGACACCCCCACTGCCCCCTACTGGGTCCTACCTTGGCCAGCCTTCATCCCATCCTAGGCCCCTCCTGTACATCTGGGAAATATCTGGGTTCTGTTTCCATCCACAGTATCCTTTTGTTCAGGATTATTACCTGAGAGAGACGGGCTGTTGCCACTGGCATCCTGCAGAGGAGGGGACAGGAGAGCTTACAGAGCTTGGTTGAATGGGCAGAACCTTACCTTTCAGAGCGTCACCTTTGTCCCTTGACCTGCTGCTTCTCCTTGTCTCCACCTGAGGCTGGGGCACAAGAGAGGAAGTCAGGCTGGAATCCAATCCTGCATCTGTTCTTTGTGACAAACTGCAGGCATTTACTGGTGATTAGAAGAATGACAATCTCCATGGAATGACTAAAGCCCAGAAACCAGCTTCTGTGTGAGACCTAGAGTGCATTTCTTCCGTCAGCCTTCCTCTGCTCACGGAGAGCACACACTCTCAGCACTCAGTGTTCTGGTGGGCAAGATTTTGATTATGGAGGCTGAAGCTCTGGGCCAGCCCTTGACCACTTCCTCCCCGGGGTCAGCCATGCTTTCTCAATTAGCCCAGACAGAAAAGGAGCCTTGGCCCAGAGACTGGAGCTCAAGGAAAGAGACTGAGGACCCAGTGATGAGAGCTGCCCTTTGAAATGTCTAGTCATCTAGTCCTTAGCCACTGCGTCACTATATTGGGGATTTTTACCTATTGCCCTCTATAACAACTAGAGATGGGAGGTCTGAGATCTTCAAAGAGAAATATTTTTGAATGCTCATCTTACTGGCAAATGATTTACATATCATACGAGTCAATAGTTCAGTCATTCAATCAGATCAAGGGCAATGGTACAATCAATGATTACCATATCCATTTTAGAACAACACCCCCCCCCTCCATGGTTAAATTGCCTTCAAAAGGAGTTGGGTAATCACAGTCAGGTCTAAAGCTCTCTGTCCCCTCTGGCCTCCTTCATTTTTTCGTCTTGAAATCAATCCCCCTTCACTCCCTAGCTTCCCGATGGGGAAGTTCTCCACACTGCTGATCTCACAATCCCTCCCTCTGCCATGAGATCTCTCCACCTGCAACTCTGTCAACCCTTGTGTCCATGATCATGATGCATCCACGCCTCCTGTGCTTCACAAACAGGGAAAGCCAACAGAAATAATGAAAATCAACATAAGCCGGCAAGGATAAAATGATACCAATGCAGTGAACAAAGTCCTAACAGTGAGTAAGGACGCACCAGCCCTCATCAACATTCCAAAGCCAGGGCTGATGGTCTCTTCTTTCTTGAGATTTCCCCTATCAGGAAATTAATTACGAAAGGAAAAATTTATAAAACAAGGAAAAATCAATCTCTCCTATGGCTGGGTTGAGAATTTCTTACCTTTATCCTTTTCCTGGGTGGTCGCACAGGTGGAGTATTTGGAAGGAAGGGGAGGACCAGGAAGAAGCAACCCACTCCATACAGGATGCCCAAGGTCAAAACAGTGAACCAGGTGGGGTATTGGTAGGTCAGCCAGGAAGCACTTTTCTGTTCCAGCAGAAAGAGAATCTCCTCCATCTTCTGGATACAGCGGTTGCACTCAGGCAACTGAGCACTCTGAGTCCCCTCTGCCTTCAAAACCACTTGCATCACAAACCTGGGCCCACATCACTAAAGGGTCACAGTGGGGTGGGAGGTGACAGCAGAACAACACATAATCCCTCCCTCTACCCTCCAGCTCATCACATCCCTCCCCTGCTCTGGTCTTCTCTCTCCCACTGCCTGCTCTGGGCCTCCAAAGTCACCAGCTGCACCTGATGGAATGGAATCTTAGTGCAAGTTCTTATTCATTCCACCTCCCACCTAGGTATTACCTGCTTCCTTGGCAAGTTGCCTGAATCATGACCAATTTCATAGGCTTAGAATATCTGAAGTTGTCTCTGTCCTCAATGAAAACCTTCTCAAGTCATGGTTTTACTTTGTCTTATCCAAGATAGAGAACTTAGGTTTATGTAACATTTATTTAGCTTTATGAATGTTGGATGAAAAGCTTGGAATTTGACTTCTATGACCAGGAGAGTTATTCAAGAGCTGAGGTATATCTCTCCCAGGAGAGAGATCTAAGAAATTTTCTGCCAGATGGTACATTTGGGGAGACAAGGAACACTTAAGCATTAATCATTCTTAACAGTGTCCCCTGCAAATCTTCCTTGTGTGTGACTACTGCCCATTTAGGGCTTGCTCTGGGAACACTTGATGGGGTAATAAGCCTTGCAACAATTCAGGCTCAAAGGGCAAGCATCTGGCTGAGCAAAATAAAGAGATAATATGGATTGAGTTGTGTCCTTACCACTACCACTTGAGATATTCCCCCAAAATTCGTTGGAACCCTAACACTGAAGGCTATAATCTGATTTGGTTATGTGAGGGCTCTCTCTGGGAGAAATGTACCTCTGTCCTTGGCTTCACACAAGAACCAATTGACGCAGAAACCTAGTTTGTGATCCAAGTGACTTTATAAAGGATAGAAGAGGCAAATATGCTCGTGGGGGGTGGGGGCGGACTGGACAGCCCACGCGCGCTGGGTTGCATGACAGCTGGTGGGAGGCCCCCACCCATACCCTGTTGGTAGGCATGGCTGACGGTACTGTTTGACCCCATTGACTGAATTAAGCCCACCTGGTCTAGATGGGGTCCCGCCCAGGTTGACCTGCTTCCTGTCACAAGGACCTAAATGTGTGCATCTTTCCAGCCTGAAGCAGCTTTCAACTGTCTGTGATGGGGAGGAGGTTTGGCATGCACAGCGACCACCCTCAGTTCTGCCTCTACTTACCTAACAGGTACACGGCATTTCTTTTCTGTTTTTTAAAACAACAACAAAAAAATCATTTGTAATCTTTCTATTCCAGCGGTGCTAGGAGCAAGGCAGAGGCAAAACCCAAGAACAGGGTTCTTCTCTGTTGAAGCGCGATAAACTCACGGGGAAGCAAACAAGCATCTTCATCCACGTGAAGTGAATCTGTGAATCAGCAGCTCCCAACTGACCAAAGCACGCACAGAGCAGCCCAGCATCAAGGTCCGTTTCTGTGCACTGCTCCCACTGTGAGGAAGAGCTTCATGTGCATTAAAAGGGAACTTTTGTAATATTTGAATTTTGAATAGTGGTTTTTGTCAGAAACTGGAAAAAAATCTCAAAGCCTGAAGAAACTCCTTTCTAGTACTGAACATTCAAGGGAGCCTGTAGAAGCCTGAAGTGATTGCTAGGTGACCACCTGGATCTGCTTGTTGAGTGAAAGTGGCAGAATAGCAGCAATAGAGCAGCGGGTTCATTCTGACCACTGACACTCGTGGACCTGGTTTACAGGCAGTAGAGAAGAAGATGAGAGCAGGTTGACTCGTTTGAAGTCCATGACCTACTCTGAGGGGACTAGAGTTGTGGAGAATTGGTGATGGGGCCAAGGCCTAAAGGCAATGCGACCAATGGACACTGAGGTGAGGCCAAGAGAGGGAGCCCACATTGACTTGACCCGAACCCGACCAGATGAAGAGAAGAATGTTGAGCCTGTGCACTGGTATATACTGCTGCAGACTGTATAGACGAACTGTCCTGCTTTGACTTTCTTGTGGATGTGGACTTCACAAGGTTCCAACTGGCATGAAGACTCTTTATATTGAAGAATATGATTGTCTCCTCAGAGCACTGGGTTGATGTAAGTAGGCAGTAGAGAAACTGGATAGCCAAAATGGGCCAGATAAAGGCGTGAAGTGGCTAGCTTGCAAGATTTCATAGATACTGGAATATATTCATAGAATTATAGGATTAATATGTGGGTGTACCTTACCTGCAATTGTTAAGCATAGGATATTTTTGTTTCATCACTTACAGAATATTATGTTTAAAGGAGGGTGGCACGGAGTGAAATGTATGCATTTTCATATTATACTGTTAGATACTGATATGATTCTATTATTGTTTTGAAATTATATACGGCTAAAGAATTTTGTGAAAATGTCAAATGGACAAGGGGTGGTCTGTTGTAGTTATACAATCTGGTGTCAATTTGGGACTTGAGAGGATTAAGAGTGAAGGGGTAGACTCTAGTCTCTCTATTGGGTTATGGCCAATGAGGCCTCTTTGTGGGCCTGGCCTTCCCGTCAGGGTTCTGGGAAATCTGGTATTTCCTCCTTGGAGGCAGGAGACTATCTTTCTGCTCATTCCCTGAGAGATGTCCTACTAACAAGACACATGGCACCACACTGATAGAACCCATGCCCTGGGAACTGGAGGAGCCACATGGAGACCCTGCCAAAGCTGAGATGCTTCTACCACCACTGGATGCAGAAGACTTTGCAACTACTGACCTGTGATCTTCCTGCATTTGGGGTCATTGAAGGTGTTTCATGAGTCTGAAGAGAACATTATAGATTGATATCAGACATGGGCTAATATTGGACTTATGGACTTGATCTTGGTTGGGCTGGAATGCTTTCTCAATATACAACTGTTCTTGTATATAAAGGTCTTTCCTATACACATCTGAGTGTGGATTTGTTTCTCTAGTCTACCTGGACTAACACTCATGGATCCCTTTCAGGACTGTAAGTTCTGTTCCCCTGACTGCTGCAAAGTATGTGACAGAGAAGAAAAGGGAGAAGAGTGAACTGTACCCATTTATTGAGGTAAGAAAAGTGATGAAGGAGCATGGCCGGTTCCCCAAACTTCATGAGTGGAAAAATGGGCTCTTGGCACAAAATGACATTCAATCTTCACCAAGAGATTCAGGGCTAAATTGCTGCCCTATCTCTGACCTCAGCTTTTGTTTTATTTTAATTCTCATATAATTCACATATATCATTCAATACTTCAGTCATATTAAGATTTGTGTAATCCTCACCACAATCAGGTTTACATCATTTCCTTCTTTTATATTCATTTTTGTTAGCCCCCCCCTCACTCCCCCAAATCTTCCCTGCCTGTCCCTAGGTGATTGTTAATTCTGTTAGTGTCTCTCTGGATTTACCTCTCCTGGATTTCATATGTATTAAAAAAAATACAAAACAAAATCAAGAAACAAGTAGAAAAGAAAAACTAACAATGATAAAAGAGAGAAAAACCTCAATCGAACAGAAAGTGAAAAATACTAAAAACTGGAACCAAATTAAAATTAGTCTGAAGAGATCAAATGATCAGGTGTTACATTTGAACTTAACTGTATCTGTTCATGTCCATGGACTGTGGTCAGAGGGAATTCACCCAGCATGTGCATTTGAGTCCTTTTGCAAACTGGGTGTTCCGAACTTAAGCTCTGATTCTTGTTCATACCTGCAGATTGAGATTCTATTATTTATCACCCTGGCATCACACTGGCTGTGCTGCTTGTTCTGGGCGGCCTTAGTTGATATCTCACTTAGATGGCTGCTTATTTTCAGAAAAAAGGTTTAAGTACAAGGCCCTGTTCTTTGTGATGGATGTGCACCAACTGATTTCAGGGTTTTTTTACACCCTATGCTTTCCAGTCAAATATTCACTTGAGGTAATTCAAAACACTCACTTGGCTCGATGACGCCAGAATAGCTCCCCTCCATGCAGTTCCATGGAGCTCAGCATAGTTAGGGCACAGAGATGAAAAGACGATTGAACCATGTACTGAACGTTCAGGTTTTTCCCTGCTTTTGAAAATCTGTTTGCGCTTGTAGAGTAAATGTTTTGTACTTTTTAAGAGTGTAAAAAAAATAGATGGAGGGATTCAGAGAAAATGGCGACCAGATAGGACCCATCTATCTGGAGCTCCTGCTGCCAGACCAGAAAAATAGGAAATTAGGTGAAGGAAACGGGGAGGTGGAGTTCTGAAATTAGAACTAGGGTAACAGGGTTTCTCCTGAACCCCTTCTTTTGTGGGATTTCCACTCACAAAGCAAACCAAGAATGCTTTAAAGCACTATAATTTTGACGAAGTGGCAGGTGCCAGATATGCCCTTGCCTGGAGCAGGGATCCCTGCAGGTGGACGCCCTGAGAGGGGGCAGAATCTCAGACACGAGGGGAACCCCACACTGAGCTCTCCATGCGGTTGGATGCCTTGAGCTCACGGTCAGGGGTTGGTGGTGGGTAGCCATAATTTAGAGTAGAAGAAAAAATATATTATTACCTTAGGAAGATCATGGTGTGGGAGAAAAAGGCAGAAAGTCGGGAGTCCAGGGAGCAAATTTAGTTCCAATTGGCCGACTAGTAAACAACCCCCCTGATAAGCTGCATCTCCCCCTCTGGGGGTCAGCTTGACAGCCACCAAATCTGAGCACATCACAAGTAGAATTTTTTTTAAGGGTGAAACATAAATGATTGGTTTAAAACTCAAACCCAAGTCTGGTTGCTCAGCTCCAAGCACCACATAGGGGAGTCCCTTAACATAAATCAGCATAAGAAGCAACCTAGCTAAGGAATGCCAGAACTCAGCCACAGGGCCTGGCAGCTTTTACCATAACAAAGACCCGCTGTAGCAGTGTCAGCCTTAAACAGCACTGAGCTGTAGCCCAGAGACTGTGGGAGACAATTTCATTCTAGCTGGCCAGAGGGATAAAAAAGAAAATCCTCTGATCTAGGAAGCATCAGCAGTCTAGATAGGACAACAAGCTTCCCTCTCAGTGATTCTACACATAGCTGGGGAGGCCCTGCCGGTCTTGGAGCCCTAGACGGGGCTGAGGGAGCCCCCCAGTGCCCCCTCCCAGCCCCTGCTGCAGTGCTACATGCAGCACAAGGCAGGTACTCCAGCACCCAAGTGACCCCTGGCCACGGGCGCGATCTTGCTTTTGAAGTAATCTCACACAGCATCTGTGGAACCCTACATCAGGGATGGGAAAGTCCATTAACGCATGCCCAGGAGAGCCAGCATAGGAAAGCTGGATTTTCCTGCCCGTGGGCTCCGATGGATGTTGCACCTGGAGCAGCCCACCTGGGCCAGATGATTGCAGTTCAGCCAATGGGATTGACCTGGGGTCCTTCACCAGCCTCCCCGGGAACCCTTGAAAAGGCAGGAACCAGAAGGGAGAGGGGTGGTCTGGTCGTCTTCCTGGGAGGAGAGAGATCCTTGCATGACCTGAGGCAGTCTCTGCCAGGCCCCATGGTCAAAGGAATCCTATGGGTGCCTTGTAAAACCTGAAGCTTCTTTTAACTCTCATTAAATTCACTTGGATCACGAGCCTGGCTTCCGCATGAAATTTTTCTCGCGGGGAGCCAAGGACTGGGGTTGGAATTTAGGCCAGAGAGAGAGACCTTACAAGTCCATGACCCCGTGACCTTGAGGAAGAGTTGGAATTCCTCTGGCCTCAAGGACAGGTGATCAAGTATCATTACCTCCTTACCCACTGCTCTACTTATTCTCACTTTATTCACTAGCCCTTCTAACTTTTCCACCGCACTCAGTTTCAACGTGCTCAGGTTGGTGTTGGGCTTTTATTTACTTGCTTTCTTCTTTATCCCTCTTTTTTCCCCCTTTCCCCTCTTTTTCCTCTTCTCTCCCACTCTCTCCTCTCATATGCCACTAAAGGCTTCCAGGTCACTTCCCTCCGCTTAGGGCAAATCAACCCAAATAGCAGGAGGCACTCCAGCCTGCCCTGTGTGGGAGTGCTGTACACCACACAAGGCACCTGGGACAAACACCTACAGTGCGCTGCACCGTTGAAGAAACCTCCGTCATGCCTCTAAGGTGATCTCGTCAACTAGGGCAATTCTGCCCAGCACCACTGGGTCCCGGCATTAAAAGGGCACACTGACCTGCCATGTTGGAGCAGTGTCTAAACCCCTCTGGCCCCTCATCCAAGCAATCAGGGATCAGCTACTACTTTATACTTTATTTCCTCCTTCTCTCTCTCCTTGCTCTTTACCATCACAGCCAACCTTAGTGAACTCAGTTGGATTTATTTCCTTCATTCTCTTTATTCTCTTTTTCTTTCTTTCCTCTTTCTGTCTTTGCTTTCTTCACCTCTCTCTTAGCTTGTACGATTCTCTCTGCTCCCTCTCATTGCTTGCACATACCACTGCTGGTTTCCAGAGCCCTACACTCTGCCTAGGGCAACCCTGTCCTCCTAGTGGGCAGCCTGACCCCTAAGACAGTACTGCACACAGGACGAGTCAGAGCTACACACAGCATAACACAGGGTCAGTTATTTCTTTAACCATTTAAAAAATACTCTCTCCTCCTCCTTCCTTTTCTCTTCTCTCTTTTTCCTTTTATTGGACTCTTCTTACAGGTTTTCTGCTTTTCTCCGCTCCATCTAGCTCTTCTCTACTTCCTACCACAGCCTCCACAGATTTGGTTCTCCTTTTTAGTTGTTTTCTTTTCTTTTTTTTTTTTTTTACTGTTGTCACCTTTGTTTACTCTGTGCATTTTAGTTGTGTGTGGGTGAGTGGTTGTCAGTCTGGTTGGCATTATTGCCCCAGTCTGTGTCTTCCTCTTTCTCTCTTTTTCCTCTCCTTTCACTCTCTTTCCCATCACAAGACAATAGCTGTCTCCAGGCCACTCCCCTCTGCCTAGGGCAAACCTGAAGGCCCAACTGAGGGAGCTCCCACCCCCCACTTATTGGTGTGGCAAGCAGCTGGGGAATTCACGCTGGTCCTCTCCCACACACCAGGCCACAGGTTGTTCTCCCCTATAAAAAGTGGGGGCATCCCCAGCCTAAATCCTGAGGTCCTACAAGTGACTGGGGGAAACGCCTGACCACCACTTGTGAGGCTCCACGCTACTGTGGGAACATCCACCCAATCTCCAAGGCGATCTCTCTGTACATCCCCTTGTCTAGCCAGATTTGTAAAGTAGAATTTGGATCATGATAGTGGGGGGAGGAAGCATTTAGGAACTAGAGGAAACATGTTTCATTGTTGCTACCCTGCACCCTGACTGGCTTATCTCCTCCCCACATCCCTTCAGGAAGGGGGTGTCCAGTTACCTACCAATGGGCTTTGAGTCTCCACTCTGCACTCACCCTCATTTACAATGACATGATTTTTGTGTTCTTTGATGCTTGATATCTGATCCCTTCAACAGTTCATGGTCACACAGGCTGGTGTGCTTCCTCCATGTGGGCTTTGTTGCTTCTGAGCTAGATGGCCGCTTCTTTATTTTCAAGCCTGTAAGATCCCAGATGCTATAACTTTTGATAGCCAGGCACCATCAGCTTTCTTCACCACATTTGCTAGTGCACACATTTTTCTTCAACCATCATGTTGGAAAGGTGTTCATCATGGAATGCCAATTTAATATAACGTCTTCTTGCATTGAGTAAGTATTTGGCAATGTCCATCTACTGCCTTAATACTAAGTCTATAAATATATGCACGTTGATCTATTTACGAACCCTCCTGTATAAATATATTTACATATGTACATGCCAGTATGTAGACCTCTAGAAATACCCTTTGTCACCTAGTTCTTTCCTCTATTTACTTTTACTTTCCTCTTGTCCGACTATCATGCTCAGCTTTCACTTGGGTTTGAGTAATTTCTCTTGGTTACATTGCCCTTGCTGAATACCTACCCGGCTTCTCACACCCTCCTTGCGACGGATTTTGGATTACTTGTTGCTCCCCTGTCGCTGGATTGGTCAGCATCACCTCCTTACCCCCTCCTCTCTCTCTCCCATGTCCCCGGGAACCATTGGTCCTGTTGTTTTCTCCTCCAGACTATTCTTCCAGCCTATCTTATCTAGATAGATCTGTTGAGATAATAATATGCACCAAAAATCAAACCATAGCAAGATAGGCGATGGGTGAGAACACTGTGATGACAAAAAAACAACAACAGAAAACCAATGATCAATAAAAGAGTAAATTAATTAAAAGACAAAAAAATTTTTTAAGAAAGAAAAACCTGTAAATAGATCAAGGTCTGATTTTTTTTTTCTATAGGTGTGTCCTTCAGTCAGGTCTGATGGCGTATCTTGCTCTGGCCCCAGAGTCTGTCCTTTGTACTCCCTCAGGGGCTACCCGCTCTGCTCTCATGGTTGCTCTGCTGCATGCTTTTAGTGATTTGCCTCCGTGTTGGAGGGCCAGTCGGGTCAGTCCCAACACAGAGTCTCCGGTATTGTCCCCATAGTGCTCTGGGCCAGCAAGGGATGGCATGTCTCATAGTGGGATCAGCCATATGGTCCACTCTGTACATTGGCTGTTCAGAGTGCCAAAATCATCCTCCAAGCCTGGTGGACCAGTGTGTGCTCCACTCTCTTCCTCCCCCTTCATTTGCCCCTGTGTGCTCTGATCAGACATGTCCATCTCCCCTAGCTACAGGTTCAGTGCCGTCTTCTAAAGTAAATTCTTCTGGGGGGAGGGGCAGTTGTCCACGTAGCTGGTATGGAGGCTGGACCATCCACTTTTCATTTAGGATCAAAAGCATCTAGCTTTTAGCATTAGGTGCTATTGAGTCAGTTCCAACTCAAGGCAGAATGAACCACTGCGCAGTCCTACACCATCTTCAAAACTGTTGTTATACTTGAACCTAACATTTCAGCCTTTTCCAGGGACTGGCATCTCCTGATAACATATCCAAAGCATGTGAAGTCTCCCCGTGCTTGCTTCTAAGGACCTTTCAGACTGTTCTTCTGACACAAATCTGTTCATTCTTCCAGCACTCAATGGTATTTTTAATATTCTTGGCTAGTGTCATCTTGATGGGTTGAAACACTATCTCGCTCTAGTGTTGATGTACATTTTTCTGATGCCTAATTATACTGAGTATCTTTTAAGGTAATCATTTAATTTTTATGGCATTTTGAAAAGATGTCAATGAGGTCTATTTAATTTGTGTTCAGATGGAAACACATAACTCAAACTAAATATGTGACAGTAGAATAAGAATCCATTTTATCCTAAATACTTGAGATATTTATACAGCCTACTCAAGTTTTTATCAACATAGATAAGGTGGCGGTGGTGGTGGTGGTGGTGGTGGTGGTGGTGGTGGTGGTTTTTAAGAGTTAATCTCTAAATAGGGGGCTGTAGTACTGAGCACTGAATCTCCTTTGCTTGATTAATTTTTATGTTAGGGAAGTAATACAAGGATTCCATCAAATGACCCATCAGTTTGAGGAAAAAGCATATCAGAATTGATGGTCAAAGCCTATATGGCTTTATGGTTTAGTCTCTAGGGGTATGTAATGCTCTTGTGAAAATAGTATTCCTCATGATAATAACGAGGAACTGGTGGGCCTCCAGGGCTGGGAGCTGAACTGAGGGGCAGTTCTACCCTGTCTAATAGGGTCACTATGAGTTGGCAAAGAATCGATGGCTGTCAGTTTGGTTTGTTTGACTTGCGTACTGGCATTCAGTGTGTTTATCGAAATCAATAAATTACAAGCATTTAGATGTCTATTTTTTACATACAAAATTTAAATCCCCCAAGCCTCTGAAAACTGCGAAGATTTCACAGCACTAGGTTGGTACTCTCCCATCCAAGAATCAGTGAAACTGGCAGGGTGTGAGGCATTCAGGCTCCCTCAGTTCCTCCTACTGCCTTCCCTGACCCTGGTCACTTGCTTCTATTACCTCTCTTGGACCTTACATGCATTTGAATTAGAACACCATAGAGTACAGTGCTCTACATGTGCAGCAGCTCTAACCATGTCACTCTCTGTCTCTATGAAGCCTCTTCCAACAAAATTCAAATGCGATTGTATGTGCACACATAAACACACGCATGCACCAGAGCACCCTTCTTAACAGAGAGTCAGGAGGGTCTCTTATTTGCTGTCCTCACTTTGGACACAAGTCCCTTGATGATGAGTAGGAGAAAAGGAACATCAGGTAGTGGGGGAAACCCTAAGGAGGAACAGAGGAGAGCTTTAACTAAGAATAATGCTACTAGGGGAATGATGGCATGTGAGGAAAATTAGATACTTCCAGACTGTCAGATTTTTCCATACAGCAAAATTAACTTTTCTAGTTTTGTCTAAAACTGGCCCCAGGAAATTTCAAATAGCACATCTCAGATTATCTAACCTACAAAGGAGTAGCCGGCCTTCCACCCACCCCCACCCCACCCCCGCCAAAAAACCAAGCGGTACAAAGCTCCACTGGGTACACATTTCAAAATATACATTCTCCTGTTTGGGCAGGCATCTGGCAACTTGCTCTGAGCTAGTGCACCCACACTTTTTTCCCAAGGTCATTGCTGGTGACAAGACCTTGTGCTCTTCTCACAAGCCAGAATGCAAACATAAATCAAGTCAGTGTAAGACGCCATCATCACCTCACTCAAATACACCTCGTCAAGTGAACTCAAACTTCAAGAAGATGCTCATTTGTTTGGTTTTGTTGATGTGAGGGTGATAGTGCATTTGGAGTTTAGTCATTGCACTAGGTCAGACTGTTAATCAAGCTTCCTATATAGAGGTTCTGAAGATATTGTGTAAGAAGGTCTGAGTTGTCTGGCTAGACCAGAGCTTGCACACTGCTATTGACTAGAAGTTCCGACACACAGAATCCAGGACAGATAAACCCCTCAGGACCAATACTGAGAGTAGCAACACCACGAGGGAAGGTAGGGGGGAGAAGCAGAAGAAAGGGGAAACCAATCTCAATGATGGACATACAGCCCCACTACACCACCCAAGGGAACAAACAGCAGAAGTTTGGGTGAAGGGATACAGCAGAGGCGTAAAATATAAAAATAAAAAGTATGTATAAAGTATCAGTGGTTCACGTGGGTGGGAGGAGGGGAAAAAAGGAGCTCAAGGAGAAAGAACATGTTTGGAAATGATGATAGCAATGTATGTACAAATGTGCTTCATACAAATTGGTGTATGAATTGTTACAAGAGCTGTAAGATCCCCCAATAAAATGATTTATTTAAAATAAAAAGGACTGATTAGTGGTAGACAGGGGACTGGTTTTGCCACCATGACAGTGCACCTGCTCACACAAAAAAAACAGCATGCCTCTATCGCCCGATCTGATCCCAGCACACCGAGGCAAAATACTAAGGGTGTACAACAGAACAGGAAGGGGAACAGAGCAACGAAGTCCCCAGGGAATACCAAAAATAGACTTTGGGGCCTGGGCTAGCTGACCCATCATACTCTATGAGAAAACACTCCTAAAGGCCAACAAACAGTCCTTGAACTAACTAAAAGCTTTTCTTTCTTGTGTTTTGTTTTGCTTTTTGTCATTGGCTTGTTGGTGGTGGTGTTGTTCTTTTGTTTCATTTTGTTGCTTGGGTTTGCTCTGTCTCGTTTTTGTGCATGCTATGATTTCCACAGGTCTGTCTAAATGAGATAGGCTG
This sequence comes from Tenrec ecaudatus, assembly GCF_050624435.1. Lineage (NCBI taxonomy): Eukaryota > Metazoa > Chordata > Mammalia > Afrosoricida > Tenrecidae > Tenrec > Tenrec ecaudatus. The sequence goes on along the minus strand of NW_027457906.1, from coordinate 582,489 downwards.
GATGAACAATCTGGAGGAGAAAACAATGGGACTGACAGCTGGGGGAGGGAGATGGGAAAGGGGGGTGTAGGGAAAAAGGAAGTGCTGTTAACAAACCCAGGGACAAGGGAACACCAAGTGATCCAAATAGATGGTGAGGAGGGTGTAGGAGGCTTGGTAGAGTGTAACCAAGAGTAATGTAACCTAGAGGAATTACTGAAACACAAATGAAGGCTGAACATGAGAGTGGGACAATCAGAAAGTAAAAGGAAATCAAGGAAAGAGGTAGGAAGCAAAGGGCATTTATAGAGGTCTAAATAAAGGCATGTGCATATGTAAATATATTTATGTATAACGATGGGGAAATAGATCTATATGCATATATTTATAGGTTTAGTATTAAGGTAACAGATGTACATTGGGCCTCCATTCAAGTACTCCCTCAATGCAAAAATACTTTGTTGTATTAAAGTGGCATTCCGTGATGCTCACCTCCCCAACACAATTGCTGGAGGCAAATGGGTGCATAAGCAAATGTGGTGACTGAAGTTGATGGTGGTCGGCTATCAAAAGTTATACATTCTGGGGTCTTAAAAGCTTGAAGTTAAACAAGTGGTCATGTAGCTGAGAAGCAACAAAGCCCACATGAAAGAAGCACACCAGCATGTGTGATCACGAGGTGTCGGAAGAATCAGGTATCAGACATCATCGGAACAAAAAAATCATATCTTTGTGAATACGGGGGAGTGTGGAGTGAAAACCCAAAGCTCATTTGTAGATAATTGGACATCCCCTTACAGAAGGGTAGCAGGGAGGAGAGGAGCCAGTCAGGGTGCACTGTAGCAACAATGAAACATACAACTTTCCTCTAGCTCCTAAATGCTTCTTCCCCCACAACTAAAATGATCCCCATTCTACCTTACAAATCTAGCTAGACCTGAGGATGTACACTGGTACAGATAGGAACTGGAAACACAGGGAATCCAGGGCGGATGATCCCTTCAGGACCAGTGGTGAGAGTGGCGATACGAGGAGGGTAGAGGGAGGGAGGAATGGAAAGGGGAAACCGATTACAAGGATCTACATATAACCATCTCCCTGGGGGACAGACAACAGAAAAGTGGCTGAAGGGAGATATTGTATAGTGTAAGATAAGACAAAATAATAATTTAGAAATTATTCAGGGTTCATGAGGGATGGGGAATAATTATCAGCTGATGCCAGCGGATTAAGTGGGGAGCAAATGTTTTCAGAATGATGAGGGCAATGAATGTACAAATATGATGTATGTATCAATTGTGATAAGAGTTGTATGAGGCCCCAAAAATTGACTATAAAAAAAGAGAAAAGAAATAACAGTATGAAAACATCCCCCAAAAAAGCATGCCTCTCTTGTCCCTCATATCCTAATCACCTGAACTCACTCCATGTGACTTCTTTCTGTTTCCATGAATGAAGGACAGTGGTTTGACAACACAGAAGAGGGGGGGAAAAAACAAGGGTGTCACCCAAACTGCTGCGTTTGAAAAATGTTTCCAAGAATGTAATCACAGATTAGACAAATGTGTGAAGTGTAATGGAGAGTACTATGAAGGGGATAAAAAATTTAAATGCATAGTTTTGAAAAAATTGTAGTTTTTGTCGGGTTCCCCCTAGTAGCTTCCAATTTCATAGCAACTCAAGCCATCACCATACATCAAACTGACAGAGAAGGGGTGGGTTTTGTGTGTAGGTGGTGTTGGTTATTGCACAGGGGCAAGGGACTTCTGGTGGCATAGTACCTTATGCCTTGGGTGTCAACTGTAATGTCAGCAGTGGGGAACCACCAGTCAGTCCTCAGAAGAAAAGGATGAGGCGTTCTACTCCCATAGAGTTAGCCTTTGGGAAACCCACAGAGATAGTTCTGCTCTGATCTCATAGAGTCGCTATGGCTCAGCATCGACTCCATCGAAGTGAGCTGACAAACTAAAGGCAGGAGATCTGAAAGAGGATGCGGAGACGTTGTCTCAGGTACTTTGGACATATTACTATGGTGGAACCAGTCCTGCAAGAAGGGCATCATTTTTGGCAGAGGGTTAGCAAACAAGAGGAAGACCCTTACTTAGGTGGATTGACACCGTGGCTGCGAGAATCGGCTCAAATACAGTAACAAGTGCGAGGATGGCGCAGGACTGGGCTTTGTTTCTCTCTCTAGTGCACAGGCCCCTATGAATCCGAACTGACTCCAGGGCTCTACAATATCAACTACTACAACCCTGAAGTTCAAACCTACCCAGTGGCTTCCCAAAAGGGAGGTGTGGCCATGTGCCTCTGTAAAGATGACAGCTAGGGAGCCCCTGCGGGGCAGTTCTACTCTGTGGCACAGGGGCAGCCAGGAGTCGGAATGTGCTTCACAGCAAAGGGTGTGCTTTGTCTCAGTTTGTGCCTGCTGCTGTTTATGCTATGCACTGAGTTTAACATGTGACACTCAGGAGCGAATGAATGGAAACACACCCATGATGCTTCCATGATGCCAGATGCAAGCTGACACTGTTTCTGAGTTCTGGGCATATTATTTTTTCAGAGATAATTTCCTGTAGCGGTGACACACCGAGTCCTATTTCATGTAAAAGCATCAGCAGCAGAGGAAAGCACTGCACAGAGAGAAGACTATGACACATAACAGGCTTTCCATAGAGGAACAAAAGGGTGGATGTCTTGGGCTGAACTCTTTTCTTGTATACAGACAGTAAACAAGCTGAACACATCTCACCTAAGCATAACATTACAACTACTTGAAGCCCAGCTCAGGCATCTGGACAAGAGGCAGCAAGGAAGGATGGGAGAGAGTTAATGGGCTGGGCGTCCCCAAAGGTGCAGAGTGGGAATCAAGGGAGGATCCAGGACGAGCCAAGGCTTCTGGCAGAAGTCTGAGAGGAGAGCAGCAGAAAGGAGCTGCTCTCTGGGTCCTCACAGATGTAGCCAGTGAGAGAGCAGCAGTGCTGCCCCCTGGCGGTGCGCCGAAGGCAGGGCCGCTTCCCCCAGGGCTGGAGAGCTCTGGGGAAAGACAAATCCTGTCACTTTGGATGCCAAGTAAGGGGGCACTGTGTGCCGGTGGTGTACCTATGTTGGCCAAAGCGCTGCCCACTGTGCATTTGCTTCCCACAAGCACAGTTATCCTTCCTCGTGCATCCAGGAAAGACAGTTCTAGAAAAACACAAGCAGTAAAATAAAACACTGCCAGGTCTCGAACCATCCTCACCATTGTTACTATGCCCACTGATGTAGCCACTGGTTCGAGCTGTTTTATTGCCCGTCCTCCACTTTTTGCCAAGCATCATGTCCTTCATGGACTTGATGTCCCTTCAGGGACTGGTCTCTCCTGACAGCACGTCCAAAGATATCAAATGAAGTCCAGCCATCCTTTGTCCCCATGTTCTCTTGGCAGTCCTTGTACTTTTATTGCTCAGTGTCTGATTATTTGGGACCAGGCCTTATTGCTGCCCCTTCCTCACCTTGGCCCCCAATCCCGACCCCAAGCCCTGCACATCCACTGTGTGAAACCTCCTGTTCCTGTAACCATCCCTGTGCTTTTGTGTGGGGGTTCTAGCTGGGTTCCCCTGGCAATTCGCCAGCTGCCCCTGGGAAAGTTCATGGAGTCGGCTAATTAGTAGAAAAGCCAAACGTCCAGCTGAGATTGGTTTATTCCCTAGCACCCTTGGGCAGGAGCACAGCCCCACTCCCGGTCCCAGGTAGCCAACGACCACACCTAGGTTCTCCGGACTTGGCAGCTGTAACATGTGGCCTGGGCTTCCCCTTCATTTCCTGCTCCTTTCTGGCTTGCTGTCTGACTTTTCTTTGCGGAATTAAAGCTGCAAATTGACAGGATCCCATAAACACTCTAAAGCCACAAAAAAACACCAAATGCCCACCCAAACATGTGAAACTTCCAAAAATCATCCTTAGAAGATTCCCAAACCCTAAACATTCCTAAACCCCATATATGCCCTGAAAACACCATGAAAGCCCTAAGAAAACCTAAAATGCTGGGGGAAAAAAACACATATAATATGAAAAATGCCCTAAAATCCCTAAGGAACTCTGTAACATCACTAAAAACACCATATTGTGCTGAAAAATACCTATACACTCTAAAAAACCACCCCTAAATCCCTTAAACACTCCCTAAAATCTTATAAAACACCCTAAAAACCCCAAACCACCCGAATGCCCCAAACACACCTTGAACGTCCACAAACAACCTAAAAGCCCTAAAAAATCACATGCCACCAAAAAGCCCTAAATGACCGCAAAATTCCAACTCATAGCCACCCTATAGAGGGCTTCTGGAGCTGTCAGTCTTTTATGGGAACAGCTTTATCGTTCTCCCAAGGAGAAGTTGGTAGGTTTGAAACCCTGACCTCATATTTAGCAGTCTAATAATTGCTGGACAGTGCCACCAAGGCTCTACTGGTGTAGTGGGTTACACATTGGGCTGCTCACCTCAAGGGAAACGGTTCAAAACCACCACCCACTCCTTGGGAGAAAGAAGAAGCTTTCTTTCTATTCCCCTAGATTTCTCATTGAAGGTGTAAAGTAACCTGTTAAATGCTCGCAGTGGCAGCAGCAATGTCTCATAACCATGGGGAAATGTGGTTCAGAAACTTCAGAAGCAAGCATCCACCAGTAGGTGACTGACCAGCAGTATTGACTTGGGCAAAGAGAAGGTGACATGGAAGGGTAAGGAGAAGAATGCGTGCAGAGGGCAGGTTGGCAGCTGAGCCTAAGTCCAGTAGAAACAACAGCAGAATGGCCTGTTCCTGGAAGGGCCACAGGAGATGGTGCGACTTCATGTAGCCCCCACTTACATGTGTAACAGCAGCAATTGCCTGAACACGTGGTCTCCCCAGGGAGGAGCCTTTGTGTGGTGTTAAGATGCTGTTACTGTCTGTTGTACTGTGGTGGCCTGCATTTGGCTGTAATGGTGGAAATTTTGCAGCCAGTAGTTCAAATGCCTGCTGGGTCACTCACTGCAGGTAGACTTCAGCAGTTTCCAGACAGAGACGAGGGAGGAGGACCTGGTCTTCCACTTCTGAAAGAACTGGCCAGTGTGAACCTTGTGAATGGCAGAACACTATACCTGAACATGAGTACCGCAGGCTATAAGGCATGATGGTTTGACACAGTGGCTGCAGCAATGTGCTCAAACATAGGATAGTGCTGGCCTGGAAAATAGTTCATCGTCCATTAAAAAAAATCATTATATAGGGGCTCATACAACTTTTGTTGTTGTTTTTCCCTAAGGGAGAGCAGTGTATTGGTACACTGAGAGGTATATAGATCAATGGATATGAACAGAAAAGCTACACATATATTCACCAGTCAACAGGAAACTAGCCTTCGAAAAAGGACACAGAAATATCCAAAGGGACAAATTCTGCTTGCTCAACAAATGGTGTTGGACAAACTGAGATACCGTATGTAGGAAAATGAAGCAAGCCCCAAACCTTCCCCCATGCACAGAAATTAACTGAAGAGGGGTTAAAACCTGAAAGTAAACCTCCGGGCTATCATAATCATTTTTTCGATGACCTCATCGGTCAGAAATCATTGTAGGAACGCCAAAGCGTTCTTGTGTTCAACGTCTACATACATAGCAGGTGCTCCAGTAAAGGGGAATCTTGGTGGAGCTGGCTCATCCATTCCTGAAGAGAGTAGAGCACCACGTTGGCCCATCACAGAGCTCAGGTGTAGAATCTTCCTCACTGTCATCCTTTAACTCAGCAGTGTCAGTGTTGGATTATGAATTTCCCAAAGAACCAGTATCGCTCAATTCTGTGCACAATGCTGACTCACTCTCGCTGTTATTTCACTGGTCTAAAAACCCATTTAGGTTAAAATGACACTTTTTTGATGCCATGACCTAAAATTTTTAGTGAGAAAATGTTCCCAATGACATTACATGGGTCTTCGTCTAATCCTGATGCCATGTTCTTTTTCACAGAGACCAGCTTCTTGTATAAATTGCTCAGCATACAGATGGAATAAGAACAGTGAAAGGATACAACCCTGATGCACACCTTTTCTGATTTTAAACCATGCAGTATCACCTTGTCCTGTTCACAGTCTCACCTGGTTCTATCTCTTGGCCTTTGCATATGAGTACAATGAAGTGTTGTGCAATGCCCATTCTTTTCCATGGTATCCCCAAGATTCACCTCCTTCCACTCGTGGTTTCCAGAACGTGGGGTTGGGACAAAGCCTGGATAGTCTCATGGCAAGACCAGATCAGGAATGGAGCTGAGCCGGGAGCAGCTTTATTTGCTTGCTCCAGGGAAAGTCTGCCAATGTGACTAAGCCTCAGGGGCTTTCTACAAATGATAAAGGTGAATCCCTCTCTCGTTACCCACTGATCATCTCTGAGCCTCTTGCTCTCATATCCCTTGCACAGACCTCTACCATTAGATGGACAATTCGGTAACGTTTGAACACTTTTCTGATGCTGAGCCTGGGGAGCAACTAATAGCTGAGTAAATATTGATTGAAAGATGGTGAGTGGAAGAAAATAGCTTTGCCAGGTTCAGGTTGTGATGGAGATGAGAGTGTTACCAAATCCTGCTGTCCCCATGGTGGGTTTGCTGTATTGTGCCCAGTCCTGAAAGTCTGAGCCAGGGGTTTTAACGTGGCCCCTTTCAAAACATATAGGTGGAATTCTTGGACCATGAGCTGTCCATAAAGCTTTACCAAGGAGATGTCCGCCCTGGAGCGAAACAACCCAAGAACCTAGATCTTCGTGAAGGTGTTGGTTGGTAAGGGATGCAGCGGAAATCATAAACTTGACTGAAAGCAAAAGAAACTTTGCCTTCATGTGCCTGCAGCTGGACGAAGTGGTGCTGGAGCACACCCTCCTTTGTGATTCTTCTTGTTCTTTTTATGAGCTGCTCCCTGGCCTGTGTAGTCCCGTAAATCTGGAAACTCTTTGCTGGTGGGGGCAATTGTTATATCCTCCCCCCAGATCCAGATGTCTTGTCCATGGTCAGTGTGCAATCCTTGTTTGCCAGAGGAGTGGGGCATCTAAAGGCAGGCAGGGGTCACATACTTTTTTTCTACACTTTCTAGAAAGACCAGAGCTAAACATCTTGCAGCCCTTTTCATGTCCTCATTCTTTTCTGTATTTATTTTCCATGAAAGAGGAGAAGAAACGCGACAGCATCTACTGACAGCAAGTCAAATGCCATCGTGTGTGTTCAGAGGGCAGGCTGGTTCTCATTTGCCTAACTCATCAGTCCCATCGTGCCATGTCCATGTTAGATTGTTTAGGGAAACAGATGACATATGTTATGATGCTAAATAAGCTGAAACAGTGCCAGGATGGAGGCAGAAGGGTTGTATTTGTTTGTTTTTAAATGAAGCATGGCTTTCTAGTGACTTATTGTGGTGGGGAAGGGGGGCACCGAGAGCAACAAGACATGGCTGTGACAGTGGTCTGGGAATTGAGACAAATCATTGCTTCTGCAGCAGAGATGAGCTGCCTCTGACCTGTCAGTTACTTGAAGGGAGACTCTGCATTTGGTCAGACAAGTCTCAGTTGGAGATGGTACCAGCTTTCCTCCTGAGCCTCTGTGGTTCCCTTTGAACTACACAGGCCCGAATCGCTTTTAGCTGAGCAACAGCAAATGGCAACACAGACTTGCCATATTGCTCTTTTGCGTACACTCTTTAAAAATCATACTAAATATACATGCATCAAAACATTCGTCACTTCCACGCTCTACAAGATTATAATTAAGTGGCATTCTGCATGTTGTTCATATATCATCCTTACCCATTCCAAAATTATGTCATCACCCTTATGGAAGCTCAGTATCGTCTCAGGGATGGCACTTCCCCTCCAGGCCCTACTGGGTTAGGCTGGGTTGACTAGAGAAATAAATCCAAGGACACTCATATAGGTATAAGAAAGACTCCACCTCACTTATTTGTCCAATTGACATGGCATTATGTAACAACCATACTTACCTTCCTACCTATCCCTGGAAACAATTGGGAGATGTTTGTCTCTATTCATTTTCCTAGCCTAGATATTTTTTGTAAGTGGAATTAAGCAAAATGTGTCCTTTTTGAAGCTGATTTATTTCACTCAGCATAATGCTTATGAGGTTCATTCCTCTTGTAGCCTGTGTCAAGAGTTCATTTCTCTTTATGGCTGAGTAGTAGTCCATTGTATATACCGTAGGCAACATGTTTGACTTATCCATTCACCTATTGATGGGTATTTAGACCGTTGACACGTTTGCGAGATTGGGAATAATGTTGCAAGGGCCATCTGTGTATTTGTATCTATTTATGCGCTTGCTTTTAATTGCTTATATCCTTCATTTCCTTTTCTTTCCTTGTTAGACTCAGTATGATCCCCTTCTGCCCATCCTCTAGCCTCACAACCTCTGTGTCTGATGTGCCAGGATCTCACCAGAAGCCTTAACACCAAGATTCTGAGCCCTGACTGACCATTCTGACCATCCAGGGAATTGAATATTCCGGAGCACACAGAAGATGAAGTTATCAAAACTCCTTAGGCATAACCGAACAACTGGAGGGAGTGCTTTATTGGGCTGGGGGGCTGGGGATTATAGTTGTGAAGGACACCAAGAACAATTGTCATTACCTAGACTGTAAAGACTATGTTCGACATCCATGCTGGTGAGTAGCAGCTGGATTTCAGAAGCTCACAAGTGGCCATCTAGGTGGCAAGTATTGTCACCCTCACTCTGGAGGAAAGAGTGGTGAGTGGACCACATGAACATTAGACTTCATGACTCTGAGCACAGAATAACTAGATGATCTCCAACTATCAATTCCAACTTCTTTGAAAGGGATCACATCCAAAGGTCCTAGATAGTGAAGCAAAATTCACAGTCATAAAAGAGACCAGGCTTATTGGCTGGATAGGGACTAACAGAACCTCTGAAACGATGGTCCTTATTCACTAAGTTTGAAAATGAACTCCTACCTGTGGTTCAATATTCAGCCAAATAATAGATTGGTCTATAATGGGAGCAATTACACAAGTGAGGCACACAAACCTGAAAACAGCAAACCATTTGATCTCAAAAGGGCAGTATTAATCCAAGGCCCAAGTTCAGAAGGGTAGGAAGAGAGGAGGAAGGGAAACAGAAGACATAAGTAGGGAGTGGAACAAGTCATATTATATTGTGGAGATTGCAATAAGTGGCATAAAACACAATGGGTATGAATTGTTGAATAAAAAACTGATGATCTTGGTAAACCTTCACCTAATTCACAATAAAAACTTATGAGAGAGAAAAAAATCCAAGCACCTAGGCTGCATTGCAGGCCAATAAAATCGGACTCAGTGGAGATGGGACAAAGATGTCTTTTGGACAGCTCTCTGGCGATCCCAATGAGCACACAGGCTGATACCCACCATCTGGAAACTATGGGGTAGCTGCTTCTCCGGTAATGCCTCGGGGGAGCGCTTGGGTCCCTCAAAGAATGCGGGATGATGAAGGGGCAAAGGTCATCAAACCTCACCCACAGCTTTACACTGGGGGGCTGCTCTCTGAGGAATGTGGGAAGGGTCCACTTGCATGCTGTCTCTGTGCAGCAGATCCAACAGACTCAACACCTTTCCAAAGCTGGCAAGAAAGTCCAAGAGACTAGATGTGGGCACCACGCTGTGAGTTTCCCAGAAGGCACGAGACAGATCGAGAGCAGTCACAGGAACACAGACTCCTCCGGAAATGCCGCCATGCGCAGAACATGCATCTTTAATTTCATTTCACACTGACTCAAGCATTCAGTCCTTTTTACGAAAACCCAGCTTCTCATTACAGTAACCGGTTTAAAATGACAATCTTCTGTTGAGCAAGTCTAAGAAATGACCTTCCTTTATTTTACATGGTATAAAAATTCAGTTTCCTAGGCCGATGGGCTCTAGGGACAGGTGTTTTTATGTACTAGACATGGCTTTCAAAGTTCTTCAATTGCCTAAATTAATAACGACTTTTTTCCTTTGGCTTTTCTAAGGGACACATTAATTTCAATCTTTTTCTAAGGAAGTGAATCTCTAGCTATCTCATTTGGATAACTTTCTGCCTTCAGAGTAGAATTTGAAATAATCTGCAAGGTTACCCCTTCCCCACCCTGCCCCAGCAGCCCAGCCTCTTTCTTCCTTCCAGCCTCCAGCCAACGGGGTTTGGTTGGGAAAGGAGATGCAGAAGGGAGTCTCTGGATTTTTCTATCAAAAGGTTGGCCACAACCCCCAGTAGACCAAATGTAATTCATTATGGCGGGTTTTGGTTTTTACTACATTAAGAGTTATCCTTAGGGAAATTACAAACAAACAGAAATAGGAAGACTTTATATTTTATTAACGGATGTACTGCTCAGTCTCATTATATTTTAAAAGACACAGTATAAAAAAAAAATCTGGCTCCATTTAAAATGTCCTGACTAGCAGAACTTAAAATACACAAATCTTAACATGAAAGTCTAGATGAATAAATAAAATAAACAACGAAACAGCTTTCTCAGGAAAAGCCATAATAAAGAGCTCGACTATTTTTTGAGCTGTTTAAGATGCTCGTGTTAAAGGGAAAAGAGTATCATTGTTGACTTTGAAATGTAGAACCATTTGCTTAATTCAGTGATGCTAAAATGGGCAGTTTGGCTGAAGAAAGAAATTGGCTTGTAGCATTTGATGAGCAATTTCTTCTTTTGAATATAGAAATGACCAGGGATGCGGACACGCTTTTTATTCTTTTGAGGACCCTCTAACCAAGAAATCTTTTAAATGATCATTACACAGTGAATGCCTGGAGGCTCTGGAAACTATTTATTTTGACATTATTATAAGCTCAAAATGATTCACCAATGCAAAAGAAGAAGAGAAAAAGCAATTAAATACTAAGCTGTAAACACTGGAAGCTTTTCTGTGCTGAAAATAATTGGACAGAGTTTTTTTCTTTTTTTAAGTAATAGTGTCCAAAGAGATTCAATGATCTTATTGCTTATGGATTTGGAGCTTAACTATATTCCTTATTTTAAATTTGATATTAGAATAGCAAGATTATAGACCTTGATACAGTGTGACTTGGAGAAGTATCGTTTCATTAAATTATCAAGTTAAGGCTCAAGGAGCCTGGTGTAATGTGTGTGACCATGAGGCCAGCCAGTTGGAATCCGCTATGGCTCACAGAGAAAGATGCGGTTCTCAGCTCCTGTAAAGATTTAGAACTTCGGGAACCCACAGGCATAGTTCTACGTTGTCCTTTCAGGGGTCCTCAAACTTTTTAAACAGGAGGCCAGTTCATTGTCCCTCAAACCCGCTGGAGGGCCGGACTATAGTTTAAAAATAAAACTATGCACAAATGCCTATGCGCACTGCACATACCTAATTTGAAGTAAAAAAAAAAAAAGGGGCAAAAACACCCGGCATGCTGAATAAATGTCCTCTGAGGGCCATGTGGTCCGCAGGCCATAGTTTGAGGACCCCCTAGATTGATATAAGTCAGAATCGACTTGATAGTGTTAGGTTTCTGGGGTGGTTGACCTCAGTTCTTGCTTAGCAACGCTGAAAGAATTCATATGGCAGAAGCACTTTTGTAAATCCAAGTGAATGTTATGAAAGAAAGTTTCAGGTATCGCAGTCCCCAAAAGTCCCCACTATCTCCGGAAAGCACGCCGGGCTGCATGGCAGGGGTGGGGAAAGTTTGCAGCTGAATATGGCGGTTTCATGGGAGGAATACCTGAGCAGGAGTGCAGAACCAGCTGAGGAGCCACGGCAGGAACCCCCAAGGGCCTCACCCTCCACTTGCAGAGCACGTGAACAAGGGAGGGCGACAAGGAGCCCAGGCCTACTTCTATCACCTCCCAACACCACTGGAGGGCATTGGTCGATCGTACTGGTTGATTTTGGTGCACTTTTGTGAAGTCCTATTCTGTATGACCAGGTGGACCTTCCACCTGGGTCTACATGACTTGGGTCAGAGCATGCTCAGTTCTGAATTTTGCCATAGGTATCTAATGAGTGTGCCTGATTTATTTCCAACCCCTTTGTTGTGGCCCGGACAGCTCATTTTCGTTTAGTGCTGGCATTTGGGAAGACAAGCCCTAATCTAGCAACCTGTCAATAGCAGTAAGTGAATGGAATTAAAACTCAACTCATAGCCATAAATTCAATTCGGACTCATAGCGACCCGAGAGGACAGGGCAGAATTGCCCCCTGAGGATTTCTGGGGCTGGAATTCTTTACAGGAATAGAAGTCTCTTTTTTCTCCCTCCCAGTGGCTCCAAAGGACTGACCTTGCAAGGAGATGTCCAGCGGGTGCCTGTAGGCTCCTTCATTGAAAATCTCTGCTAGTTTATGAAGCGGGAGGGAAATTTTGAGGAGGCCGTCTGCGGCAGAGTTAACTCCCCATTAAAGCCAATGAGCTTTTCCACATCTCTCAAAAAACAAACAAAAAAACCTAAAGTGACTACTTCAGATTAATATGCTGTAGGTAGAACCACCTCCCACTCAGCAAACCAAACCAATCAACCAACCAACCAAACAAACAAAAACACCCCAAATCCTGTTGCCTTCAAGTCAGTTCTGACTCATGCTCACCCCTTGTGGTACAGAGTACAATTGTTGCATGAGGTTGTCTAGGCTGTACCCTTTATGAAAGCAGATGACCCCTTCCTTTTGTGGTACAGCTAGGTGGGTTTGAACTGATAACCTTTATATAAGCAGCCCTATCCAGCGATCTATGTCAACTAAAGTGTCAAAGCATGTAAAGACTGATCCACAACCCCCACTTCTCTCTTCCTCTTCTGTGATGACCTGGAATCCACCTTTTGATCTGGTGGCACCATATTTGTGAAGCAGCCCGAATCACTGACGGACGGTGTGCAGGACAAACACCCTGTAGAATTGCCCTTCCAGCGTCAGAATTTGCATGAACAAGAAATAAACTTCTAGATTTTAAGCCACTGAGGTTTCAGGGGTAGCTTCTTTCTGCAGAACAGACTAGGCTATCCTGCCTGATCATCTCTTCACAGGGTTTTTGTGGAGAGCTACCGGAGCAGCTCGATCCAGGGGAGCTGCCAAAGCAGATACCTACACTTTATCTGGGATTGTAGGTTGTAGTACCAAAGTTTTTATTTGCCCGGGAGGCACTGAGTAAATTTTTTTTCTTCTGAAAACAGGACAATATGTAAGTAAGTTTGGAGACATATGTAGCTGGAGCTGAAAGTCCTCTTACCTTGCAGTTTTCTTTGGTAGAGATAGACTTGTTCTTAATGAAACCCATGACAGTCAGTGTCACAAATGACTTCTGAGGAGAGGCCAAACAGCTAAGTCAAGGCCAGCCTACCGTTCTCTTAAATGCTGTCTCATGCTCTCATCTGCTCTGACGTGTTTGCTCAGGGGCATGTGGCAGCCACTGGGCGGGCCTTACCATTGGCACTGAAAATCATTGTAGGGGATATTAGAGGATTTACATCAAGAAGACCTGACTTCCTGGCCATTGCTCGGGGGCCACAGTTCCCAAGACAATCAGTGTCAAGGGCAAAACAAAATAAAACATGACGAGGCCTCTGGGGCTGGGTTGAGCTGGATATGTAACCAAAGCCCCCTTCTACCAGGATCTTCCCAAGAGGAGATTGCTCTTTTCCATAGCTAAACAATTTTGTTTAACACACGTTCTGCTGGGGAACCTTCTGGGAAGCAGAAGAAAATAAATCTGCCTTCCTTTGAATTAAGCTGGGTTGGGTCCAAGCCCTGTGTAGTGTGTATTCTTATCATAACATCTAAAGGAGTCTCATTTCACCATTCTAAGCTATTAAAAAAAAAGTTCCAGGCACAATAATTCAATTTAAAATTACACACCAGGAGTAGTTCATATTTAATACACTTTATACAGGTATTACAGGTACAAGGGACGTACTTGTTAACTGCCAGGTTGCTGGCTTGAACCAACCAGCTACTCCACAGGAGGTACTGTGTTTCTGTGAAGATTTTCAGCTTGGAAGCCCACTGGGAGAGCTCTCCTCTGGCTTGAGTCTGAAGGTGCTTGACAGCAGTAGCCTTTTGTTTTTATAGAGGTATAAAGCTTTCTTTCTTTCTTTTTTTTTTCTCGGTATAAAGCTTTTTAGAACAACAAAAACAATTCCTTTTGGAAGTAAGCCAGAGATAAAACCACAAGTTACATGCTTTACTTTTTTTCTGTCCTGCTGCTGGCAGCCACCCTTTCATCGATTGTGCACACCAGCATGGTGGTGAAGTGGTGAACTCTGCGCTCTCACTCCCCTGGCTACACACTCGGTCTCCTCACTCATCGTGTGGCTTCACCCAACGCACGGAGCCTCCTGCAGGCTCCTCACCCTGTGTGTGTAAAAGTGCGAAGGAGACAGACTTCCTCAGAGCTGTGCTTTAGAGAGAATCCTCCTCACATACTCAGCACCGCCTTGAATAGGGCAGCACTGCATACATGACATCTACTTGATGATTGTTGATGGTGTGGTGGTGTGTTTGTACGGATAAAAAAAGAGCCCTGAATGGTTATGTAACAAGTAAGGGAATAAATAGATCTTCCTTCATCCACCTTCATCTTTCATTGTTCTATCACTCTCTGATTGCAATATTAGAGGCTAAAATGGGCAGAATTCCCACCTCTGAACAAAGTTTGTGCACATGGGTGTGCATGCTTGTGTGTCCATGTGAGTGTGCCTGTACAATGTGTGTGCACGTGTGTGTGCACATGTGCACTGGAGCCTGGCAGCAGCAGGGGAGGCGCCTGTCTCTGTTCAGCAGTATCTGACGGCTGCTGCAGGTGTAATGAGAAGTGATCGATGATCTGTTCAGGGAGCTCCTGGGGTGGACTCAGGGAAGGAGCAGCAAAGAAGACATACTCATCTCCCCCATATGTAGATGAGGTGATGGAGGTGGGCGGTAGAGGAGCAGCTCCTTAGTAATGAGATCACAGGGGAAAGGCCTTGGATGAGGTGCCAGACATCCCTGCTTTCCCAGAGAGGGTGGGGACTGGGAACGAGGCTGCATCCTGCCTAATCAGTTACAGTTGCTCTGTCGCTCTGGGGAGGGAGGCAGATGAGGCAGGGAGCTTCCGGAATCTCTCATCTCCAGTCCTTCTAGGTGGATGTGGGAGCGTGTGAGGACGGCCACACTGGAGGGTCAGGGTTGATCGCCTTGCAGTGTGGAGCCCGGCCTGGACCTGCGTTGTGCAGGGTGACCAAGGAGCTCTGAGGGCACGGTTCTGGGTGGGGGCTTTGTCTACTAAGACCCACAGCCGCGCCCTGTGTCGCAATGTTGGCATGCAATGTGCAAAGACTTGAGACAATGTGAAATGGACCATCCACTTCACTTGGAAAGACAGGAGGGCTGAAAATCAGATTGGGAGATCTGATCTCGTTTGCTGCACAGTTGTGAGAGGAGATATTCCTGGCTTCTCTCATGTTGGGAACCGGGCATAATCAGCCTGACAAAACCAAGGCCATATTGCCTGCCCAGCAGGGCTAAAGCCACGTCACCTCAACCTTATCTTACCCTGACACACACCAGATGGCCCACCCTTGTCTGCTCCAGCACCGGACATTCCAACTGCAGACTTGCGGCCGCCTGCCCTGTGTGCTCTACACCCCCGCCCTTCCTTTTTTTTATCTCCCCTTTGAACTCCCTTGTTTGCCTCACCCTTTATAGAGAGGCTTGTGTAGCAATAAACTCAGACCTTGACAAGAATCTGCTTGGTCTCGCTCCTCTCTCTCGCCCGTTTCTCTTTCAGGCTGGGTCCTCCTTGGAACCCCTCGAATAACTGAGTCCCGCGGGTTGGGGCACTCTCACACATGAAACTATATTCCTCCTCAGGCATCAAGGAGGTGATACGAATGCTTTGATAGCCTAGTATCTGTCAGCTGGGAGGCACAACATAGTGAGAGCCCTTATTAATCACTTGGAGATTAGCTGAGGGGTGGGAGAAGCCAGGCATGAGGCTTTCCAGGGCTGCTCAGCCTGCACAGGAGTCCTTTCCTGGGTTGGACAGAGGTGCTGCCATCTGAAAGCTCAGATAGAGCAGTTGGAAAATTAACTGACCTGGTACAAGATCTATTTACATATATCAAAAGATCCTGGGTAATAACATCTCATGTTTGTGCAGCATGCCACATTTGTCAAAGGGCTTTCTCATTTACTGTCTTACTTGGTCCTCAAACTAAGAGGCCTTTGGGCAGCTATTGCTGTTTAATTTTGGGCGTGGTAACAGCTTTGGGTATAGTACTGGGCTTGGAATCAGGCTGTGCAACCCACAGCAGGTCACTTAGCTGCTCTGGATTGGCTTTCTTCCTCTACGAAGGTCAGCGCTTGGACTAGACCATTTTCCCAGTGGCAGCTCTGCTGACATTTTGGCCAACATCGTTCTTGTGGGGCTGTGTTGTTCCCTGCACCAGGATGCTAAGCGAGCATCCCTGGTCTCAGCCCACTAGATGGCAGTGGGACTCCCTTCTTCAGAATGTCTCCAGGCATGGCCAAATGTCCCCAGCAGAGCATGCTGCTGGGCTGGCGCACGGCAGGATGATGCACTCAATGAGTTGGATTTTAAGTTTTCAGGTACTTTACATGTCTGCACAGGGAGACTACATCAACAATTACCCAGCAGTCAATGGATCATCACTGACCCTCTCTATAATTCCAACTGAGATCATGAAGCACCGACTGAGTTTCTGAGCTTAGCACCCTGCATGGCACAAGTTGTTTAGCACTCAGCTACAAACTAAAAGGTTGGCGGTTCCAACCTATCCAGAGGCCTCTTAAACAAAATCCTGGTGGTCTGCTTCAGAAGAGTTGGAGCCATGAGCACCCCATGGAGTGAAGAGATATAAACATGAATGTGGATGGGACTCTAGGTATAGCTACAACCGGGAACCATGGAATCAACTACATCATGGAATCAACTTCAACTCCTGGCCTCCTTGTGTGTCCAAGAAGAACTGTGCTCCCCAGGGTCTGGAAAGGCTGCTTGGTCTGAAGTAGATTTGCAGGCCCTTCTTTCTAGGTGCCGCTGGGTGGCCTCAACCTTCCAAGCATGCTATTAAAAGCCAATCCGTCACCTGTGTGCATCACTGAAGACACACAGACACAGGGAGCAATGCCCTGGCTGGGGCACTGGAACAGCGCTGGCATGCAGTGAGTGCTGCCCAGTTAGCGAACAGGTCTTCCCTTGGTACTTTCTCAGGTCTGTGTGAAGCTTTCTAAGCATCCAGAGTTCTCGGCCTGATTCTGCTGCCAACTTGCAGTGTGGCTTCGAGCTAGTCTCTTGCCCTCTCTGGGCTTGATAACAAAAGCAGGGCAGGCCAGCCACAAATATCGTGTGGCTAGCAGGGGAAAGCAGTTGAGGACACAATTGCAGATGGAGTTCATCCTTTGGACTCATCGCCCCTCCTCCCTAACACCCCCCCCCCCCCACTCCACACACACACCTTTTCAACTGCACCAGATGGGTTTTAACTTTCCGGCACCAGAAAAGCAGACCTTGAGTTTTTTCCTTTATGGAATGTAGGCCATCCCTGCTTATGTGTCACATTCAGTCCTCGTTCTTCTCCCTACTCTTGTCCCTCCTCCAGTCATCAACAAGTGACTGCAGGGCGGTTTCCCAGCAGGGCTGTGCTCAAAGATTCATAATGCTGGGTTTTCCTTTAGTTCTCCACAGTCTTGGGCTTGGAACAATCCAGGCATTACCTTATCAAATGCTCATTTTAGGGGGGAAGACGGGGGCACTGGAAACACCACATGGGGCTCAATCCTTTTCTGCACGTGTCTGAGGGGTTTCCAGGAGTTCGAATTTCAACTTAAGTGATTTATTTTTTGTTGTTTAATCGCGTGCCTGTCATCTGCTGGACATTTCTTCTACAGTGTTTTGTTGTTGTTAACCCCATTTCTAAGATCAGAGATAGAAGGGTCAGGCACAATAGGCAGTTAAATTGACTCAATCTGGGGTGTGAACCTGCTTCTGTCTGGTTCCTCATAGCCCTCAGTCATTTTAATGCAGGTGTTGTGAAGGGTGTGGGTTCAGCAGCCACACACTGCCTCATCTCGCCTCCTCGTTGATAGGCTGTGTACCCTTATGTGAGTTGTTTAATCTCCTACCAAGCTTGTGAGAGCACTACTTTTATTAGCTTCATTTTACCGAGACTGTGAGAGGTCAGGGGAGCGAAGGCTTACATATTGCCAGGCATATAATATGCTAATGATAGTCAAGATATATAACTAAGCATTTCTCTGTTCTTGGTTCTGTCAGTACCTGGTGTGGCCACAAAGGAGAAACCTGGTTTCCTGCTATTTTGAGCATCTAGTGTGAATGGCAGGAGATAAGTCACAAGCTAATGAACCCTTGTGGTGTAGTGGTTAAGCACCCTGGGCCCGGCTATCAAAAGATATAGTGTCCAGGGTCTTAAAGACTGGAAGATAAACAAGGGGCCATCTAGCTAAGAAACAACAAAGCCCACATGGAAGAAGCCACCAGCCTATCTCGACATGATCGCTGAAGACAAAGCGGGTGCATAAGCAAATGCGGGCATGTTTTCCTGATGTGCACTCACCCTTTACATAAAACTCTCTCTTATACATACGCGTTTCTGTGGATTTGTTTCGCTAAGGCACCCAGACTAACATAAGCAGCATGGAACGCATTTAAGAAGCCTAGACAAGG
The DNA here is from genome assembly GCF_050624435.1 of Tenrec ecaudatus. Taxonomy (NCBI): domain Eukaryota; kingdom Metazoa; phylum Chordata; class Mammalia; order Afrosoricida; family Tenrecidae; genus Tenrec; species Tenrec ecaudatus. The sequence continues at coordinate 563,812 of NW_027457906.1, read as the reverse complement.
GCAGGGCAGGATATTTGGAGGGACTGGATCCAGAATTAGAGAGGAAGGGGTCCTGGAGGTGAAACGGGCTGCTAGCTCCCTGTCCCAAGGGGGACAATGAGACTGCTGGCTCCCATGAAGATTTACAGTCTTGAAAACTCCATATAGGGTCACTGTGGTTGGAATCCACTGGACGGCAGTGGCCTTTTGGGATTGAAGGTGGAAGCCACCAAAGAGCCTGCGGGGAGTGTGTGAACTTCTGGAATACAGCGAACAACCTCTGCACATCTGCTTTTCGTGCTGCCCAAGTCATGCATTGACATTTGTCCAAAAGTGAACCATCACAGCTGCTCTCTCAGGAAGCTGGGGGCTGAGCCCGCTGGTTCCACTCTGTCAGCATTTCTGGTCCGGGTACCTGCCCTCTGCCCCGGCACAGGCAATGGGCTTTTGGAAGCAGTGCTCCCTGGGTAGTGGGTGTGATTTGGCTCCTCTGGCCTAACATGATGAATGCTGAGAGGGGGTGGATACTAGGGGGTTAAGCTCCCTGACCTTTCCCTAGCCCAGGGGAAAACTTACTATTTAAAGTAAGTTTTAGACAGAATCTTTAGAAAGATAAATTGTTTACTTAATGTACACAATTACTCCCCAACACATCTGTTTTGTGTCTGCTCAACTCAACCTCATAGGCTATGGATGACCTTGAGCAAGTTTTTAAAGTCACAATGGGTTTCTACCAGGATTGAGAGTTCAGCTCTCTCAACTCTCCAACTGGTTATTAGCACCATAGTCTCATTTCTATTTATGGATTTACTTTGTTTGAGGGAAAAAAGACTCCCAATTCAACTTTATTTTATTAGGAACTCCTTTGCTATGTTTTACACAAGAAAAAGACACAAACCGCTGTTCTGGATGAAGGAGAGCATCTGCATGAGGCCACAATGGTGTCGGAAGGACCCACAGCCACAGTTACTTAAATAAAATGACACTCATTCTGTCCTGCTGACTCTGACTCATAGTGACTCTGTGTAGGGATCCTGAAGTTGCTACCTTTACAGGAAGCAATAACCTCATCTTTCTCCTGTGGAATGACTAGTGGCTTCGAACCAGCAATCTTGCTGTTAATAGTCCAACACTATCCAGCATCACCACCTGAGCTCCTGAAAGCTTAAATGAGACATGGAAAACAAACACCTTTGTCACAAAACTGTCCCTGAAGACGGATCAATTCATGGAGTTGCGGGAGGGCCTGTGAGAGCATGAGCGGGACCTTCATTGGGATGTGCACACGACCGTATATCGCTGAGTCTGGCCCGGGGAGTGGACGCAAGCTTTCCACTGCCGGTCAGCAGTAGGAAAGAACTCAATGGTGGCTGAATGTGTGGCCCCTCAAAATGGATTTAGGGTCTCCACATAGACTCTCACTGTGAGCCACAGCCTATTGCTCAAAATTTAAGCTTAAATATGACTTAAATGCCTAACATTCTGTTTCCTTAAACTAGAGTACTGCCAGGATCAACTAGAGGCCTGGATGACCTATCAGGTCTGAACAACGATCTCAAATCACTTCACATGATCCATTCCACCAGTCATGTCACCAGTCACACCTCCTCACTTACCCATTCCAGAGACTGTGCCTGTATAACCTATCGACTAACACATTCCCACATGTTGTGATTATGAAACCAACCATCATGCTGGAATAAGGACCAATCACGATGTAAGGGGCAGGGTCAATGGGAAAGCAAGATAGGGGCTGAGGGGAGCCAAGAGGGTCCCGTCACTCAATCCCTAAACCTGATCTAATGTCACTAGACTGGGGTCTTCCTCACATCTCAAGGGCACCCGATTCATGATTGAAGTGAATTGTGCTTATTCAATCTTTGTTCTGCTTACCGTCCTGCTATGCTGCCTCCTCTTCTTGCTTTATGTGTGTGGCTCCCTCTGTTGTGGTGACAAATGGCTTGAGAGGGATTTGACATAGGGAGAAAGCCCACCCACATCAACTATCACCAGAAGCAGACACTAAGTTCATTTCTCTCACCTCACAGAACTATGCACATCAGACACTGGTAGAGCTGCCCGGAAGGGGAACCCTTAGTGCAGTGGTTCTCACCCTGTGGGTTGCGACCCCTTTGGGAGTCATATGACCCTTTCACAGGGCTCGTCCAATTCATAACTGTAGCAAAATTACAGTGATGAAGTAGCAAGAAAATCATTTAATGGTCGGGGGGGGGGGGGGTCACCACAACAAAAGGACCTGTATTAGGAAGGTTGAGAACCACTGCCTGAGTGTGCTTAGGACTTTGCTGCCCTCAGGGTCACCAGACATTCCTGAAGGCAGAGTCACTGCAGGAAGCCCTTCTGGGAAATGCCCTGAAGCCTGGTCTCAACCAACTCCATCCACCCTCACCCTCCTAGATCCTAATCATAGGCTGCATGGAAATGCTCCCTGCCACTTCAAAGACTGTAAGTCCATCGGAGCAGAAAGCCTTCTCTTTCTCCCTTGGAGTGGTGGCTGGTGAGTTCAAACTGCTCACCTTCTGGGTAACATAACCCACAGACCAGCTCCCCCTGAGCTCAGTTAGGTTTGCCACACAGCACACATTGTTGGGAACCTTCTGAAGTAGCTGTGCCATGTGCAGGTTGGGGGATTTCGCACAAGATGCAGAATTCCACCCTCTTTTGGCAAAAATAATTTTTGCAATAGCCTTGTATTCTCTTCTGGATCTGAGTAGCAGCTACTCTCATGCAGTCCTAGCACATACATGCTAGGTCTTACGCCGAGTCTGCTCCATGCTTTCCTGTGTCCTATGTGGCGCTGTAGGCACCCAAGGCATGGACTCTGCAGCCTGGGTTCAAATCTCTCCTTTCCACTTCCTCACTGTGTGGTCATAGGCTCATGGCTTTATCATCCTGTGCCACTGATTTTTCATCTGTAAAATGAGGCAAGAATAGAGTCCACACATAGGCTTCTTAAGTGATATAATTGAATTATTATATACAAAAAGCTTAGAACATTGCTCGGCATCTTGCAAATACTGTTAGGTAGCTTAGCATAGGGAGTGGGTCATCCATTACATATGCTCAGGTTCAAACTTCCGGCCAGGAAGGGGTGGTACACCTAGGTGGGTGTTACACCTGGATTGGCCCATCTGAGCCAGGTGAATTCAATCCAGCCAATGGGGTTGACCAGGACCATCAACCATGCCTCCCTGTGGAGGAATTGAAAAGGCAGGATCTTGACCTCTCCGATGTCTCCCTTCACCCACTTTTCTGTTGTCCGTCCCCCAGGGAGGAGGTCACATGTAGATACTTGTAATCGGTTTCCTCTTTCCAATCCACCCTCCCTCTACCCTCCCAATATCACCACTCACAAATTATCAAGGTTTCTTGAGGGATGGGGGAGGAAGGGGTAAAAATGAGGACTTGATTGATGCCAGGGGCTTAAGTGGAGGCAAATGTTTTGAGAATAATGAGGGCAGTGAGTGTACAATGTGCTTTACACAATTGATGTATGTATGGATTGTGATAAGAATTGTATGAGCCCCTAATAAAACGATTTAAGAAAAGAAAGAAAAGGCAGGATCCTGGAGCCCACGTAGTGACTTTCTCTCCAGCAGCTTCTAGGCAAGCTGTGCAGGGGTGAGGGGCCCTGAGGTGCCTGTGTAAACCTGAAACTTCTTCTCTCAAAAAACTCACTTGGATCACAATCCAGGCTGCGGAGTGAATTCTTTCTCACGCGAAGCCAAGGACTGAGGTATATTTCTCCCACGAGAGATCTAACAATAGTATCTCTTATTATATCATTAGGAGCCCTGGTGGTGTAGTGGACTATGCATTAACCTGCTAATCGCAAGGTCAGGGGTTTGAACTGACTAGCCCCTCCGTGGGAGAAATATGAGGTTGTCTATTTCTGTAAGGCAATGGTTCTCAACCTTCTGAATGCCGCCACCCTTTAATACAGTTCATGTTGTGGTCACCTGCAACCATAAAATTATTTTCATTGCTACTTTATAACTGTAATTTTGCTATCGTTATGAATTGGATGACCCCTGTTAAAGGGTTATTTGATCCCCAAAGGGGTCGCGACCCACAGGTTGCGACCCCTGCTGTAAGGATTTAAAGTCTCAAAACCCCAAAGGGGCAGATCTTTGTCCTATTGGGAGTCAATAAAATGGTAGTTAGGTTTTTTTCTGCATCAGTATCAGATTCTGGTGGCAATCTCAGTCATCCTGCATTGTGGTCTGGTTTGAACTCCGGAAATGACTGCCCTGGTTTGAGGTGAGGGCCACGGTGCTTCAGTGGTAGACCTCTCATCGTCTTTCACCGGGAAGACCCGGGTTTGATTTGCAGCCAATGTGCCCCAGACTGTCAGTGAAGGTTTGTGTGTTGCTACGACACTGAGGCTTCAGTGGTGTTTCCAGACTGAAACAGAATAATGAAGAAAGACCTGATCATCCCCTTCCACACATTGACCTATGGCCCACCACTGTTGGCTTCCTCTCCCAGTCCTGGTGGTAGCACAGATTGGCACAGTTTGCTCCACTGCCCATGAGGTGCCCATGAGAGGCTGAGTCGACAACCACAGTCAAGATCAACAGCTTAAACTCCATTCTGGGTCTATGGAAACAAGAACAACCTTCTGAAATGAGGTCACATTGCTATTTAGGACTGGGAGGATGCCTTTGTGATATGGATTGCACTCTGGATCCCGAGGGGGACTTTTAAACACAGCCACATAGCAGCTCCGGAAATTGTCATAGTGAGAAGGCAGGTTAAAAAAAAAAAAAAAAAAAAAAGCTTTTACTGGCTTGCTCAAAGGAGGCTGCGGGTAGATTGTGGGGTGGAAAACTCCTCTGGAAATGAAAAGTTTTTTTCCTTACATATGCATCATTTCTTCTGGTCCTGAAAGAAAACACAAAGCAGACGAGAGAAGGAAATGGAGACTAGCAGTCATCTTGTTGGTATTCCCACAGCACCCCCTCCTTAAGCACTTGCTGCCATCTCATCCAACTCCACTCAGTGTATTTCCACCCGGCAATGATGCAGAAATGTCTGCGTACTCCAGTTTGATTGTAGTCGGGCAACGTTTATGGCTTTGACATTCAACTGAGCATGGCAGGACGTCTAGAAACAATTATAACCAGCACCTGCTCTGTCTGTGCTGTGGGCAGGCAGTGACGGATTCCCAGCCTCTGGAACACTAGTGTTCCCTCCCAGCTCAGGATAATGACGGTGACACTCGGCCCCCTTGTTGTCTGGGGAGCTCAAGGAGCTCTCCTCTGAAACCTCAACTTATGGGCATTTCTTTAAGTGAAGACATCAAATTAGTGACTGGAAAGGAAGGCGTAGGAGATGATTATTGGCCACAAGACAAGCCTCAACCGCCTCCAGAGAGCATGTCTCCTAAGTACCAAGTCGGCGGTGACAGCTAGGGGGCCCTGGGTCACCGGGTGGTGTTGAGCGGGGACTCTGGGGCCCCAGCGTGGGACGCTGGCGGGTGCAAGTTCAAGAGGGTCAGGGGCTGATGCCTCCCCATGCCCCTGCCCTCCCCCAGCAAGGGCGCTCTGGGGTGCTGGGTCCTTGAGGCCCCGGCTGGCGGGGCCGCCCACGGTCAAGGCTTCGGGCACAAGCGCGGGTGCGCTGAGGCCTGCGCCGTGCGGGGGTCTGGGCTCAAGCAGGTGGTTGCGGCGGCTCCGCGGGCGGGCGGGCGCCCAGCAGGACGACCGACGAACCCCGGCGCGTCGCCGGCACCCAGCGCCCGGGCGTAGAGGCGGGTGGGGGCCTGCGCTCCGCTGCCGCCAGGGCCCCCTCCTTCCGCGCCCCCCCCCCCCCCCCGCGCCAGGTGAGCCCGGCCTGGGCCTCGGCGGGCGGTGGGGCTGCCCTCTCGCCGCCCTCCAGCGCCCCTCTCGCCGCCCTCAAGGGGCCGGGGCGCGCCGAGCCGGGCTGCTGCCGGCCAGGGCTGGGGGTTGGGAGGGGCGGGGGTCACGAGCGGGTCGCTCGTTTGGCCGCAGGCGGGGGGCGTGGCCGGGCGGCCGCGCGCTAGGCCGGGCCAGCGGCCGCCACGCCCTCGGGCTCAGACTCCGACTCCGGCTCGGCTCGCCCTGGCGGCGGTGGCGCCGTGAGGAGGAGTCCGCGCTCCTCTGTGGCGGCGGCGGCGGCCGGCTCCAGGCCGGGTTTTGGCGCCGCCCGCCTGCTGCCTCCTGGCGGCTCCTGAACTCCAGCCCCCTCTCTATCAGCCTCTCACTCCGTCTCAATACGTCTCAAGATGGCGGCCAATGTGGGATCTATGTTTCAATATTGGAAGCGCTTTGATTTACAGCAGCTGCAGGTCAGGCTTCTCTCTCGGCCTCTCGCTCGCGGGTGGGGGCTGCGGGCGGTCGCGGCCTCCCCGGGGGGGCGCCGGGCTGCCTTGCCGCCGGGGAGCCGCGGCGGAGGGGAGGAGGGGGGTGCCGGGGAAAGCGGGGCCGACTCAGGGACAAGTCCCTCTCACTCCCCGGCCCCCATTGATAACTCGCTTGATCGGAAATTGATCCTCTTTGTTCAATTCATCGATCAGCCCAAGATGGCGCCGGGAGCCGCCGCCGCCACCGCTGCCCCTGGTGTCTGCCCCCTCCCCTGGCGCCCCCCCCCCCCCGCCCCCGAGCCGCCGCCGCCGCCGCGGGACCAGGGAGGGGGCGGCACCGGGCGCCTGCGGGGTGCGCAAAAAAAACAAAAAAAAAAAAGAACTTGAGGAAAGTTGTGTTTTTCTTTGCTGTCTCATACCCTGTATTCTTTTATCTCCTCTCTGAGATCCTTCTGTAAGGGGATGTCCAGTGCACTGCAAATAGGTTTTGGGTCTATACCCGGCCGTCCCCTCTCATTCTCCATGATAAGATTTTTTTGTTCTCATGATGCCTGTTGCCTTATCCCTTTGAAACTTTGTGATCACACAGGCTGGTATGCTTCTTCCATGTGGGCTCTGTTGCTTCTGAGCTAGATGGTTGCTTCTTTACCTTCAAGCCTTTAAGACCCCACACGCTATATCTTTTGGTAGCTGGACACCATCGGCTTTCTTCATCACATTTGCTTATGCAGCCGCTTTGTGGTCAGTGATCGTGTAGGGAAGGTGAGCATCGTTTAATGCCAATTTAATAGAACAATGTTCTTGCAATGAACGAGTCCTTGAGCGGAGGCCCTATGTCCATCTGCTACCTTAATACTAAATCTATAAACACATGGACATAGATCTATTTCCCCATGCCCCTTTGTAAATATATGTACATGCCTTTATTTAGACATCTATAACTGGCCCTTGCTTCCCAGCTCACTCTTCTATACCCTTTGATTTTCCTCTTGTGCCCACTGTCATGCTCAGTCTTCCCTTGGGTTTCAGTAATTCCTCTTGGTTACATTACCCTTGATCACGCCCTACCAGGCCTCCTGCATCCCCCTCACCACTGATTTCCATCACTTTTTGTTTCCTTGTCTCTGGAATTCTTAACACCACTACCTTTCTTCCCACCTCCCTCTCTCGCATGTCCTCCAGGATGTGCTAGTTCCGTTTTTTTTTCTCCTCCAGATTGTTCGTTCAGCCTATCTTATTTAGACAGACCTGTAGAGGCAATAACATGCACAAAAACAAGAAAGAACAAAACCAAGCAGCAAAATAAACAAAACAACAAAAATCCAATTACAATAAAAGAAAACAAAGGTCAACAAGATAGAAAAGCTCATAGATAGTTTAAGGACTATGTGTTGGCCTTTAGAAGTGTTTTCTAGTCCAGTCTTTTGGGGCACCAAACCCTGACCCTAAAGTCCACCTTTAGCATTTCCTTGGGATCTTGCTGCTCCTTTTACTTGCTCTTCTGCTGTACCCCCTTAGTGTTATGCCTCGGTGTAGCGAGATCAGTTTGGGGGTAATTCCCACACTGTGTCTCCAGTGTTGTCCCCTCTAGGGCTATGGGTCTTTGAGGGACGTTGTGTCTCGTCGTGGGGCTGGCCATGTGGTCTTCTATGTGAACTGACTTCTCTGAGTGGGAACATCATCCTCAAGGTCTGGTGGGACAGGATGTGCTCCACTCTCCCCTTCTCCCCTTCATCTCTGTGTGCTCTGATCAGATAATGTCTCTGTCCAGGAGATGCAAATTCAATGCTATCCTCTGAAATAAAATCTTTGGGAGGGGTTGTGGGGAATATCTGCTCAGATCTTTGGTGTGTCCAGGAGAGAGGGACTGCTCGGCTGGGCACAGCCACGAGGGGCTCAGAACTCTGGCTCCAGAAAATGGTTGTAAGTTTGGCTTTGTTTTTAACCAGTTGTGTGCCTCTGGGTCAACACCTGTGTTTTTTTGAGTTAGTTTTCTGATCCGAAAAGTAAAGGTACTCCATTGTCCAGACTCCCATGTCACCAAGTGATCGATAGGGGCTAACCAGAGCCTGATTCAAATAGTGTGGATCTGTTAGGTGCCTTCTAGACCTGGGGTGGCGATTCGGAGCCCAGGACAACAATAATGTCCGAGAGGTGATATAGGTGGCTCCAAATTGAAACAGGAAGACCACTGTGGAGATTTTGTCCTTCCACTGATGGCCACAGGCCACCGCCTCACGTCCTGCAAAAACAGTTTCCATGGCTCAACAGCCAAGCCAGGGGCCAGTGCCATAAAAATCATATGGCTAACTGGGACAAAGGGCAGACAGATATTTTTTATCATGATGTCTTGAGAAACCCACCTAACCTCCATGCAAATCTTCTGGTGTGAGTTATTTTTGGAAGCAATCATATGCTGACAGTAATTCAAATCTTTCCTTTTGACAATTTGCCTGTACTCTTTTCTGAACCTGAGAAGGTAATCCCTGTGTCCACTAAGAAATTGACTGGCTGGCCTCCTACTTGGACAGTTAGCCTGGGATCCTGGGGACCAAGTGAAACAGAGCACTGACACCTTCATTCAGCTTCTTCAAGCATTATTGTCTCTTGCTTGGGATTTTCTAGGTGTGGATGAGGCCCGTCCTCTCTATTGGAGGGTTGTCTGCTTCTCCTGGGGTATTCAAGGCACTGATTTTTCCAATGTCCTTCTTTCCTGCAGTAGGCACATTGATCCTGCCCCATGGCTTGGCGGTGCCCACAGGTCAGTCTCTCCGTAAGTGGGCCATGCTCTCCTTTTCCTGAGTCTCTGGGGTCTCTCATGGCAATTACTAGTATTTTAACTAGTTTCTTTGTCTCTGTCGTGGTAGGATCATCTCTGTTGTTACACACCCGCTGAGCCACTTGTACCAAATCACTAAGATTTTTCCCGTCAAACCCTTCCCACTTCTTTTTCATGTCTGAGGCAGACTGAGTAATAAAGGCAATACTTATTGCCCTCCTGTTCTCGGGGCCTCCAGGCCGTTAGGGATATAAAGCCCGTAGGCTTCCATCAGTCACTCTAAAAAGGCACGCAGACATTCTCTTGTAAGAGCCTGAAAATTCTCACTGACCTTAGATAAATTCATAGGTTTTCTAGCTGTTCCACTGAGGGCCTGCAAGAGAAACTGGTGATACCTGGTTAGGCCTTCTGTGCCTTGCAAGGAGTTTGGATCTCACATTTTTCGTGCAGTGGCAAAAAGAGTTTCCCTCACATGGGGAGTGCCTGCTGTCTGACCATCATGTCCATTGACTGCTTACTGGGCCTCTCTCTGGCAGGGCTACTGTACCTGTGTTGTGAACAGCACCTGGAGAAGTTGCTGGCAATTTCTGGAGGTGGGCTAATGCATATGGAAAACCGTTTCTATCAAGGAATCAGACCTGCTTTGTCAGAAAAAGGGATTTTGTTGATTCCAATTATACAAATCACTGGAATACAAGGGGATATATACCCAAAAAGGGACTCAGGGGTCTTCCCCAGGTGTTGGGGCTGCTTGCCTTGAGTGTAGAATGGCTGCTGCCAAATCATCCTTCTTGGGGGGTGGGGCGGTCGAGATCCCATACCAGCCCTAGTGTATGTTGGGGTGTGGACTCAGAAAGGAGTTATGAGTATTTCTCTCTCTCCAGCCCCATGCACCTGACAGGGTGGCAGTGATAATGAAGGGTCGTAAGCTAGTTCTCCCACTCCCAGAGTCCTCCTGCAAAAAGGAATAAAGCCGAGACAGAGGGGTATGGGGAGGGGTTGGGGAAGGGCAGCCTCCACCTTAGTGGTTTTAGGACCTTGGGTCTATTTTTTTTCTGGTCCTGCCATGTTTCCTGAAATCTTGAAACAAGAACCCTTTCTGTTGCAGGAGGAAGTAAGTCTTTTGTTTATGCTGGCTTATTAGTGGCAATGTCATTCCACGCATCAATTTTAGGGATCAGATAGGGATGTCCCGGTTCCCCATAAACATAACTATGAACTCTGAGAAATAGGGGAAGGGAAAACGAGTCTTGCATGGGCAAATCAGGAACTCCTTCTGTCCAATCACCTTTAAACAAATTGCGGAGTCTCCAGGCTTTAGGGCTGAAACTACATTCTCTTTGTGAGCGCCTAGAGCAGGGGTCCTCAAACAATAGCCTGTGAGCCACATGCGGATAGCCGAGGACCTTGATCCTGTCCGCCGAGTGTTTGTGCCCCATTTGTTTGTGTGTTTTTTTTAAACTTCAAAATAAGGTATGTGCAGGAAGCATAGGAATTTGTTCATAGTTTTATTGAAACGATAGTTCGGCCCTCCAACTGATCAGAGGGACAGTGAACTGGTCCCTGTTTAAAGAGTTTAAGGACCCCTGGCCTAGAGAAATCAGAAATCCGTAGTTCTGGGGAGAGCACTCCTGTTAAGGAGGTTTCCTTTCTAAGCAAGCCCAGACAGTGGCAATTGGATCTCGGTGCACCTCGAAATGTTGTAGCCACTCTCCATTCCCAGAAAGAAAACTACTCCGACCGCTGGCAAGTTCAACAGAAAAAGTTTTTTTTCCTGAGCAGCCCCAGTCTAATTGTCCAAAGGTTTTTATACTTTTGCAATGTGCAGGTGTGCAAGCAGGCAGAGTAGAGAAGCAGGGTGTTGCAGTTAGTCATTCTTAGTTGAACAAAGACTGCTCTGGTCGCTCTCGCGAATCTTCTGAGCATCCATATCCTTTGGGACATTCCCTTGGGCACATCTGCACAGCCTACCTCCCCTATATCAGCTAGTTCATTTACAGTTCATAGCTACTTTATTTACTTTACATGGTGCCTTCTGTCAGCTCATAATGGCTTCACTCTTGTCAAGGCTGTTTAAGCTTTTCCCAGAGATCCTATATAGCCGCCATTGTGGCCATGGGGAAACGGGGCCTGTGACCCTGGCCAAGATGGTGCCCACCAGCCCAAACATGTGGAAGGGCACTGCCTAGGGAGCTGGTTGAATAGACCTGGGAGTTAGCCCTGCCTTGTCCTGGGAGCCAAATATTTCCCTTTTCCCCTCCATTCCCTTTCTCCTGGCTTTTCAAACAAGCTGCTTTAGCCCTATAATGCCCAGCACAACATTTTTATAACATTTAATTGAAACTTATCTAGTACCAAACTTATAAATTATCAATGTGACAATTTGGTTACATTTCAAAAACATTGCACGTTTTATATATTTGAATGCCATATATACATATTGATAACTATGAAAGTAAAGAATAAAAATGTTTAAAATTATTTCCTGAATTTAAAACTTGAGGCGTTATAGTGTTAGTGTTCTACCAGTGTAGGTTTGTTCCTTGTTACAGGCTGGTTTTCCGTGGCCCAGGCTTAGGCCAATGGCATATGGAACCCTTCCTGTGTAACTGTTACCTTTAGGCTTTCAGTGTTGCTGCTTAAGGCACTTTTGGGGAAAGCTCTTACTACACAGTTCCACTGCCACGATGTTCCAGACAGAAATTCCAATTCCCTTAAGGTTCCCTGAGCTTCCAGATGCCCCTTCCCTTCAGAGATTTGAGAGTCTGCTCCCGCCAGCAGGCATCTTGGAGGGCCGTGGGGCCATTCCAAGCAGTGGTTCTCCTAGCTTGTCTAGAATAATGGTTGGACTTAAAGTCGACCTCAGTGAGTTGTCTTTGATCCCTTACTTCTTGCTGGGGCATCTTCCTGAGGCAACAGATTCAGGGCAATAAAGGGCTCGCTCTCAAGTGGGGTTTATTGACCTTGAGGCAGCAAGCTCTACAGAGCCTTCTTTTGTGCTTTCTAGATGGGACTTAGCAGCTTCATACTCAGGAATTGCCCCCTTGCATGAATCCTGTCCAATTGGGATAGAGTTGACACAGAGGCTAGACAAACAAAAGCTGATACACTATGCAACTTTATTTGAGAAAGGAGAATGGTGGCCAGAGAATGGTACACTTTCCCTTCTAACCCTGATTCACCTGGAACAGTTTTGTAAAGTGATTGGAAAGTGGGCCGAAATGCCAGAAGTTACAGCATTTCTCCTTTTGAGGAGCAGTAGAGACCTTCATCCCCAGTGCACCCAGGAACCCCCTAAGGCAGGCATCCTCAAACTGTGGCCCGTGGGGCACATGTGGCCTGACGACATTTATCCCACCCTCAGGGTGTTTTTGCTGCCTCTGCATGTCCTACTTAGTAGCCGATTCGTGCAATGTGCATAGGAATTTGTTCATAGTTTGGTTTTTTTAACTATAGTCTGGTGCTCCAACGGTCTGAGGGACAGTGAACTGGCCCCCTGTGTAAACAGTTTGAGGACCCCTGCCCTAAGGGATCCTGGACTTAGGGGTTACTAATCTCCCAGCCCTGAAACATCCCTGAACATTCTACCCGTTGTAGGAGGCACCATGGGAATTTGGTCTCTGGGTAATTTACAAGTCTTTTATTCAATTTGAAGCCAAGAAAATTAAAAATGACTCAGACACTTACTTTCTTTTGATCCCTGTTGACTCCCGCTGTAGTATTCCAATATTACAATTTAACGCTATAACGCATGACCTTTTCATTCCATTCAATTAAATGTGTGTGTATAGATAGATAGATAGATAACTATGAAAGTAATTAATGAAAACAAAATTTGTTTGACCAAAGTTAATAATTGAGGGATAATAGGATTAAATAGAAGCATGGTTCTTAGCAGAGGGTCCAAACATTAGGATCATAAATGAAACAGTGATCTCAGTGCACCCAGTAGTTCCCAAACCCTGTACCCTCATTGGGGAAATTGTGGATGCTTTTACTCCCGTGCCTATACTTAGAACGAACAAACACACATGCCTGATAATCCTAAGATTTTTTTTGTTTCCTGTGACACTCACCTAATTTCAAGGGCACTGCCACCTCACAAGCCTAGCCTTGTCTCAGTTAAACTGTTCACCCTCTTGTCCGTTTGTTTGTTTTTCCAGAAGTTCTCAAGTTACCAAGCCCTCTGAACCAAGTGTGCCACCTCTAGGACCACCATCTCCTGGACCACCTCAACCTTATCCATCCTAGACCTGAATGGACAACCCCTCCCAGCAGAGTAGAAAGGGTATGGACCCAAAGCCCCACTTCACCCTTTTGCCAGCAGGAAGGACCTAAAGATGTCGTCGCCTTGTACCCCAAAGATTTGGGTCCATATCTCTTCAGGGTGTAAATTTTAGGTAGCTAGCATAGGGACTAGGTTGTCCATGATACATGCTCAGAGGGCCAAGCTAGCCACCCAGGAAAGAGTGGCACACCGAGCGTGCTCAGAGGTCCAGGTTTCCAGTCAGGAAGGCCAGGTACACCTGGGTGGGTGCTGCACCCACATTGACCCACCTAGGCCAAGTAAATTCAATTCAGCCACTGGGGTCCACCAGGGTTGCCTACCATGCCTCCCTATCTCTCCTAAAACACAATTGGATCACAAACCTGGCTTTGGCGTGAATTCTTTCTCATGCAGAGCCAAGGACCAAGGTATATCTGTCCACAGAGAGAAAAACCTAGGAAAGCTCTTTGGAGGCAGCAGCACTGCACATGAGTGGCTATTGGATACTGTTTAGATGCATGGCTTTCTATTTGGAACTTTTTTTTGTCTCACCTGAATGGAAAGGAAGAGGTAATACTTCTGGATCACACAGTATCCATGTCCACAAATGAGCTGCTCATTCCACAGTCCTGGCAGTGCCTTTTGAAAACCCTCTGCTTTAGAATGTCACTCCTTGAAGATGGCAGTGGGAGTGGCTGGGGCCAAGTATGCTGCCTCTTACTCCCAGTTGCAGGTTTCTGGATGCTGATTGTATCTCTTACAGCATCAATTAGTGGGCTTGTTGTCTGCCTCAGGCTTTGTTCACAGAGATCCTCCAGCTAGGTGGTGGTGTGTGCGCATAAGCAGAGGCTTCCTGCCAATCCCCCATGAGTAGTAGAGCTCCCATGGTGTGGACTCCATGAAAGCCGTGCTCCAGCCAGCAGGATTACAAAGGAGGGTGGGCCCGGCAGGACAGGAGGGCCATTGCCCCTATGGAATGACCTCAGAACCCCGCCTCCCTCCCTGTCCAGCTCCTGGGACTATGGGCCCTAAGCTTCATGCCTGACTCAGGAATAGACACAGGGTGAGGCAACTCCAGGAGGTGATTTTGCTGATCTAATCCAGCCTGAGATCATCCTTGCATGTGCCCTCTGTCCAGACCTTTTTTTAAATTGTTCATGCAACACTAACCACAATGCATATATACATCGGTTGTGTAAAGCACATTTGTACATTCATTGCCCTCATTATTCTCAAAATATCCACTCTCCACCCCACCCAAGCCCCTGGCCTCAGCTCCTCATTTTTCCCCCTCCATTCGAGCTACCCTTGATAATTTACTAATTATTTTCTCATATCTTGCACTGTCTGATGTTCCTTCACCCACTTTTCTGTTGAGGTTAAATGTAGATCCCTGTATACGGTTTCCGTTTTCCAACCTACCCTCCCTCCACCCTTCCCGAGTCTGCACTCATAACACTGGTCCTCAAGGGCTCATCCACCCTGGATTCCCCATGTTTCCTGTTCCTATCTGTCCAAGTGTACATTCTCTAGTCTAGCCTGATTTGTAAATTAGAATTGGGATCATGATAGTGGGAGATAGGAAACATGTAGGAACTAGGGGAAAGCTGTGTTTCATCGTTATTATCTGGTACCTGTCTTGGTTTATCTCCTCCCTGACACCCTTCTGTTAGGGATGTCCAGAGGACTGTAAATGGGCTTTGTGTCTGTACCCAGCACTCCCCGCTCATTCGCAATGATAAGATTTTTTTTGTTCTGATGATGCCTGCTACCAAATCTTTTCAAAACCTCATGATCACACAAGCTGGTGTGCTTCTTCCATGTGGGCTTTGTTTCTTCTGAGCTAGATGGGCGCTTGTTTTCCTTAAAGCCTTTAAGACCTCACATGCTATATATTTGATAGCTGGGCACCATTAGCTTTCTTCACCACATTTGCTTATGTACCTGCTTTGTGTTCAGTGATCGTGTAGGGAAGGTGAGCATCATAGAATGCCAATTTAATAGAACAGTATTTTTGCAACGAGGGAGTCCTTGAGCAGTGGCCCAATGTCCATCTGCTACCTTAATACGAAACCTATAAATATAGGGACATAGATCTATTTCCCCATGCTCATATATTTAAATATGTACATGCCTTTTTTTAAACCTCTATAATTGACCCTTGCTTCCTAGCTTGCTTTTCTATTCCCTTTGATTTGCCTCTTGGGCCCACTGCCATGCTCACTTTTCATTTGTGCTTCAGTAATTCAGTAATTCCTCTTGGTTCCATTGGTTCCATTTCCCTTGATCACTCCCTACCAGGCCTCCTACATCCCCCTCACCACCGATTTGCATCACCTGTTCTTCCCTTTTCTCTGGGTTTCTTAACACCACTACCTTTCCCCACACCTCCCTCTCTCCCATGTCTCCCCAGAAGTGTTGGTCCTGTTTTCTCTCCTCCAGATTGTTCGTCCAGCCTATCTTATTTAGACAGACCTGTAGATGTAATAACATACACAAAACAAGACAGAGCAAAACCAAGCACTAAAAGCAACAAAACAACCAAAATCCAATGACAATGAATGAAAACAACTCAACAAGAAAGAAGTGGCTCATCGTTAGTTCAAGGTCGGTTTGTTGGCCTTTAAGAGTGTTTTCCAGTCCAGTCTGTTGGTGTACCAAGTACTGGCCTCAAAGTCATCCTTTGGCATTCCCTGGGGACCTTGATGCTTCGTTTTCTTGCTCTTCTGCTGTACCCCCTTAGTGTTATGCCTCGGTGTGGCAGGATTAGTTGGGGCGCATTTCCCACACTGTGTCTTCAGTGTTGTCCCCTCTAAGGCTATGGGTCTTTGAGGGGTGTCTTGTCTCATCGTGGGGCTGGCCATGTGGTCTTCTATGTGGACTGGATTCTCTGAGTGGGAACATCATCCTCAAGTCCTGGTGTGCCAGGATGTGCTCCACATTCCCCTCCTCCCCCTTCATCTGCTCCATGTGCTCCGATCAGATATGTCCCTCTCTCAGAGCTGCAGATTCACTGCCACCTTCTGAAATAAAATATTTGGCATGGGAAGGTGAGTTGGGTGGGAGGATCTGCTCAGATCATTTGATGGTTCAGGATAGATTGACTGTTCGGCTGGGGACAGGTATGTGGGGCTTAGGGCTCTGGCTCCCAACACTGGTTGTGAATATGTCTTTGTTGTTAACCAGTTGTGTGCCTGTGGGTCAACACCTGTGTCTTTTTGAGTGAGTTTTCTCATCTGCAGAGTAAAGGTAATCCATTATCCAGACTCCCATGTCACCAATTGATTGAGAGGCACTAACCAGAGCCTGATTGAAATAGTGTGTACCTGTCAGGCGTGTTCTAAAAACACCTTAAAAGTCGTAAAAACACTATAAATGCCTTAAAAACCCTAAAACGTCTAAAATATTTCTAAAATGCTAAGACCACCCCTAAAGACCCTCTAAAACATCTTAAGACCATTAAATACATGGTAAAAGGCTTTCTAAAACACCCTAATGCGCCATAAGTCTTAAAAAAAACTCCTTACGTCCCGAAAACATAATAAATGCCCTAATATTATGCAAATGCCTTAAAACGCAAAATAAAGAACACGTGAAGCCCTAAAAACACGCTAAAAGTCTTTTAAAACCCCAAGAACATCCCTACAAAGCAACCCGAAGCACTATAAAACCCTGTAAAAGTCCAACAGCCTAATAGACATGAATTCACCATGAAAGCAAAAAATAATCCAACAAAACCCTAAAGCCCTGAAAACCAAAACCTAATCCCCCCAAACACTCTAATGCCTTAAGAAGCACCCTAAAATTTTAACAAAACACTAAAAGCCATAAAAACACATATAAGCCTAATAAACACCCTTAAACACTAAAATCACCCTAAAAGCCTTAAAATGTCTGAAAAGCCATAATATTCCCTAAAATTCAAATAACACTCTGAAGCCACAAATAACACACTAAATGCCTCCCAAAACATGTGGAACTTCCAAATCATATCCCTAGAAGATTCCCAAACCATGAACTTCCAAAACCACATAAATGCCCTGAAGACAACATGAAAGCCCCAACAAAACATAAAATGCTGGGGAAAAACACATAAAATATTTTAAAATACCCTAAAATCTCTAAGAAACCCTGTAAGATCACTAAAAACACCCCTACCTGCTAAAAAATACCTATACACTCCAAAAAATCACCCCTAAATCCCTTAAAAACTCCCTTAAACCTTATAAAACACCCTTAAAGCCCAAACCACCCTAATGCGCAAAAAAATTAAATGACCCCAAATGACCTTAAAGCCCTAAAAATCACATGCCACAAAAAAATCCTAAATGACCCCAAAATTCCAACTCAAAGCCAGCCTACAAGTCTTTTATGAGAACAGTTTTATCTTTCTACCAAGGAGAAGTTTGTAGGTTCAACCCCTGACCTATGCCCTTACCATATGAAGTTAGTAATCAGTGGTTTTGCAATTCTTTGAAGAAAGATGAGGGTAATTTTATCAGGAGTGAATTAAACTTGTCTAGTGCCTTGAGTAGAACTGATAACTGTACTACATTGAGTCGTCTGGTCAAGGAGCATGGGATATTATCCCATTTGCTGAGGTCACACTTGATTTCTTGTAATTTCTGTAGTTTTCCTCACATAAATCTGTTGTTTTTTTATTCAAGTATAGATATAGATATTTTCATTTACGCTTGGCTATTGTAAATGGTACTACCTGAAAATGTGTATTTCATTAATTATTATTTCTTTTTTTTTTTTAAATTTTAACAATTTATTGGGGCTCATACAATTCTTTTCACAGTTCATATATATACATACATCAATTGTATAAAGCACATCTGTACAGTCTTTGCCCTAATCATTTTTTTCTCTTTTCTTCTTTTACATTTTATTAGGGACTCATACAACTCTTACCACAATCCACACATATACATACATCAACTGTATAAAGCACATCCATACATTCCCTGCCCCAATCATTCTCAAGGCATTTGCTCTCCACTTAAGCCCCTTGCATCAGGTCCTCTTTTTTTTCCCCTCCTCCCTCCCCCTTCCCCCCTCCCTCATATGCCCTTGGTAATTTATACATCGTTGTTTTGTCATATCTTGCCCTATCCGGAGTCTCCCTTCCCCCTTCTCTGCTGTCCCTCTCCCAGGGAAGAGGTCACATGTGGATCCTTGTAATCAGTTCCCCCTTTCCAACCCACTCGCCCTCCACTCTCCCAGCATCGTCCCTCACACCTTGGTCCTGAAGGTATCACCCACCCTGGATTCCCTGTACCTCCAACCCTCATATGCACCAGTGTACAGCCTCTGTCCTATCCAGCCCTGCAAGGTAGAATTCGGATCATGGTAGTTGGGGGGAGGAAGCATCCAGGATCCGGGGGAAAGCTGTGTTCTTCATCGATACTACCTCACACCCTAATTAACCCATCTCCTCTCCTAAACCCCTCTATGAGGGGATCTCCGTTGGTCGACACTTGGGCCTTGGGTCTCCACTCTGCACTTCCCCCTTCATTTAATATGATATATATATACATATATATACATACATATATACATATACACATATATACACATACATACACACACTTATATCTTTTTTTTTGCATGATGCCTTATACCTGGTCCCTTGGGCACCTCGTGATCGCACTGGCCGGTGTGCTTCTTCCATGTGGGCTTATTTGCTTCTGAGCTAGATGGCCGCTTGTTCACCTTCAAGCCTTTAAGACCCCAGACACTATCTCTTTTGATAGCCGGGCACCATCAGCTTTCTTCACCACATTTGCTTATTCACCCATTTGTCTTCAGCGATCCTATCATGGAGGTGTGCAGTCAATGATATGATTTTTTGTTCTTTGATGCCTGGTAACTGATCCCTTTGGGACCACTCGCTCACTCAGGCTGGTGTGTTCTTCCATGTGGACTTTGTTGCTTCTGAGCTAGATGGCTGCTTGTTTATCTTCAAGCCTTTAAGACCCCAGTCACTATCTCTTTTGATAGCCGGGCACCATCAGCTTTCTTCACCACATTTACTTGTTCACTCACTTTGGCTCCAGCCGTTGTGTCGGGAGAGTGAGCATCATAGAGTTCCAATTTAATAAAAGAAGGTATTCATGCATTGAGGGAGTGTTTGAGTAGAGGCCCAAGGTCCTTCCGCCACCTTAATACTTGACCTATAAATATAGACACATAGATCTATTTCCCCATCCTCCTATATATATTTGCATGTACATGTCTTTGTCTAGACCTCTATGAATGCCCTTTGACTCCTAGCTCTTTCCTCCATCTCCCTTGACTTTCCTCCTGCCCTACTACCATGCTTCATCGCCACCTGGGCTAGAGTATACCTCTTCTCTAAGCAACCTTACCCTTGATCATTTCCCACAAGGCCTGCCACTCCCCCTTCTCTACCATTTGGGGTCCCATGTTTTTCCCTTGTCCCTGGGTTTGTTAACACCACTTCCTTACCCCCCCTTTACCCCCCCACCCCAAGTCCCCCCAAAACTGTCGGTCCCGTTGTTTTTCCTCCAGATAGTTCATCCAGCCTGTCCTATTCAGACAGACCTGTGGAGTCACTAACATGCACGAAAACTAGACAGAGGAAAACAAAGCAACAGTATACAACCAGACAACAAAACAACAAAAACAAACCACTGACAAAGAACAGAATAAAACAGTTCACAAGAGAAAAGCTTGTAGTTAGTTCAGGGATCGTTTGCTGGCCCTTAGGAGCGTTTTCCAGTCCAGTCTGTTGGGGCACCACGCCCTGGTAATTATTATTTCTTGATCTATTTCTTCATCCTTCGAAATATTATCAGTTTGTTGTGGTAGATAAACATTAGGACTTTGCATAACTTAGAAATATTACATTTCACAGAAAAATCATATTAATTATGTCGACAGAGCTATAAAAGGAATGTTGCCCTGAATATCTTCAGATATGACAGCTGTTTCATTGAGAAATTAAGCCAGACAGACACAATGTGATGTACATTTTGTTATTTTCATGTGGGTTCCTTCACTCTTCCAAAAAAATTAGTTTCATGAGCCCCTTGGGGAATGAGTTTGAGTTCAGATCAGATGTCTATTTATATATTTGAGTCCTGAAGCCCATTTGATGGACTGTTCTGTTGCTTCCAAAGTAGTCAGTCACTTCCCCACCAATTAGAGAATTTGTCCGAAGCAAAAGTAAAAGTGTGGCGTACGACATTTGACTGCACACCATCTAGAATCACACTCTCATTTGGTGTTGGCAGTTTTACTTGTATTTCAATTGTAAACTACACTTCAGAGTTCAGGCTAGTGAAAACGTTTCAGTGGAAAAAATTTGCACACAACTACGTGCAGTTTGTGATTCTGTTGTTCCCAAGCAAGGCTATGAGGACAAAGATGCACAAGCATGGGGGGCACTGCAGACAATGTGTGAAAGTTTCCAGGAGCTCAGGGGTGGACAGCGGCTGCTAATTCTCCCGTGCTGGCAGTGAGCTATGTGGGAGGGCTTTGTGTGAGGTCCCTGTGGGGTCTCTGAGAAGTCTCCATAAAGGATGCTGAGAACTTCATATGAAGTCTCTGTGCGAGGCCTCTGAGTCTCTCTGGAAGTCTCCAAGGAAGTATGTGTGTGAGGTTTCTCTCTCGGGTATGTGTGAGTGTCCTTGTGAGATGTCTGCTGAATTGTGGGGGGTGGGGGGCAGTTGTTTCGCTGAGGTCTCTGCAGGTCTGAGTGGGCTTCCCTTTGTTTGACCTCACAGCACCATATAAGAGGACCTGGTGGCAGGGGAAAGGGAAGGGGCTTGGTCCATGCACCCCTTGCTGTTCTTTCAGGGTCTTCTCTCCATCTCCGTGCACTTACCTAGCACGAACGGTAGGGTTCAGCAGCGGGGAGTCCGGTGTCCAGCTCTTCACTCTCTCTAGGAACACACCCAAGCTACCTGCTACCCAAGAGGCCCCAGATCCAGGCTCTGCAGATCCAGAATCTGATTTTTTACTGCCACAGTCACTCCAGAGGCTGCCTTGGCACAATCAGGACTCCAGAAACAACATCATGCTGCTGTACCAGCAGTCTCTGGGGCCTATGTCCACTTCCCTCCTCCACCACTGGTGTCAGTCCCCACCCACCCCACACACACACTTGGTGTCCTGACTGAGGCATGGAGGTCAAGGCTCAGTGGATGTCTTCCTCGCCATCCTTTACTGTTTAGTTCAGTAAACAGTAAACCCTGGCCCACCAGGGGTGTTCTTTTAAGCACATGAGAATTTACTCAAGCGGATCAACTAATCATATTTTGGGGGGCCCTCCTGCCTTCTTCTATAATCTGGTGCCCAGGAAATAAAACCCTGTGTTAGAAGCACAGAGGAAACACTGACCACTATTGAACTGGTTTCCCTTATCAAGACAGGTGATGTCTAATCTCCGTGCACATCCTGATTTCCCAGGAGTCTCTAGGGGAAGGGAAGGCTGCTCCCAGTTGTGACTTTCTTTGCAGCACTCAGTCCTTAGAAGCCACTCTCTCCGGAGAACATTCCTAGAGCACGTGCACGCGTGTGTGTGTGTGTGTGTGTGCGTGTGTGTGAAGATCACCAGCCTGGGGTCATGTTTCCTGAGAACATTCCTAGAGTGTGCGCGTGAGTGTGTGTGTGAAAACCACCAGCCTGGGATCATGTTTCCTGAGAACATTCCTAGAGCGTGTGTGTGTGTGTGCGTGTGTGTGTGTGTGTGTGTGTGTGTGTGTGTGTGTGAAGACCACCAGCCTGGGGTCATGTTTGCTGAGAACATTCCTAGAGCATGTATGTGTGTGTGTGCGCACGCGTGTGTGTGCATGTGAAGACCACCAGCCTGGGGTCATGTTTCGTGAGAACATTCCTAGAGCGCGGACGCGTGTGTGTATGCATGTGTGAAGCCCAAAAGCCTGGGGTCATGTTTACTGAGTCCTGGCACTCTGTTATTGACTCATCCCCACTCTACCCCACCCTGGCTATCAACTCATCCTTCCCCCAGTCAGGAGATGGAAATCAAGTAAAATAACAGTTTGTCGCCCCACTAAAGATAGTATTGAGAAAGTAACCTTCCCTGCTTGAAAGCTGTGCCTTTGCTATCCAACCCAGTGCTCTCTGTAGGAGATAAAGTTCTGCTGTGGGGGCAGCTAGCTAAAGCTGGGGTGAAGCACCTGGCCGATTCCCCTTTGTAAGCCTGTGTTAGCTCCGCTTGTGTCTTGCGTCATTTCTGGGGATCCTCATGCTCTTTGGCCCCCTTTGCTACGTCCAACGCTTCATATTCTTCTTCACTGTATCCTTCCCTACCCTGTGTCCATGGTGCCTAACCATTAGTGGTTATTACACAGACGCTCATCCTGTACCACTCAGCCTAAGCTGTTGCTCCTTCTCCGGGTTTATATACAGAGGAAGGCATGTGAGCTGTGAACCGGATTTTCCCTTGGTGCAGTGGGTGAGCAGAGTCCCCCGCTGGCAGCCTCCCTAGCAGTTCCCACCCACATGTGTCAGACCTGGGACTTCCATCCTGGAGGTTACCCTAGGCTGGGAGAGAGGCAAAGGTAGCAAAATATGTCATTTCACATTTTGTGACAGGTGTATTGAGGCGGAACCTCCATGCCAAACTTGGCAGCCTTCATCAAATGCACATGTGGGACTTAGACAGGCCGCCACATGTCTCATGCCTGCTTGGTACCATGAGACGCTACTTTGGTCTAAACCTCTTCTGGACCCTCGATGGAATTTCTTGGCTGGATTGCGCCTCTCAAAACCTATCAACTGCAGCCACATAACGTTGAAGACAAAGTAATGGCACCAGGGAACATTCTTCACTGTGTTGGGACCTTCTGAGGTTTTCACAGTAGGGGTGTTACCATAAATCATAAGAGGTGCAAAATGAAGAACTTGGGATGGAAGTGGGTGGGAAACACTGCTGAAAACCTCCTCCAGAGCCCTGCCCTTTGAGAAGTCAGAGCTAGCACTCAGAGAAGGAGACGCAGTATCTAACATAGTTAAAGGTATATTATGCCAACCTCGTCAATGAACTCATGTGGGGTTAATTGAAGGGCAGGGAGATCAATGGCTCTGTGAGCCTAGCCTTTCTGGTCTCTTGCTCTCTGATAGTGCCACCAGGGTGGATATGCATTTGTTAGGTCCCTAAAGCAGCTGGAAAGACTCATTTCCTGGGAGATCCCTGAGGAGAAGCCACATGGACCTACCCTGTTGCAGCCCTGGTTTCTGCAGCAGCCTCATGGAGAACCTGCCAGCGCACGGACTACAATTTCCTCCTGCAGTCATTGTCTCCCCGTGTGTTTTTGGATTGTGAGGAGGACTTTGTAGATTGGTGTCAGACACATGGGATACTATTGGACTGGTGGTCTTAGATTGAACTGGGTTGGGAGGCTTTTCAATGTTCACTTAACCTTTATATAAAACTCATAAAATATGAGTGTATGAATTTTGTTTCTCTAGTCTACACAGACTAACACACATGACACCCCCTTTAGATCCCGCCATGCAGCACAGAAGTCACACTTTAATGTAGGAGGGGGAAAATCTCTATTATGGAACAATGAATATCATGGCTGAGAGAAGCCATTAGCCTGTGCAGAACAGGCTAAAGTGGCTGGCATGGATACTTTCCTACTAATCAGAGCAGAAGAAGCGTCTTCTAATTTGCCAGATAAGACATATTCTCGAAGACAGTGATGTGGGCAGTGGTAAGGGTAACTGGAGTAAGCCCACCTCCTCCGCCTCTGCTGCTGCAAGCTGACTGGGCACACAAACACCCTGGGGGGCAATGCCTGAGTGTGGCTTCTGATATTGAATCCCCTGAACGGACAGAAATTTGTGAATACATCCCTGATACAGGTGCTCTTGGTGGGAAGGCTCTGGCAGTCAGGTATCGCCTGGTGGAGGCAGGGTCTCACACTTGCCACTCTCCTGTGTTCTACAAAGAAAGGAGCCCTGCAGCTGGAGGAACATCCATTAACTGAGGCCTGCGCTTCTTTTCGTGGACATAACGTTGACGCAAGATACTCCTGATGACAGCCTGGTGTCCCCTCTAGGACTTGGCCAACATCTGTCGTGAGCACCTGAGCCTCCGTGACCTTGTTAGGAGACACTGGTTGTCTTTGAAGGGGCCCAAGGCTGTGACCACAGGGTAATACGGGCTTTCCGTTTTGCAAAGGATCACCGTGTCCTGTAGATTTTTTGCTGGAGCAAATCCACTGGACAAAGTGCTTCCTCCATTTTTTGCTGTGGCCCTCAGCAGGAAGCTGTCCCTTCTCTGGTGGGAGCTGTGAGGACTTGATCTCAAGGCACTCAGCCAATGCCTTGTCTTGCACAGGCTGGCTTAACCCACAGACTTGGGAGATGCCTCTTCCCGCTAATCCTTTTCCATGCTCTTCTGGATTGGGCCATTTATGAGTCTCCCTCTTGTCAGTGGGAACAGCATCCTTCCTTCTCCTTGTCGAGGGGTCCTGAAGGTTGGGGCTTTTGAGCTTCTGCTGCCCCATGTAACTTGCTCTAGCCACCACGAAGCCACTTGGCCCTTGACATATTGGCTTATCCCCAGTGAACAAATGCTGGGGGCGGCAATGGACCACCTGAGAAGGCAAAACATTGGTGGCAGTGAGCACATCAGTGGTGCAGTCCTGAAGGAGCCCGTCAACAGGACAGCATGGAGAACCATCCTCTGCCTCTACCTCCACCTGGAGCTTAATCTCACTGCACACTCGTGCTGTAAGGCTTGGCTTTTCAGGAACTGGAGCACACTTTCCAGGTAGCAGGAAACTTTTACTACATCCTAGAGCCTCGAAGCACCCCCGGGTCCACATCATTGGTTTGAGATTTTGCCAGCACACTGGTTTTGAAAGTGTCTCTATCGTCTAGCTCTATTGAAGAGGACTTCTTGACCACCACCAACCCTGTCTCTTTGGCTCTTGAAGATGGACATTCAGAGTTCACTTCCAATCTGGGGCCTCCTGGGGCACAACTAGCACCCTCTTTCCTTGACCCCTTGCTGGTCAGTACTGGATTTGAGGTTTGCTCTAGGCTCTCTCTCTCTGGACACTTTCATTCTGGAAGGTTCTGCCAAGGATACTGGGCATGAAGGCTGGAAACGGCTGCCTGAGGGCCAATGAGCATCCACTGTCATTATCAAGTGGGGGGTAGGCTGGGGTTCCCTGAACAGGCTCCTCTGTAGGGGAGCAATCAGCAAAAGGACTCTCCAGGGTAGGGCTTGATTTCTTTGTGGTCACTCTCTCTCCCCAGTCTGCCTGACAGGGTTCTCCCAGGACCTTGGCAGCCTCAGTTACTAGGTTAGTTCAATACTTAGGGGTGGCTAAGCAGGTGGACTTTGGAAAGGACATTGCGTTGTCTTTTCTTGTCCTACAGAGGTTTGTGGGCTCAAGGACTTTGAGGGGCATGCACCACCTCTGCCTCATTTGGAGCCTTACGATATGCGAGTCCAGCACCTGTTGAGTGCCCGGGCTGAAAAAGGAAAGGCTCTGCGTTGTGTTCAGATCTTCCAGCTCTCCCCAGGAGGCCACATTGACAACATGTGGGTGGGTCAGGGAAATAGACAAAGCGTGCGTGGTCGCAAGACATGAACGGCAAACAATGCCAGGGATCTGATCCTTTCTAATCTGCTCCACCTTCCTGCACATGTGGACATTCAGGGTGTTTTCCAGTAGGATTTTATTTGGACCCCTTAGGGTGTAAGTTCCTGCGTTAATCCCCTTGTGTATCCTCAAATCACTTAACTCCTTTGAGTCGGCTCCCGGAGTTCCTTTTGGGCAGTAGTTTCCTGATCTACAGAGAGATAGATTACATTTGGATATTTTCCTCAAGTAATTCCCTTGTCCATTGACCGAGTTGTTCCTCAGCTGGACACCGGCTCTGCAGCACGCAAGCGACGGTCCAGGGTGTGTGCATCTTCCTGGGGACACCGTCTTCATTACATTCTTCCCCTGCTTGTCTCCAGGTGTTGAGCAGGAGCATTCGGGCTGCTTCATATCCAGACAAGTCCCTGGCCATTTTTCCTGAGGCTGCTTTAGTGTCAGAGACTCAAGAGTCCCATTGCCGAGGGGCCCCTGCAATTGAGGGAAGTTCTCTTGGCGGTGGAGCTCCGATTGCTTCAAGCAGTCAGGAAGCTTGGGTTCTGTCTTTGGGGTCTGGACCTTCTGATTGTCCTGGGGATGAGTGGGTTTGCGAAGACAAAAAGCTTCCTGGGGTGGTGGTATCATAAAGGGTAAAGAACTCTCACTTTCCTGTTGTTTCTTTAAAAAATGGCTTTCCAGCTGTTGAAGTGAATTTGGAATGCGTGATTGGGACTTAGTGTGGACGGTAAGACAGGATTCATCACAGGGACTCTTGTGAGGAGGAGGAAAAGGTACTGCGAGTGGGCCACGGGGCTGTGGACCGGGCGGAGTCAGGACTGTAGCCGGCGGTGGGGCCTGGGCTTGGCATGCAGTTGGAAGTAAAAGTTGGAATCGGCCTTCAGTGTAGGGCAAGGAGTGACGTTGCAACTAGAGTGGGTACTCTTTAGCTTGCATTTGAGCTGGTAAGGCATTAGGAATTTCATTAAATAAGACAGTGGGAAACTCTAGGGTGGATCCAGAGACCCTGAGAGCAGCTGCCAGAGACTCGCTGTGCAGAAAAGGTAGACCCCAGAAAAACTCACTGAATTTTTGTGGAAAATGCTTCTGAGCGCTGGGTATCTGCTCTGCTTTGATGCTGGCATTCCAGAAGGGCTGGGGAGGTGCAGTGATCTGCTCCCCATCGAGTGCCTTCAACATATTTAAGGCCTGCAGATGGTATTCTGATACACCCTTTCCTTTTTCTTCCCAAATATTCCATTTCTCTGCCTTTGTGATTTCTATTTCCAGCAGCTTGTGGACATTGGGGTTGAGCAAGGTGGGCCTCCCTACTTCCCCCTGCCTCTTTGTGGGTCCTTCCCGAAAGGTGTCTTCTTGGGGGTGCCAGGTAGAGTGCTCTTTCAGAGACCCAAAGTATTCCAAGGAGGGAAGCTGTAAGTTCTTGGCAGCTGCCCAACACTGGGGTGGGGAGGCAGTAGGGAGGCCTGTGGGATCCTGACTTGTGATGGCTGCCATGGCAGGTGTGGAGCAGCGGTTGTGTGGAGATGGGCTCTGCCTGGGCCTTGCCAACAAGTCATTCTGAGAACGAGTCCCTGTGGGGTGCGGGGCTGGTGAGTCCCAGAGAGTGCTTGGAGGCTGCAGGTAGGCCTTTGAATCCGGGGGTTTGGCACTGGGTGAGGGAAGAGCCAGTGGTGTGGGTGAAAGACTGTCAGGTTCATGGGAATGTGCGCAGTCTGGTGATTGACTCAAGGCGGGTAAGACATGAGAAGTTGAGATGCACATCTGGGCCCGTGGAAGGGTGGAGTTCTGAGACCTAGGTGTCCGGAATGGATGAGCCGCAGAACCATGTGGGGCGCGCGTACCGACGTGGACTTCAGCCGTACCTCTATTTCGCCAGCTACCAGAGAGGGCTTGAGCTTTCTGTTGACCAAAGCTGCCAGTGTCAAGTGGGTTTCCCAAGTGGCTGCAGGAGACAGAAGGACCAGATTACAGCCAGGACTGAAGGGGCAAGAGACCTAGCAGGCTAGCAAGGGTCGGTGCAAGCTCAGCCCCTCCCCAAGCCTTGATGGCCTGCTCTTCCTGCCCCACCCCACTGCCCGGGACTCCTGTCATTCTCTGCCCATCCCTGAAAGTGTCCCCCAAACCAGCGCATCCCAGCTGCTCTGCAGCCTGAGGCCACACAGGCACCCTGGTTGGAAGATGCACCCCGCGGTGAAGCAGGAAGGTTACTTACTTCTGCCTAAGACGCAAACGCAGGTTCTGAGCGCCATATAGTTCTTGCAGGAAGCTTCGGAAAACTGGAAATCAAGAGAACCGTTATGGTGCAGCCCTCCCAGAGGACCGAAAGGAATGTCACACGGGCTGTGCACTTAGGACGTTGGACTCTCCAGAGCTCAAGGTCAAATGATAGCTTACTCCCACGGGCAGGAGGTGCTTTGGCATTTCAAGGAGCATCGGTTTCCAATATTGTCTGTGGGGTCTCAGTGAGCAATCTGAACCTTGGCAAAGTTACACAGCTTATCGCAGTTACCCCTCAATGTTCCACCTCCAAATCCACCAGAATCTGCTCCTGACACCCCCACTGCCCCCTACTGGGTCCTACCTTGGCCAGCCTTCATCCCATCCTAGGCCCCTCCTGTACATCTGGGAAATATCTGGGTTCTGTTTCCATCCACAGTATCCTTTTGTTCAGGATTATTACCTGAGAGAGACGGGCTGTTGCCACTGGCATCCTGCAGAGGAGGGGACAGGAGAGCTTACAGAGCTTGGTTGAATGGGCAGAACCTTACCTTTCAGAGCGTCACCTTTGTCCCTTGACCTGCTGCTTCTCCTTGTCTCCACCTGAGGCTGGGGCACAAGAGAGGAAGTCAGGCTGGAATCCAATCCTGCATCTGTTCTTTGTGACAAACTGCAGGCATTTACTGGTGATTAGAAGAATGACAATCTCCATGGAATGACTAAAGCCCAGAAACCAGCTTCTGTGTGAGACCTAGAGTGCATTTCTTCCGTCAGCCTTCCTCTGCTCACGGAGAGCACACACTCTCAGCACTCAGTGTTCTGGTGGGCAAGATTTTGATTATGGAGGCTGAAGCTCTGGGCCAGCCCTTGACCACTTCCTCCCCGGGGTCAGCCATGCTTTCTCAATTAGCCCAGACAGAAAAGGAGCCTTGGCCCAGAGACTGGAGCTCAAGGAAAGAGACTGAGGACCCAGTGATGAGAGCTGCCCTTTGAAATGTCTAGTCATCTAGTCCTTAGCCACTGCGTCACTATATTGGGGATTTTTACCTATTGCCCTCTATAACAACTAGAGATGGGAGGTCTGAGATCTTCAAAGAGAAATATTTTTGAATGCTCATCTTACTGGCAAATGATTTACATATCATACGAGTCAATAGTTCAGTCATTCAATCAGATCAAGGGCAATGGTACAATCAATGATTACCATATCCATTTTAGAACAACACCCCCCCCCTCCATGGTTAAATTGCCTTCAAAAGGAGTTGGGTAATCACAGTCAGGTCTAAAGCTCTCTGTCCCCTCTGGCCTCCTTCATTTTTTCGTCTTGAAATCAATCCCCCTTCACTCCCTAGCTTCCCGATGGGGAAGTTCTCCACACTGCTGATCTCACAATCCCTCCCTCTGCCATGAGATCTCTCCACCTGCAACTCTGTCAACCCTTGTGTCCATGATCATGATGCATCCACGCCTCCTGTGCTTCACAAACAGGGAAAGCCAACAGAAATAATGAAAATCAACATAAGCCGGCAAGGATAAAATGATACCAATGCAGTGAACAAAGTCCTAACAGTGAGTAAGGACGCACCAGCCCTCATCAACATTCCAAAGCCAGGGCTGATGGTCTCTTCTTTCTTGAGATTTCCCCTATCAGGAAATTAATTACGAAAGGAAAAATTTATAAAACAAGGAAAAATCAATCTCTCCTATGGCTGGGTTGAGAATTTCTTACCTTTATCCTTTTCCTGGGTGGTCGCACAGGTGGAGTATTTGGAAGGAAGGGGAGGACCAGGAAGAAGCAACCCACTCCATACAGGATGCCCAAGGTCAAAACAGTGAACCAGGTGGGGTATTGGTAGGTCAGCCAGGAAGCACTTTTCTGTTCCAGCAGAAAGAGAATCTCCTCCATCTTCTGGATACAGCGGTTGCACTCAGGCAACTGAGCACTCTGAGTCCCCTCTGCCTTCAAAACCACTTGCATCACAAACCTGGGCCCACATCACTAAAGGGTCACAGTGGGGTGGGAGGTGACAGCAGAACAACACATAATCCCTCCCTCTACCCTCCAGCTCATCACATCCCTCCCCTGCTCTGGTCTTCTCTCTCCCACTGCCTGCTCTGGGCCTCCAAAGTCACCAGCTGCACCTGATGGAATGGAATCTTAGTGCAAGTTCTTATTCATTCCACCTCCCACCTAGGTATTACCTGCTTCCTTGGCAAGTTGCCTGAATCATGACCAATTTCATAGGCTTAGAATATCTGAAGTTGTCTCTGTCCTCAATGAAAACCTTCTCAAGTCATGGTTTTACTTTGTCTTATCCAAGATAGAGAACTTAGGTTTATGTAACATTTATTTAGCTTTATGAATGTTGGATGAAAAGCTTGGAATTTGACTTCTATGACCAGGAGAGTTATTCAAGAGCTGAGGTATATCTCTCCCAGGAGAGAGATCTAAGAAATTTTCTGCCAGATGGTACATTTGGGGAGACAAGGAACACTTAAGCATTAATCATTCTTAACAGTGTCCCCTGCAAATCTTCCTTGTGTGTGACTACTGCCCATTTAGGGCTTGCTCTGGGAACACTTGATGGGGTAATAAGCCTTGCAACAATTCAGGCTCAAAGGGCAAGCATCTGGCTGAGCAAAATAAAGAGATAATATGGATTGAGTTGTGTCCTTACCACTACCACTTGAGATATTCCCCCAAAATTCGTTGGAACCCTAACACTGAAGGCTATAATCTGATTTGGTTATGTGAGGGCTCTCTCTGGGAGAAATGTACCTCTGTCCTTGGCTTCACACAAGAACCAATTGACGCAGAAACCTAGTTTGTGATCCAAGTGACTTTATAAAGGATAGAAGAGGCAAATATGCTCGTGGGGGGTGGGGGCGGACTGGACAGCCCACGCGCGCTGGGTTGCATGACAGCTGGTGGGAGGCCCCCACCCATACCCTGTTGGTAGGCATGGCTGACGGTACTGTTTGACCCCATTGACTGAATTAAGCCCACCTGGTCTAGATGGGGGCCCGCCCAGGTTGACCTGCTTCCTGTCACAAGGACCTAAATGTGTGCATCTTTCCAGCCTGAAGCAGCTTTCAACTGTCTGTGATGGGGAGGAGGTTTGGCATGCACAGCGACCACCCTCAGTTCTGCCTCTACTTACCTAACAGGTACACGGCATTTCTTTTCTGTTTTTTAAAACAACAACAAAAAAATCATTTGTAATCTTTCTATTCCAGCGGTGCTAGGAGCAAGGCAGAGGCAAAACCCAAGAACAGGGTTCTTCTCTGTTGAAGCGCGATAAACTCACGGGGAAGCAAACAAGCATCTTCATCCACGTGAAGTGAATCTGTGAATCAGCAGCTCCCAACTGACCAAAGCACGCACAGAGCAGCCCAGCATCAAGGTCCGTTTCTGTGCACTGCTCCCACTGTGAGGAAGAGCTTCATGTGCATTAAAAGGGAACTTTTGTAATATTTGAATTTTGAATAGTGGTTTTTGTCAGAAACTGGAAAAAAATCTCAAAGCCTGAAGAAACTCCTTTCTAGTACTGAACATTCAAGGGAGCCTGTAGAAGCCTGAAATGATTGCTAGGTGACCACCTGGATCTGCTTGTTGAGTGAAAGTGGCAGAATAGCAGCAATAGAGCAGCGGGTTCATTCTGACCACTGACACTTGTGGACCTGGTTTACAGGCAGTAGAGAAGAAGATGAGAGCAGGTTGACTCGTTTGAAGTCCATGACCTACTCTGAGGGGACTAGAGTTGTGGAGAATTGGTGATGGGGCCAAGGCCTAAAGGCAATGCGACCAATGGACACTGAGGTGAGGCCAAGAGAGGGAGCCCACATTGACTTGACCCGAACCCGACCAGATGAAGAGAAGAATGTTGAGCCTGTGCACTGGTATATACTGCTGCAGACTGTATAGACGAACTGTCCTGCTTTGACTTTCTTGTGGATGTGGACTTCACAAGGTTCCAACTGGCATGAAGACTCTTTATATTGAAGAATATGATTGTCTCCTCAGAGCACTGGGTTGATGTAAGTAGGCAGTAGAGAAACTGGATAGCCAAAATGGGCCAGATAAAGGCGTGAAGTGGCTAGCTTGCAAGATTTCATAGATACTGGAATATATTCATAGAATTATAGGATTAATATGTGGGTGTACCTTACCTGCAATTGTTAAGCATAGGATATTTTTGTTTCATCACTTACAGAATATTATGTTTAAAGGAGGGTGGCACGGAGTGAAATGTATGCATTTTCATATTATACTGTTAGATACTGATATGATTCTATTATTGTTTTGAAATTATATACGGCTAAAGAATTTTGTGAAAATGTCAAATGGACAAGGGGTGGTCTGTTGTAGTTATACAATCTGGTGTCAATTTGGGACTTGAGAGGATTAAGAGTGAAGGGGTAGACTCTAGTCTCTCTATTGGGTTATGGCCAATGAGGCCTCTTTGTGGGCCTGGCCTTCCCGTCAGGGTTCTGGGAAATCTGGTATTTCCTCCTTGGAGGCAGGAGACTATCTTTCTGCTCATTCCCTGAGAGATGTCCTACTAACAAGACACATGGCACCACACTGATAGAACCCATGCCCTGGGAACTGGAGGAGCCACATGGAGACCCTGCCAAAGCTGAGATGCTTCTACCACCACTGGATGCAGAAGACTTTGCAACTACTGACCTGTGATCTTCCTGCATTTGGGGTCATTGAAGGTGTTTCATGAGTCTGAAGAGAACATTATAGATTGATATCAGACATGGGCTAATATTGGACTTATGGACTTGATCTTGGTTGGGCTGGAATGCTTTCTCAATATACAACTGTTCTTGTATATAAAGGTCTTTCCTATACACATCTGAGTGTGGATTTGTTTCTCTAGTCTACCTGGACTAACACTCATGGATCCCTTTCAGGACTGTAAGTTCTGTTCCCCTGACTGCTGCAAAGTATGTGACAGAGAAGAAAAGGGAGAAGAGTGAACTGTACCCATTTATTGAGGTAAGAAAAGTGATGAAGGAGCATGGCCGGTTCCCCAAACTTCATGAGTGGAAAAATGGGCTCTTGGCACAAAATGACATTCAATCTTCACCAAGAGATTCAGGGCTAAATTGCTGCCCTATCTCTGACCTCAGCTTTTGTTTTATTTTAATTCTCATATAATTCACATATATCATTCAATACTTCAGTCATATTAAGATTTGTGTAATCCTCACCACAATCAGGTTTACATCATTTCCTTCTTTTATATTCATTTTTGTTAGCCCCCCCCTCACTCCCCCAAATCTTCCCTGCCTGTCCCTAGGTGATTGTTAATTCTGTTAGTGTCTCTCTGGATTTACCTCTCCTGGATTTCATATGTATTAAAAAAAATACAAAACAAAATCAAGAAACAAGTAGAAAAGAAAAACTAACAATGATAAAAGAGAGAAAAACCTCAATCGAACAGAAAGTGAAAAATACTAAAAACTGGAACCAAATTAAAATTAGTCTGAAGAGATCAAATGATCAGGTGTTACATTTGAACTTAACTGTATCTGTTCATGTCCATGGACTGTGGTCAGAGGGAATTCACCCAGCATGTGCATTTGAGTCCTTTTGCAAACTGGGTGTTCCGAACTTAAGCTCTGATTCTTGTTCATACCTGCAGATTGAGATTCTATTATTTATCACCCTGGCATCACACTGGCTGTGCTGCTTGTTCTGGGCGGCCTTAGTTGATATCTCACTTAGATGGCTGCTTATTTTCAGAAAAAAGGTTTAAGTACAAGGCCCTGTTCTTTGTGATGGATGTGCACCAACTGATTTCAGGGTTTTTTTACACCCTATGCTTTCCAGTCAAATATTCACTTGAGGTAATTCAAAACACTCACTTGGCTCGATGACGCCAGAATAGCTCCCCTCCATGCAGTTCCATGGAGCTCAGCATAGTTAGGGCACAGAGATGAAAAGACGATTGAACCATGTACTGAACGTTCAGGTTTTTCCCTGCTTTTGAAAATCTGTTTGCGCTTGTAGAGTAAATATTTTGTACTTTTTAAGAGTGTAAAAAAAATAGATGGAGGGATTCAGAGAAAATGGCGACCAGATAGGACCCATCTATCTGGAGCTCCTGCTGCCAGACCAGAAAAATAGGAAATTAGGTGAAGGAAACGGGGAGGTGGAGTTCTGAAATTAGAACTAGGGTAACAGGGTTTCTCCTGAACCCCTTCTTTTGTGGGATTTCCACTCACAAAGCAAACCAAGAATGCTTTAAAGCACTATAATTTTGACGAAGTGGCAGGTGCCAGATATGCCCTTGCCTGGAGCAGGGATCCCTGCAGGTGGACGCCCTGAGAGGGGGCAGAATCTCAGACACGAGGGGAACCCCACACTGAGCTCTCCATGCGGTTGGATGCCTTGAGCTCACGGTCAGGGGTTGGTGGTGGGTAGCCATAATTTAGAGTAGAAGAAAAAATATATTATTACCTTAGGAAGATCATGGTGTGGGAGAAAAAGGCAGAAAGTCGGGAGTCCAGGGAGCAAATTTAGTTCCAATTGGCCGACTAGTAAACAACCCCCCTGATAAGCTGCATCTCCCCCTCTGGGGGTCAGCTTGACAGCCACCAAATCTGAGCACATCACAAGTAGAATTTTTTTTAAGGGTGAAACATAAATGATTGGTTTAAAACTCAAACCCAAGTCTGGTTGCTCAGCTCCAAGCACCACATAGGGGAGTCCCTTAACATAAATCAGCATAAGAAGCAACCTAGCTAAGGAATGCCAGAACTCAGCCACAGGGCCTGGCAGCTTTTACCATAACAAAGACCCGCTGTAGCAGTGTCAGCCTTAAACAGCACTGAGCTGTAGCCCAGAGACTGTGGGAGACAATTTCATTCTAGCTGGCCAGAGGGATAAAAAAGAAAATCCTCTGATCTAGGAAGCATCAGCAGTCTAGATAGGACAACAAGCTTCCCTCTCAGTGATTCTACACATAGCTGGGGAGGCCCTGCCGGTCTTGGAGCCCTAGACGGGGCTGAGGGAGCCCCCCAGTGCCCCCTCCCAGCCCCTGCTGCAGTGCTACATGCAGCACAAGGCAGGTACTCCAGCACCCAAGTGACCCCTGGCCACGGGCGCGATCTTGCTTTTGAAGTAATCTCACACAGCATCTGTGGAACCCTACATCAGGGATGGGAAAGTCCATTAACGCATGCCCAGGAGAGCCAGCATAGGAAAGCTGGATTTTCCTGCCCGTGGGCTCCGATGGATGTTGCACCTGGAGCAGCCCACCTGGGCCAGATGATTGCAGTTCAGCCAATGGGATTGACCTGGGGTCCTTCACCAGCCTCCCCGGGAACCCTTGAAAAGGCAGGAACCAGAAGGGAGAGGGGTGGTCTGGTCGTCTTCCTGGGAGGAGAGAGATCCTTGCATGACCTGAGGCAGTCTCTGCCAGGCCCCATGGTCAAAGGAATCCTATGGGTGCCTTGTAAAACCTGAAGCTTCTTTTAACTCTCATTAAATTCACTTGGATCACGAGCCTGGCTTCCGCATGAAATTTTTCTCGCGGGGAGCCAAGGACTGGGGTTGGAATTTAGGCCAGAGAGAGAGACCTTACAAGTCCATGACCCCGTGACCTTGAGGAAGAATTGGAATTCCTCTGGCCTCAAGGACAGGTGATCAAGTATCATTACCTCCTTACCCACTGCTCTACTTATTCTCACTTTATTCACTAGCCCTTCTAACTTTTCCACCGCACTCAGTTTCAACGTGCTCAGGTTGGTGTTGGGCTTTTATTTACTTGCTTTCTTCTTTATCCCTCTTTTTTCCCCTTTTCCCCTCTTTTTCCTCTTCTCTCCCACTCTCTCCTCTCATATGCCACTAAAGGCTTCCAGGTCACTTCCCTCCGCTTAGGGCAAATCAACCCAAATAGCAGGAGGCACTCCAGCCTGCCCTGTGTGGGAGTGCTGTACACCACACAAGGCACCTGGGACAAACACCTACAGTGCGCTGCACCGTTGAAGAAACCTCCGTCATGCCTCTAAGGTGATCTCGTCAACTAGGGCAATTCTGCCCAGCACCACTGGGTCCCGGCATTAAAAGGGCACACTGACCTGCCATGTTGGAGCAGTGTCTAAACCCCTCTGGCCCCTCATCCAAGCAATCAGGGATCAGCTACTACTTTATACTTTATTTCCTCCTTCTCTCTCTCCTTGCTCTTTACCATCACAGCCAACCTTAGTGAACTCAGTTGGATTTATTTCCTTCATTCTCTTTATTCTCTTTTTCTTTCTTTCCTCTTTCTGTCTTTGCTTTCTTCACCTCTCTCTTAGCTTGTACGATTCTCTCTGCTCCCTCTCATTGCTTGCACATACCACTGCTGGTTTCCAGAGCCCTACACTCTGCCTAGGGCAACCCTGTCCTCCTAGTGGGCAGCCTGACCCCTAAGACAGTACTGCACACAGGACGAGTCAGAGCTACACACAGCATAACACAGGGTCAGTTATTTCTTTAACCATTTAAAAAATACTCTCTCCTCCTCCTTCCTTTTCTCTTCTCTCTTTTTCCTTTTATTGGACTCTTCTTACAGGTTTTCTGCTTTTCTCCGCTCCATCTAGCTCTTCTCTACTTCCTACCACAGCCTCCACAGATTTGGTTCTCCTTTTTAGTTGTTTTCTTTTCTTTTTTTTTTTTTTTACTGTTGTCACCTTTGTTTACTCTGTGCATTTTAGTTGTGTGTGGGTGAGTGGTTGTCAGTCTGGTTGGCATTATTGCCCCAGTCTGTGTCTTCCTCTTTCTCTCTTTTTCCTCTCCTTTCACTCTCTTTCCCATCACAAGACAATAGCTGTCTCCAGGCCACTCCCCTCTGCCTAGGGCAAACCTGAAGGCCCAACTGAGGGAGCTCCCACCCCCCACTTATTGGTGTGGCAAGCAGCTGGGGAATTCACGCTGGTCCTCTCCCACACACCAGGCCACAGGTTGTTCTCCCCTATAAAAAGTGGGGGCATCCCCAGCCTAAATCCTGAGGTCCTACAAGTGACTGGGGGAAACGCCTGACCACCACTTGTGAGGCTCCACGCTACTGTGGGAACATCCACCCAATCTCCAAGGCGATCTCTCTGTACATCCCCTTGTCTAGCCAGATTTGTAAAGTAGAATTTGGATCATGATAGTGGGGGGAGGAAGCATTTAGGAACTAGAGGAAACATGTTTCATTGTTGCTACCCTGCACCCTGACTGGCTTATCTCCTCCCCACATCCCTTCAGGAAGGGGGTGTCCAGTTACCTACCAATGGGCTTTGAGTCTCCACTCTGCACTCACCCTCATTTACAATGACATGATTTTTGTGTTCTTTGATGCTTGATATCTGATCCCTTCAACAGTTCATGGTCACACAGGCTGGTGTGCTTCCTCCATGTGGGCTTTGTTGCTTCTGAGCTAGATGGCCGCTTCTTTATTTTCAAGCCTGTAAGATCCCAGATGCTATAACTTTTGATAGCCAGGCACCATCAGCTTTCTTCACCACATTTGCTAGTGCACACATTTTTCTTCAACCATCATGTTGGAAAGGTGTTCATCATGGAATGCCAATTTAATATAACGTCTTCTTGCATTGAGTAAGTATTTGGCAATGTCCATCTACTGCCTTAATACTAAGTCTATAAATATATGCACGTTGATCTATTTACGAACCCTCCTGTATAAATATATTTACATATGTACATGCCAGTATGTAGACCTCTAGAAATACCCTTTGTCACCTAGTTCTTTCCTCTATTTACTTTTACTTTCCTCTTGTCCGACTATCATGCTCAGCTTTCACTTGGGTTTGAGTAATTTCTCTTGGTTACATTGCCCTTGCTGAATACCTACCAGGCTTCTCACACCCTCCTTGCGACGGATTTTGGATTACTTGTTGCTCCCCTGTCGCTGGATTGGTCAGCATCACCTCCTTACCCCCTCCTCTCTCTCTCCCATGTCCCCGGGAACCATTGGTCCTGTTGTTTTCTCCTCCAGACTATTCTTCCAGCCTATCTTATCTAGATAGATCTGTTGAGATAATAATATGCACCAAAAATCAAACCATAGCAAGATAGGCGATGGGTGAGAACACTGTGATGACAAAAAAACAACAACAGAAAACCAATGATCAATAAAAGAGTAAATTAATTAAAAGACAAAAAAATTTTTTAAGAAAGAAAAACCTGTAAATAGATCAAGGTCTGATTTTTTTTTTCTATAGGTGTGTCCTTCAGTCAGGTCTGATGGCGTATCTTGCTCTGGCCCCAGAGTCTGTCCTTTGTACTCCCTCAGGGGCTACCCGCTCTGCTCTCATGGTTGCTCTGCTGCATGCTTTTAGTGATTTGCCTCCGTGTTGGAGGGCCAGTCGGGTCAGTCCCAACACAGAGTCTCCGGTATTGTCCCCATAGTGCTCTGGGCCAGCAAGGGATGGCATGTCTCATAGTGGGATCAGCCATATGGTCCACTCTGTACATTGGCTGTTCAGAGTGCCAAAATCATCCTCCAAGCCTGGTGGACCAGTGTGTGCTCCACTCTCTTCCTCCCCCTTCATTTGCCCCTGTGTGCTCTGATCAGACATGTCCATCTCCCCTAGCTACAGGTTCAGTGCCGTCTTCTAAAGTAAATTCTTCTGGGGGGAGGGGCAGTTGTCCACGTAGCTGGTATGGAGGCTGGACCATCCACTTTTCATTTAGGATCAAAAGCATCTAGCTTTTAGCATTAGGTGCTATTGAGTCAGTTCCAACTCAAGGCAGAATGAACCACTGCGCAGTCCTACACCATCTTCAAAACTGTTGTTATACTTGAACCTAACATTTCAGCCTTTTCCAGGGACTGGCATCTCCTGATAACATATCCAAAGCATGTGAAGTCTCCCCGTGCTTGCTTCTAAGGACCTTTCAGACTGTTCTTCTGACACAAATCTGTTCATTCTTCCAGCACTCAATGGTATTTTTAATATTCTTGGCTAGTGTCATCTTGATGGGTTGAAACACTATCTCGCTCTAGTGTTGATGTACATTTTTCTGATGCCTAATTATACTGAGTATCTTTTAAGGTAATCATTTAATTTTTATGGCATTTTGAAAAGATGTCAATGAGGTCTATTTAATTTGTGTTCAGATGGAAACACATAACTCAAACTAAATATGTGACAGTAGAATAAGAATCCATTTTATCCTAAATACTTGAGATATTTATACAGCCTACTCAAGTTTTTATCAACATAGATAAGGTGGCGGTGGTGGTGGTGGTGGTGGTGGTGGTGGTGGTGGTGGTGGTGGTTTTTAAGAGTTAATCTCTAAATAGGGGGCTGTAGTACTGAGCACTGAATCTCCTTTGCTTGATTAATTTTTATGTTAGGGAAGTAATACAAGGATTCCATCAAATGACCCATCAGTTTGAGGAAAAAGCATATCAGAATTGATGGTCAAAGCCTATATGGCTTTATGGTTTAGTCTCTAGGGGTATGTAATGCTCTTGTGAAAATAGTATTCCTCATGATAATAACGAGGAACTGGTGGGCCTCCAGGGCTGGGAGCTGAACTGAGGGGCAGTTCTACCCTGTCTAATAGGGTCACTATGAGTTGGCAAAGAATCGATGGCTGTCAGTTTGGTTTGTTTGACTTGCGTACTGGCATTCAGTGTGTTTATCGAAATCAATAAATTACAAGCATTTAGATGTCTATTTTTTACATACAAAATTTAAATCCCCCAAGCCTCTGAAAACTGCGAAGATTTCACAGCACTAGGTTGGTACTCTCCCATCCAAGAATCAGTGAAACTGGCAGGGTGTGAGGCATTCAGGCTCCCTCAGTTCCTCCTACTGCCTTCCCTGACCCTGGTCACTTGCTTCTATTACCTCTCTTGGACCTTACATGCATTTGAATTAGAACACCATAGAGTACAGTGCTCTACATGTGCAGCAGCTCTAACCATGTCACTCTCTGTCTCTATGAAGCCTCTTCCAACAAAATTCAAATGCGATTGTATGTGCACACATAAACACACGCATGCACCAGAGCACCCTTCTTAACAGAGAGTCAGGAGGGTCTCTTATTTGCTGTCCTCACTTTGGACACAAGTCCCTTGATGATGAGTAGGAGAAAAGGAACATCAGGTAGTGGGGGAAACCCTAAGGAGGAACAGAGGAGAGATTTAACTAAGAATAATGCTACTAGGGGAATGATGGCATGTGAGGAAAATTAGATACTTCCAGACTGTCAGATTTTTCCATACAGCAAAATTAACTTTTCTAGTTTTGTCTAAAACTGGCCCCAGGAAATTTCAAATAGCACATCTCAGATTATCTAACCTACAAAGGAGTAGCCGGCCTTCCACCCACCCCCACCCCACCCCCGCCAAAAAACCAAGCGGTACAAAGCTCCACTGGGTACACATTTCAAAATATACATTCTCCTGTTTGGGCAGGCATCTGGCAACTTGCTCTGAGCTAGTGCACCCACACTTTTTTCCCAAGGTCATTGCTGGTGACAAGACCTTGTGCTCTTCTCACAAGCCAGAATGCAAACATAAATCAAGTCAGTGTAAGACGCCATCATCACCTCACTCAAATACACCTCGTCAAGTGAACTCAAACTTCAAGAAGATGCTCATTTGTTTGGTTTTGTTGATGTGAGGGTGATAGTGCATTTGGAGTTTAGTCATTGCACTAGGTCAGACTGTTAATCAAGCTTCCTATATAGAGGTTCTGAAGATATTGTGTAAGAAGGTCTGAGTTGTCTGGCTAGACCAGAGCTTGCACACTGCTATTGACTAGAAGTTCCGACACACAGAATCCAGGACAGATAAACCCCTCAGGACCAATACTGAGAGTAGCAACACCACGAGGGAAGGTAGGGGGGATAAGCAGAAGAAAGGGGAAACCAATCTCAATGATGGACATACAGCCCCACTCCACCACCCAAGGGAACAAACAGCAGAAGTTTGGGTGAAGGGATACAGCAGAGGCGTAAAATATAAAAATAAAAAGTATGTATAAAGTATCAGTGGTTCACGTGGGTGGGAGGAGGGGAAAAAAGGAGCTCAAGGAGAAAGAACATGTTTGGAAATGATGATAGCAATGTATGTACAAATGTGCTTCATACAAATTGGTGTATGAATTGTTACAAGAGCTGTAAGATCCCCCAATAAAAATGATTTATTTAAAATAAAAAGGACTGATTAGTGGTAGACAGGGGACTGGTTTTGCCACCATGACAGTGCACCTGCTCACACAAAAAAAACAGCATGCCTCTATCGCCCGATCTGATCCCAGCACACCGAGGCAAAATACTAAGGGTGTACAACAGAACAGGAAGGGGAACAGAGCAACGAAGTCCCCAGGGAATACCAAAAATAGACTTTGGGGCCAGGGCTAGCTGACCCATCATACTCTATGAGAAAACACTCCTAAAGGCCAACAAACAGTCCTTGAACTAACTAAAAGCTTTTCTTTCTTGTGTTTTGTTTTGCTTTTTGTCATTGGCTTGTTGGTGGTGGTGTTGTTCTTTTGTTTCATTTTGTTGCTTGGGTTTGCTCTGTCTCGTTTTTGTGCATGCTATGATTTCCACAGGTCTGTCTAAATGAGATAGGCTGGATGAACAATCTGGAGGAGAAAACAATGGGACTGACAGCTGGGGGAGGGAGATGGGAAAGGGGGGTGTAGGGAAAAAGGAAGTGCTGTTAACAAACCCAGGGACAAGGGAACACCAAGTGATCCAAATAGATGGTGAGGAGGGTATAGGAGGCTTGGTAGAGTGTAACCAAGAGTAATGTAACCTAGAGGAATTACTGAAACACAAATGAAGGCTGAACATGAGAGTGGGACAATCAGAAAGTAAAAGGAAATCAAGGAAAGAGGTAGGAAGCAAAGGGCATTTATAGAGGTCTAAATAAAGGCATGTGCATATGTAAATATATTTATGTATAACGATGGGGAAATAGATCTATATGCATATATTTATAGGTTTAGTATTAAGGTAACAGATGTACATTGGGCCTCCATTCAAGTACTCCCTCAATGCAAAAATACTTTGTTGTATTAAAGTGGCATTCCGTGATGCTCACCTCCCCAACAC
This sequence comes from Tenrec ecaudatus, assembly GCF_050624435.1. NCBI lineage: Eukaryota > Metazoa > Chordata > Mammalia > Afrosoricida > Tenrecidae > Tenrec > Tenrec ecaudatus. The sequence continues at coordinate 521,527 of NW_027457906.1, read as the reverse complement.
AATTGCTGGAGGCAAATGGGTGCATAAGCAAATGTGGTGACTGAAGTTGATGGTGGTCGGCTATCAATAGTTATACATTCTGGGGTCTTAAAAGCTTGAAGTTAAACAAGTGGTCATGTAGCTGAGAAGCAACAAAGCCCACATGAAAGAAGCACACCAGCATGTGTGATCACGAGGTGTCGGAAGAATCAGGTATCAGACATCATCGGAACAAAAAAATCATATCTTTGTGAATACGGGGGAGTGTGGAGTGAAAACCCAAAGCTCATTTGTAGATAATTGGACATCCCCTTACAGAAGGGTAGCAGGGAGGAGAGGAGCCAGTCAGGGTGCACTGTAGCAACAATGAAACATACAACTTTCCTCTAGCTCCTAAATGCTTCTTCCCCCACAACTAAAATGATCCCCATTCTACCTTACAAATCTAGCTAGACCTGAGGATGTACACTGGTACAGATAGGAACTGGAAACACAGGGAATCCAGGGCGGATGATCCCTTCAGGACCAGTGGTGAGAGTGGCGATACGAGGAGGGTAGAGGGAGGGAGGAATGGAAAGGGGAAACCGATTACAAGGATCTACATATAACCATCTCCCTGGGGGACAGACAACAGAAAAGTGGCTGAAGGGAGATATTGTATAGTGTAAGATAAGACAAAATAATAATTTAGAAATTATTCAGGGTTCATGAGGGATGGGGAATAATTATCAGCTGATGCCAGCGGATTAAGTGGGGAGCAAATGTTTTCAGAATGATGAGGGCAATGAATGTACAAATATGATGTATGTATCAATTGTGATAAGAGTTGTATGAGGCCCCAAAAATTGATTATAAAAAAAGAGAAAAGAAATAACAGTATGAAAACATCCCCCAAAAAAGCATGCCTCTCTTGTCCCTCATATCCTAATCACCTGAACTCACTCCATGTGACTTCTTTCTGTTTCCATGAATGAAGGACAGTGGTTTGACAACACAGAAGAGGGGGGGGGGAAACAAGGGTGTCACCCAAACTGCTGAGTTTGAAAAATGTTTCCAAGAATGTAATCACAGATTAGACAAATGTGTGAAGTGTAATGGAGAGTACTATGAAGGGGATAAAAAATTTAAATGCATAGTTTTGAAAAAATTGTAGTTTTTGTCGGGTTCCCCCTAGTAGCTTCCAATTTCATAGCAACTCAAGCCATCACCATACATCAAACTGACAGAGAAGGGGTGGGTTTTGTGTGTAGGTGGTGTTGGTTATTACACAGGGGCAAGGGACTTCTGGTGGCATAGTACCTTATGCCTTGGGTGTCAACTGTAATGTCAGTAGTGGGGAACCACCAGTCAGTCCTCAGAAGAAAAGGATGAGGCGTTCTACTCCCATAGAGTTAGCCTTTGGGAAACCCACAGAGATAGTTCTGCTCTGATCTCATAGAGTCGCTATGGCTCAGCAACGACTCCATCGAAGTGAGCTGACAAACTAAAGGCAGGAGATCTGAAAGAGGATGCGGAGACGTTGTCTCAGGTACTTTGGACATATTACTATGGTGGAACCAGTCCTGCAAGAAGGGCATCATTTTTGGCAGAGGGTTAGCAAACAAGAGGAAGACCCTTACTTAGGTGGATTGACACCGTGGCTGCGAGAATCGGCTCAAATACAGTAACAAGTGCGAGGATGGCGCAGGACTGGGCTTTGTTTCTCTCTCTAGTGCACAGGCCCCTATGAATCCGAACTGACTCCAGGGCTCTACAATATCAACTACTACAACCCTGAAGTTCAAACCTACCCAGTGGCTTCCCAAAAGGGAGGTGTGGCCATGTGCCTCTGTAAAGATGACAGCTAGGGAGCCCCTGCGGGGCAGTTCTACTCTGTGGCACAGGGGCAGCCAGGAGTCGGAATGTGCTTCACAGCAAAGGGTGTGCTTTGTCTCAGTTTGTGCCTGCTGCTGTTTATGCTATGCACTGAGTTTAACATGTGACACTCAGGAGCGAATGAATGGAAACACACCCATGATGCTTCCATGATGCCAGATGCAAGCTGACACTGTTTCTGAGTTCTGGGCATATTATTTTTTCAGAGATAATTTCCTGTAGCAGTGACACACCGAGTCCTATTTCATGTAAAAGCATCAGCAGCAGAGGAAAGCACTGCACAGAGAGAAGACTATGACACATAACAGGCTTTCCATAGAGGAACAAAAGGGTGGATGTCTTGGGCTGCACTCTTTTCTTGTATACAGACAGTAAACAAGCTGAACACATCTCACCTAAGCATAACATTACAACTACTTGAAGCCCAGCTCAGGCATCTGGACAAGAGGCAGCAAGGAAGGATGGGAGAGAGTTAATGGGCTGGGCGTCCCCAAAGGTGCAGAGTGGGAATCAAGGGAGGATCCAGGACGAGCCAAGGCTTCTGGCAGAAGTCTGAGAGGAGAGCAGCAGAAAGGAGCTGCTCTCTGGGTCCTCACAGATGTAGCCAGTGAGAGAGCAGCAGTGCTGCCCCCTGGGGTGCGCCAAAGGCAGGGCCGCTTCCCCCAGGGCTGGAGAGCTCTGGGGAAAGACAAATCCTGTCACTTTGGATGCCAAGTAAGGGGGCACTGTGTGCCGGTGGTGTACCTATGTTGGCCAAAGCGCTGCCCACTGTGCATTTGCTTCCCACAAGCACAGTTATCCTTCCTCGTGCATCCAGGAAAGACAGTTCTAGAAAAACACAAGCAGTAAAATAAAACACTGCCAGGTCTCGAACCATCCTCACCATTGTTACTATGCCCACTGATGTAGCCACTGGTTCGAGCTGTTTTATTGCCCGTCCTCCACTTTTTGCCAAGCATCATGTCCTTCATGGACTTGATGTCCCTTCAGGGACTGGTCTCTCCTGACAGCACGTCCAAAGATATCAAATGAAGTCCAGCCATCCTTTGTCCCCATGTTCTCTTGGCAGTCCTTGTACTTTTATTGCTCAGTGTCTGATTATTTGGGACCAGGCCTTATTGCTGCCCCTTCCTCACCTTGGCCCCCAATCCTGACCCCAAGCCCTGCACATCCACTGTGTGAAACCTCCTGTTCCTGTAACCATCCCTGTGCTTTTGTGTGGGGGGTCTAGCTGGGTTCCCCTGGCAATTCGCCAGCTGCCCTTGGGAAAGTTCATGGAGTCGGCTAATTAGTAGAAAAGCCAAACGTCCAGCTGAGATTGGTTTACTCCCTAGCACCCTTGGGCAGGAGCACAGCCCCACTCCCGGTCCCAGGTAGCCAACGACCACACCTAGGTTCTCCGGACTTGGCAGCTGTAACATGTGGCCTGGGCTTCCCCTTCATTTCCTGCTCCTTTCTGGCTTGCTGTCTGACTTTTCTTTGCGGAATTAAAGCTGCAAATTGACAGGATCCCATAAACACTCTAAAGCCACAAAAAAACACCAAATGCCCACCCAAACATGTGAAACTTCCAAAAATCATCCTTAGAAGATTCCCAAACCCTAAACATTCCTAAACCCCATATATGCCCTGAAAACACCATGAAAGCCCTAAGAAAACCTAAAATGCTGGGGGAAAAAAACACATATAATATTAAAAATACCCTAAAATCCCTAAGGAACTCTGTAACATCACTAAAATCACCATATTGTGCTGAAAAATACCTATACACTCTAAAAAACCACCCCTAAATCCCTTAAACACTCCCTAAAATCTTATAAAACACCCTAAAAACCCCAAACCACCCGAATGCCCCAAACACACCTTGAACGTCCACAAACAACCTAAAAGCCCTAAAAAATCACATGCCACCAAAAAGCCCTAAATGACCGCAAAATTCCAACTCATAGCCACCCTATAGAGGGCTTCTGGAGCTGTCAGTCTTTTATGGGAACAGCTTTATCGTTCTCCCAAGGAGAAGTTGGTAGGTTTGAAACCCTGACCTCATATTTAGCAGTCTAATAATTGCTGGACAGTGCCACCAAGGCTCTACTGGTGTAGTGGGTTACACATTGGGCTGCTAACCTCAAGGGAAACGGTTCAAAACCACCACCCACTCCTTGGGAGAAAGAAGAAGCTTTCTTTCTATTCCCCTAGATTTCTCATTGAAGGTGTAAAGTAACCTGTTAAATGCTTGCAGTGGCAGCAGCAATGTCTCATAACCATGGGGAAATGTGGTTCAGAAACTTCAGAAGCAAGCATCCACCAGTAGGTGACTGACCAGCAGTATTGACTTGGGCAAAGAGAAGGTGACATGGAAGGGTAAGGAGAAGAATGCGTGCAGAGGGCAGGTTGGCAGCTGAGCCTAAGTCCAGTAGAAACAACAGCAGAATGGCCTGTTCCTGGAAGGGCCACAGGAGATGGTGCGACTTCATGTAGCCCCCACTTACATGTGTAACAGCAGCAATTGCCTGAACACGTGGTCTCCCCAGGGAGGAGCCTTTGTGTGGTGTTAAGATGCTGTTACTGTCTGTTGTACTGTGGTGGCCTGCATTTGGCTGTAATGGTGGAAATTTTGCAGCCAGTAGTTCAAATGCCTGCTGGGTCACTCACTGCAGGTAGACTTCAGCAGTTTCCAGACAGAGACGAGGGAGGAGGACCTGGTCTTCCACTTCTGAAAGAACTGGCCAGTGTGAACCTTGTGAATGGCAGAACACTATACCTGAACATGAGTACCGCAGGCTATAAGGCATGATGGATTGACACAGTGGCTGCAGCAATGTGCTCAAACATAGGATAGTGCTGGCCTGGAAAATAGTTCATCGTCCATTAAAAAAAATCATTATATAGGGGCTCATACAACTTTTGTTGTTGTTTTTCCCTAAGGGAGAGCAGTGTATTGGTACACTGAGAGGTATATAGATCAATGGATTCGAACAGAAAAGCTACACATATATTCACCAGTCAACAGGAACCTAGCCTTCGAAAAAGGACACAGAAATATCCAAAGGGACAAATTCTGCTTGCTCAACAAATGGTGTTGGACAAACTGAGATACCGTATGTAGGAAAATGAAGCAAGCCCCAAACCTTCCCCCATGCACAGAAATTAACTGAAGAGGGGTTAAAACCTGAAAGTAAACCTCCGGGCTATCATAATCATTTTTTCGATGACCTCATCGGTCAGAAATCATTGTAGGAACGCCAAAGCGTTCTTGTGTTCAACGTCTACATACATAGCAGGTGCTCCAGTAAAGGGGAATCTTGGTGGAGCTGGCTCATCCATTCCTGAAGAGAGTAGAGCACCACGTTGGCCCATCACAGAGCTCAGGTGTAGAATCTTCCTCACTGTCATCCTTTAACTCAGCAGTGTCAGTGTTGGATTATGAATTTCCCAAAGAACCAGTATCGCTCAATTCTGTGCACAATGCTGACTCACTCTCGCTGTTATTTCACTGGTCTAAAAACCCATTTAGGTTAAAATGACACTTTTTTGATGCCATGACCTAAAATTTTTAGTGAGAAAATGTTCCCAATGACATTACATGGGTCTTCGTCTAATCCTGATGCCATGTTCTTTTTCACAGAGACCAGCTTCTTGTATAAATTGCTCAGCATACAGATGGAATAAGAACAGTGAAAGGATACAACCCTGATGCACACCTTTTCTGATTTTAAACCATGCAGTATCACCTTGTCCTGTTCACAGTCTCACCTGGTTCTATCTCTTGGCCTTTGCATAAGCTCCATATGAGTACAATGAAGTGTTGTGCAATGCCCATTCTTTTCCATGGTATCCCCAAGATCCACCTCCTTCCACTCGTGGTTTCCAGAACGTGGGGTTGGGACAAAGCCTGGATAGTCTCATGGCAAGACCAGATCAGGAATGGAGCTGAGCCGGGAGCAGCTTTATTTGCTTGCTCCAGGGAAAGTCTGCCAATGTGACTAAGCCTCAGGGGCTTTCTACAAATGATAAAGGTGAATCCCTCTCTCGTTACCCACTGATCATCTCTGAGCCTCTTGCTCTCATATCCCTTGCACAGACCTCTACCATTAGATGGACAATTCGGTAACGTTTGAACACTTTTCTGATGCTGAGCCTGGGGAGCAACTAACAGCTGAGTAAATATTGATTGAAAGATGGTGAGTGGAAGAAAATAGCTTTGCCAGGTCCAGGTTGTGATGGAGATGAGAGTGTTACCAAATCCTGCTGTCCCCATGGTGGGTTTGCTGTATTGTGCCCAGTCCTGAAAGTCTGAGCCAGGGGTTTTAACGTGGCCCCTTTCAAAACATATAGGTGGAATTCTTGGACCATGAGCTGTCCATAAAGCTTTACCAAGGAGATGTCCGCCCTGGAGCGAAACAACCCAAGAACCTAGATCTTCGTGAAGGTGTTGGTAAGGGATGCAGCGGAAATCATAAACTTGACTGAAAGCAAAAGAAACTTTGCCTTCATGTGCCTGCAGCTGGACGAAGTGGTGCAGGAGCACACCCTCCTTTGTGATTCTTCTTGTTCTTTTTATGAGCTGCTCCCTGGCCTGTGTAGTCCCGTAAATCTGGAAACTCTTTGCTGGTGGGGGCAATTGTTATATCCTCCCCCCAGATCCAGATGTCTTGTCCATGGTCAGTGTGCAATCCTTGTTTGCCAGAGGAGTGGGGCATCTAAAGGCAGGCAGGGGTCACATACTTTTTTTCTACACTTTCTAGAAAGACCAGAGCTAAACATCTTGCAGCCCTTTTCATGTCCTCATTCTTTTCTGTATTTATTTTCCATGAAAGAGGAGAAGAAACGCGACAGCATCTACTGACAGCAAGTCAAATGCCATCGTGTGTGTTCAGAGGGCAGGCTGGTTCTCATTTGCCTAACTCATCAGTCCCATCGTGCCATGTCCATGTTAGATTGTTTAGGGAAACAGATGACATATGTTATGATGCTAAATAAGCTGAAACAGTGCCAGGATGGAGGCAGAAGGGTTGTATTTGTTTGTTTTTAAATGAAGCATGGCTTTCTAGTGACTTATTGTGGTGGGGAAGGGGGGCACCGAGAGCAACAAGACATGGCTGTGACAGTGGTCTGGGAATTGAGACAAATCATTGCTTCTGCAGCAGAGATGAGCTGCCTCTGACCTGTCAGTTACTTGAAGGGAGACTCTGCATTTGGTCAGACAAGTCTCAGTTGGAGATGGTACCAGCTTTCCTCCTGAGCCTCTGTGGTTCCCTTTGAACTACACAGGCCCGAATCGCTTTTAGCTGAGCAACAGCAAATGGCAACACAGACTTGCCATATTGCTCTTTTGCGTACACTCTTTAAAAATCATACTAAATATACATGCATCAAAACATTCGTCACTTCCACGCTCTACAAGATTATAATTAAGTGGCATTCTGCATGTTGTTCATATATCATCCTTACCCATTCCAAAATTATGTCATCACCCTTATGGAAGCTCAGTATCGTCTCAGGGATGGCACTTCCCCTCCAGGCCCTACTGGGTTAGGCTGGGTTGACTAGAGAAATAAATCCAAGGACACTCATATAGGTATAAGAAAGACTCCACCTCACTTATTTGTCCAATTGACATGGCATTATGTAACAACCATACTTACCTTCCTACCTATCCCTGGAAACAATTGGGAGATGTTTGTCTCTATTCATTTTCCTAGCCTAGATATTTTTTGTAAGTGGAATTAAGCAAAATGTGTCCTTTTTGAAGCTGATTTATTTCACTCAGCATAATGCTTATGAGGTTCATTCCTCTTGTAGCCTGTGTCAAGAGTTCATTTCTCTTTATGGCTGAGTAGTAGTCCATTGTATATACCGTAGGCAACATGTTTGACTTATCCATTCACCTATTGATGGGTATTTAGACCGTTGACACGTTTGCGAGATTGGGAATAATGTTGCAAGGGCCATCTGTGTATTTGTATCTATTTATGCGCTTGCTTTTAATTGCTTATATCCTTCATTTCCTTTTCTTTCCTTGTTAGACTCAGTATGATCCCCTTCTGCCCATCCTCTAGCCTCACAACCTCTGTGTCTGATGTGCCAGGATCTCACCAGAAGCCTTAACACCAAGATTCTGAGCCCTGACTGACCATTCTGACCATCCAGGGAATTGAATATTCCGGAGCACACAGAAGATGAAGTTATCAAAACTCCTTAGGCATAACCGAACAACTGGAGGGAGTGCTTTATTGGGCTGGGGGGCTGGGGATTATAGTTGTGAAGGACACCAAGAACAATTGTCATTACCTAGACTGTAAAGACTATGTTCGACATCCATGCTGGTGAGTAGCAGCTGGATTTCAGAAGCTCACAAGTGGCCATCTAGGTGGCAAGTATTGTCACCCTCACTCTGGAGGAAAGAGTGGTGAGTGGACCACATGAACATTAGACTTCATGACTCTGAGCACAGAATAACTAGATGATCTCCAACTATCAATTCCAACTTCTTTGAAAGGGATCACATCCAAAGGTCCTAGATAGTGAAGCAAAATTCACAGTCATAAAAGAGACCAGGCTTATTGGCTGGATAGGGACTAACAGAACCTCTGAAACGATGGTCCTTATTCACTAAGTTTGAAAATGAACTCCTACCTGTGGTTCAATATTCAGCCAAATAATAGATTGGTCTATAATGGGAGCAATTACACAAGTGAGGCACGCAAACCTGAAAACAGCAAACCATTTGATCTCAAAAGGGCAGTATTAATCCAAGGCCCAAGTTCAGAAGGGTAGGAAGAGAGGAGGAAGGGAAACAGAAGACATAAGTAGGGAGTGGAACAAGTCATATTATATTGTGGAGATTGCAATAAGTGGCATAAAACACAATGGGTATGAATTGTTGAATAAAAAACTGATGATCTTGGTAAACCTTCACCTAATTCACAATAAAAACTTATGAGAGAGAAAAAAATCCAAGCACCTAGGCTGCATTCCAGGCCAATAAAATCGGACTCAGTGGAGATGGGACAAAGATGTCTTTTGGGCAGCTCTCTGGCGATCCCAATGAGCACACAGGCTGATACCCACCATCTGGAAACTATGGGGTAGCTGCTTCTCCGGTAATGCCTCGGGGGAGCGCTTGGGTCCCTCAAAGAATGTGGGATGATGAAGGGGCAAAGGTCATCAAACCTCACCCACAGCTTTACACTGGGGGGCTGCTCTCTGAGGAATGTGGGAAGGGTCCACTTGCATGCTGTCTCTGTGCAGCAGATCCAACAGACTCAACACCTTTCCAAAGCTGGCAAGAAAGTCCGAGAGACTAGATGTGGGCACCATGCTGTGAGTTTCCCAGAAGGCACGAGACAGATCGAGAGCAGTCACAGGAACACAGACTCCTCCGGAAATGCCGCCATGCGCAGAACATGCATCTCTAATTTCATTTCACACTGACTCAAGCATTCAGTCCTTTTTACGAAAACCCAGCTTCTCATTACAGTAACCGGTTTAAAATGACAATCTTCTGTTGAGCAAGTCTAAGAAATGACCTTCCTTTATTTTACATGGTATAAAAATTCAGTTTCCTAGGCCGATGGGCTCAAGGGACAGGTGTTTTTATGTACTAGACATGGCTTTCAAAGTTCTTCAATTGCCTAAATTAATAACGACTTTTTTCCTTTGGCTTTTCTAAGGGACACATTAATTTCAATCTTTTTCTAAGGAAGTGAATCTCTAGCTATCTCATTTGGATAACTTTCTGCCTTCAGAGTAGAATTTGAAATAATCTGCAAGGTTACCCCTTCCCCACCCTGCCCCAGCAGCCCAGCCTCTTTCTTCCTTCCAGCCTCCAGCCAACGGGGTTTGGTTGGGAAAGGAGATGCAGAAGGGAGTCTCTGGATTTTTCTATCAAAAGGTTGGCCACAACCCCCAGTAGACCAAATGTAATTCATTATGGCGGGTTTTGGTTTTACTACATTAAGAGTTATCCTTAGGGAAATTACAAACAAACAGAAATAGGAAGACTTTATATTTTATTAACGGATGTACTGCTCAGTCTCATTATATTTTAAAAGACAAAGTATAAAAAGAAAATCTGGCTCCATTTAAAATGTCCTGACTAGCAGAACTTAAAATACACAAATCTTAACATGAAAGTCTAGATGAATAAATAAAATAAACAACGAAACAGCTTTCTCAGGAAAAGCCATAATAAAGAGCTCGACTATTTTTTGAGCTGTTTAAGATGCTCGTGTTAAAGGGAAAAGAGTATCATTGTTGACTTTGAAATGTAGAACCATTTGCTTAATTCAGTGATGCTAAAATGGGCAGTTTGGCTGAAGAAAGAAATTGGCTTGTAGCATTTGATGAGCAATTTCTTCTTTTGAATATAGAAATGACCAGGGATGCGGACACACCTTTTATTCTTTTGAGGACCCTCTAACCAAGAAATCTTTTAAATGATCATTACACAGTGAATGCCTGGAGGCTCTGGAAACTATTTATTTTGACATTATTATAAGCTCAAAATGATTCACCAATGCAAAAGAAGAAGAGAAAAAGCAATTAAATACTAAGCTGTAAACACTGGAAGCTTTTCTGTGCTGAATATAATTGGACAGAGTTTTTTTCTTTTTTTAAGTAATAGTGTCCAAAGAGATTCAATGATCTTATTGCTTATGGATTTGGAGCTTAACTATATTCCTTATTTTAAATTTGATATTAGAATAGCAAGATTATAGACCTTGATACAGTGTGACTTGGAGAAGTATCGTTTCATTAAATTATCAAGTTAAGGCTCAAGGAGCCTGGTGGAATGTGTGTGACCATGAGGCCAGCCAGTTGGAATCCGCTATGGCTCACAGAGAAAGATGCGGTTCTCAGCTCCTGTAAAGATTTAGAACTTCGGGAACCCACAGGCATAGTTCTACGTTGTCCTTTCAGGGGTACTCAAACTTTTTAAACAGGAGGCCAGTTCATTGTCCCTCAAACCCGCTGGAGGGCCGGACTATAGTTTAAAAATAAAACTATGCACAAATGCCTATGCGCACTGCACATACCTAATTTGAAGTAAAAAAAAAAAAAGGGGGCAAAAACACCCGGCATGCTGAATAAATGTCCTCTGAGGGCCATGTGGTCCGCAGGCCATAGTTTGAGGACCCCCTAGATTGATATAAGTCAGAATCGACTTGATAGTGTTAGGTTTCTGGGGTGGTTGACCTCAGTTCTTGCTTAGCAACGCTGAAAGAATTCATATGGCAGAAGCACTTTTGTAAATCCAAGTGAATGTTATGAAAGAAAGTTTCAGGTATCGCAGTCCCCAAAAGTCCCCACTATCTCCGGAAAGCACGCCGGGCTGCATGGCAGGGGTGGGGAAAGTTTGCAGCTGAATATGGCGGTTTCATGGGAGGAATACCTGAGCAGGAGTGCAGAACCAGCTGAGGAGCCACGGCAGGAACCCCCAAGGGCCTCACCCTCCACTTGCAGAGCACGTGAACAAGGGAGGGCGACAAGGAGCCCAGGCCTACTTCTATCACCTCCCAACACCACTGGAGGGCATTGGTCGATCGTACTGGTTGATTTTGGTGCACTTTTGTGAAGTCCTATTCTGTATGACCAGGTGGACCTTCCACCTGGGTCTACATGACTTGGGTCAGAGCATGCTCAGTTCTGAATTTTGCCATAGGTATCTAATGAGTGTGCCTGATTTATTTCCAACCCCTTTGTTGTGGCCCGGACAGCTCATTTTCGTTTAGTGCTGGCATTTGGAAGAGAAGCCCTAATCTAGCAACCTGTCAATAGCAGTAAGTGAATGGAATTAAAACTCAACTCATAGCCATAAATTCAATTCGGACTCATAGCGACCCGAGAGGACAGGGCAGAATTGCCCCCTGAGGATTTCTGGGGCTGGAATTCTTTACAGGAATAGAAGTCTCTTTTTTCTCCCTCCCAGTGGCTCCAAAGGACTGACCTTGCAAGGAGATGTCCAGCGGGTGCCTGCAGGCTCCTTCATTGAAAATCTCTGCTAGTTTATGAAGCGGGAGGGAAATTTTGAGGAGGCCGTCTGCGGCAGAGTTAACTCCCCATTAAAGCCAATGAGCTTTTCCACATCTCTCAAAAAACAAACAAAAAAACCTAAAGTGACTACTTCAGATTAATATGCTGTAGGTAGAACCACCTCCCACTCAGCAAACCAAACCAATCAACCAACCAACCAAACAAACAAAAACACCCCAAATCCTGTTGCCTTCAAGTCAGTTCTGACTCATGCTCACCCCTTGTGGTACAGAGTACAATTGTTGCATGAGGTTGTCTAGGCTGTACCCTTTATGAAAGCAGATGACCCCTTCCTTTTGTGGTACAGCTAGGTGGATTTGAACTGATAACCTTTATATAAGCAGCCCTATCCAGCGATCTATGTCAACTAAAGTGTCAAAGCATGTAAAGACTGATCCACAACCCCCACTTCTCTCTTCCTCTTCTGTGATGACCTGGAATCCACCTTTTGATCTGGTGGCACCATATTTGTGAAGCAGCCCGAATCACTGACGGACGGTGTGCAGGACAAACACCCTGTAGAATTGCCCTTCCAGCATCAGAATTTGCATGAACAAGAAATAAACTTCTAGATTTTAAGCCACTGAGGTTTCAGGGGTAGCTTCTTTCTGCAGAACAGACTAGGCTATCCTGCCTAATCATCTCTTCACAGGGTTTTTGTGGAGAGCTACCGGAGCAGCTCGATCCAGGGGAGCTGCCAAAGCAGATACCTACACTTTATCTGGGATTGTAGGTTGTAGTACCAAAGTTTTTATTTGCCCGGGAGGCACTGAGTAAATTTTTTTTCTTCTGAAAACAGGACAATATGTAAGTAAGTTTGGAGACATATGTAGCTGGAGCTGAAAGTCCTCTTACCTTGCAGTTTTCTTTGGTAGAGATAGACTTGTTCTTAATGAAACCCATGACAGTCAGTGTCACAAATGACTTCTGAGGAGAGGCCAAACAGCTAAGTCAAGGCCAGCCTACCGTTCTCTTAAATGCTGTCTCATGCTCTCATCTGCTCTGACGTGTTTGCTCAGGGGCATGTGGCAGCCACTGGGCGGGCCTTACCATTGGCACTGAAAATCATTGTAGGGGATATTAGAGGATTTACATCAAGAAGACCTGACTTCCTGGCCATTGCTCGGGGGCCACAGTTCCCAAGACAATCAGTGTCAAGGGCAAAACAAAATAAAACATGACGAGGCCTCTGGGGCTGGGTTGAGCTGGATATGTAACCAAAGCCCCCTTCTACCAGGATCTTCCCAAGAGGAGATTGCTCTTTTCCATAGCTAAACAATTTTGTTTAACACACGTTCTGCTGGGGAACCTTCTGGGAAGCAGAAGAAAATAAATCTGCCTTCCTTTGAATTAAGCTGGGTTGGGTCCAAGCCCTGTGTAGTGTGTATTCTTATCATAACATCTAAAGGAGTCTCATTTCACCATTCTTAGCTATTAAAAAAAAAGTTCCAGGCACAATAATTCAATTTAAAATTACACACCAGGAGTAGTTCATATTTAATACACTTTATACAGGTATTACAGGTACAAGGGACGTACTTGTTAACTGCCAGGTTGCTGGCTTGAACCAACCAGCTACTCCACAGGAGGTACTGTGTTTCTGTGAAGATTTTCAGCTTGGAAGCCCACTGGGAGAGCTCTCCTCTGGCTTGAGTCTGAAGGTGCTTGACAGCAGTAGCCTTTTGTTTTTATAGAGGTATAAAGCTTTCTTTCTTTCTTTTTTTTTCTCGGTATAAAGCTTTTTAGAACAACAAAAACAATTCCTTTTGGAAGTAAGCCAGAGATAAAACCACAAGTTACATGCTTTACTTTTTTTCTGTCCTGCTGCTGGCAGCCACCCTTTCATCGATTGTGCACACCAGCATGGTGGTGAAGTGGTGAACTCTGCGCTCTCACTCCCCTGGCTACACACTCGGTCTCCTCACTCATCGTGTGGCTTCACCCAACGCACGGAGCCTCCTGCAGGCTCCTCACCCTGTGTGTGTAAAAGTGCGAAGGAGACAGACTTCCTCAGAGCTGTGCTTTAGAGAGAATCCTCCTCACATACTCAGCACCGCCTTGAATAGGGCAGCACTGCATACATGACATCTACTTGATGATTGTTGATGGTGTGGTGGTGTGTTTGTACGGATAAAAAAAGAGCCCTGAATGGTTATGTAACAAGTAAGGGAATAAATAGATCTTCCTTCATCCACCTTCATCTTTCATTGTTCTATCACTCCCTGATTGCAATATTAGAGGCTAAAATGGGCAGAATTCCCACCTCTGAACAAAGTTTGTGCACATGGGTGTGCATGCTTGTGTGTCCATGTGAGTGTGCCTGTACAATGTGTGTGCACGTGTGTGTGCACATGTGCACTGGAGCCTGGCAGCAGCAGGGGAGGCGCCTGTCTCTGTTCAGCAGTATCTGACGGCTGCTGCAGGTGTAATGAGAAGTGATTGGTGATCTGTTCAGGGAGCTCCTGGGGTGGACTCAGGGAAGGAGCAGCAAAGAAGACATACTCATCTCCCCCATATGTAGATGAGGTGATGGAGGTGGGCGGTAGAGGAGCAGCTCCTTAGTAATGAGATCACAGGGGAAAGGCCTTGGATGAGGTGCCAGACATCCCTGCTTTCCCAGAGAGGGTGGGGACTGGGAACGAGGCTGCATCCTGCCTAATCAGTTACAGTTGCTCTGTCGCTCTGGGGAGGGAGGCAGATGAGGCAGGGAGCTTCCGGAATCTCTCATCTCCAGTCCTTCTAGGTGGATGTGGGAGCGTGTGAGGACGGCCACACTGGAGGGTCAGGGTTGATCGCCTTGCAGTGTGGAGCCCGGCCTGGACCTGCGTTGTGCAGGGTGACCAAGGAGCTCTGAGGGCACGGTTCTGGGTGGGGGCTTTGTCTACTAAGACCCACAGCCGCGCCCTGTGTCGCAATGTTGGCATGCAATGTGCAAAGACTTGAGACAATGTGAAATGGACCATCCACTTCACTTGGAAAGACAGGAGGGCTGAAAATCAGATTGGGAGATCTGATCTCGTTTGCTGCACAGTTGTGAGAGGAGATATTCCTGGCTTCTCTCATGTTGGGAACCGGGCATAATCAGCCTGACAAAACCAAGGCCATATTGCCTGCCCAGCAGGGCTAAAGCCACGTCACCTCAACCTTATCTTACCCTGACACACACCAGATGGCCCACCCTTGTCTGCTCCAGCACCGGACATTCCAACTGCAGACTTGCGGCCGCCTGCCCTGTGTGCTCTACACCCCCGCCCTTCCTTTTTTTTATCTCCCCTTTGAACTCCCTTGTTTGCCTCACCCTTTATAGAGAGGCTTGTGTAGCAATAAACTCAGACCTTGACAAGAATCTGCTTGGTCTCGCTCCTCTCTCTCGCCCGTTTCTCTTTCAGGCTGGGTCCTCCTTGGAACCCCTCGAATAACTGAGTCCCGCGGGTTGGGGCACTCTCACACATGAAACTATATTCCTCCTCAGGCATCAAGGAGGTGATACGAATGCTTTGATAGCCTAGTATCTGTCAGCTGGGAGGCACAACATAGTGAGAGCCCTTATTAATCACTTGGAGATTAGCTGAGGGGTGGGAGAAGCCAGGCATGAGGCTTTCCAGGGCTGCTCAGCCTGCACAGGAGTCCTTTCCTGGGTTGGACAGAGGTGCTGCCATCTGAAAGCTCAGATAGAGCAGTTGGAAAATTAACTGACCTGGTACAAGATCTATTTACATATATCAAAAGATCCTGGGTAATAACATCTCATGTTTGTGCAGCATGCCACATTTGTCAAAGGGCTTTCTCATTTACTGTCTTACTTGGTCCTCAAACTAAGAGGCCTTTGGGCAGCTATTGCTGTTTAATTTTGGGCGTGGTAACAGCTTTGGGTATAGTACTGGGCTTGGAATCAGGCTGTGCAACCCACAGCAGGTCACTTAGCTGCTCTGGATTGGCTTTCTTCCTCTACGAAGGTCAGCGCTTGGACTAGACCATTTTCCCAGTGGCAGCTCTGCTGACATTTTGGCCAACATCGTTCTTGTGGGGCTGTGTTGTTCCCTGCACCAGGATGCTAAGCGAGCATCCCTGGTCTCAGCCCACTAGATGGCAGTGGGACTCCCTTCTTCAGAATGTCTCCAGGCATGGCCAAATGTCCCCAGCAGAGCATGCTGCTGGGCTGGCGCACGGCAGGATGATGCACTCAATGAGTTGGATTTTAAGTTTTCAGGTACTTTACATGTCTGCACAGGGAGACTACATCAACAATTACCCAGCAGTCAATGGATCATCACTGACCCTCTCTATAATTCCAACTGAGATCATGAAGCACCGACTGAGTTTCTGAGCTTAGCACCCTGCATGGCACAAGTTGTTTAGCACTCAGCTACAAACTAAAAGGTTGGCGGTTCCAACCTATCCAGAGGCCTCTTAAACAAAATCCTGGTGGTCTGCTTCAGAAGAGTTGGAGCCATGAGCACCCCATGGAGTGAAGAGATATAAACATGAATGTGGATGGGACTCTAGGTATAGCTACAACCGGGAACCATGGAATCAACTACATCATGGAATCAACTTCAACTCCTGGCCTCCTTGTGTGTCCAAGAAGAACTGTGCTCCCCAGGGTCTGGAAAGGCTGCTTGGTCTGAAGTAGATTTGCAGGCCCTTCTTTCTAGGTGCCGCTGGGTGGCCTCAACCTTCCAAGCATGCTATTAAAAGCCAATCCGTCACCTGTGTGCATCACTGAAGACACACAGACACAGGGAGCAATGCCCTGGCTGGGGCACTGGAACAGCGCTGGCATGCAGTGAGTGCTGCCCAGTTAGCGAACAGGTCTTCCCTTGGTACTTTCTCAGGTCTGTGTGAAGCTTTCTAAGCATCCAGAGTTCTCGGCCTGATTCTGCTGCCAACTTGCAGTGTGGCTTCGAGCTAGTCTCTTGCCCTCTCTGGGCTTGATAACAAAAGCAGGGCAGGCCAGCCACAAATATCGTGTGGCTAGCAGGGGAAAGCAGTTGAGGACACAATTGCAGATGGAGTTCATCCTTTGGACTCATCGCCCCTCCTCCCTAACACCCCCCCCCCCCACTCCACACACACACCTTTTCAACTGCACCAGATGGGTTTTAACTTTCCGGCACCAGAAAAGCAGACCTTGAGTTTTTTCCTTTATGGAATGTAGGCCATCCCTGCTTATGTGTCACATTCAGTCCTCGTTCTTCTCCCTACTCTTGTCCCTCCTCCAGTCATCAACAAGTGACTGCAGGGCGGTTTCCCAGCAGGGCTGTGCTCAAAGATTCATAATGCTGGGTTTTCCTTTAGTTCTCCACAGTCTTGGGCTTGGAACAATCCAGGCATTACCTTATCAAATGCTCATTTTAGGGGGGAAGACGGGGGCACTGGAAACACCACATGGGGCTCAATCCTTTTCTGCACGTGTCTGAGGGGTTTCCAGGAGTTCGAATTTCAACTTAAGTGATTTATTTTTTGTTGTTTAATCGCGTGCCTGTCATCTGCTGGACATTTCTTCTACAGTGTTTTGTTGTTGTTAACCCCATTTCTAAGATCAGAGATAGAAGGGTCAGGCACAATAGGCAGTTAAATTGACTCAATCTGGGGTGTGAACCTGCTTCTGTCTGGTTCCTCATAGCCCTCAGTCATTTTAATGCAGGTGTTGTGAAGGGTGTGGGTTCAGCAGCCACACACTGCCTCATCTCGCCTCCTCGTTGATAGGCTGTGTACCCTTATGTGAGTTGTTTAATCTCCTACCAAGCTTGTGAGAGCACTACTTTTATTAGCTTCATTTTACCGAGACTGTGAGAGGTCAGGGGAGCGAAGGCTTACATATTGCCAGGCATATAATATGCTAATGATAGTCAAGATATATAACTAAGCATTTCTCTGTTCTTGGTTCTGTCAGTACCTGGTGTGGCCACAAAGGAGAAACCTGGTTTCCTGCTATTTTGAGCATCTAGTGTGAATGGCAGGAGATAAGTCACAAGCTAATGAACCCTTGTGGTGTAGTGGTTAAGCACCCTGGGCCCGGCTATCAAAAGATATAGTGTCCAGGGTCTTAAAGACTGGAAGATAAACAAGGGGCCATCTAGCTAAGAAACAACAAAGCCCACATGGAAGAAGCCACCAGCCTATCTCGACATGATCGCTGAAGACAAAGCGGGTGCATAAGCAAATGCGGGCATGTTTTCCTGATGTGCACTCACCCTTTACATAAAACTCTCTCTTATACATACGCGTTTCTGTGGATTTGTTTCGCTAAGGCACCCAGACTAACATAAGCAGCATGGAACGCATTTAAGAAGCCTAGACAAGGGCAGGGCAGGATATTTGGAGGGACTGGATCCAGAATTAGAGAGGAAGGGGTCCTGGAGGTGAAACGGGCTGCTAGCTCCCTGTCCCAAGGGGGACAATGAGACTGCTGGCTCCCATGAAGATTTACAGTCTTGAAAACTCCATATAGGGTCACTGTGGTTGGAATCCACTGGACGGCAGTGGCCTTTTG
The DNA here is from genome assembly GCF_050624435.1 of Tenrec ecaudatus. Taxonomy (NCBI): domain Eukaryota; kingdom Metazoa; phylum Chordata; class Mammalia; order Afrosoricida; family Tenrecidae; genus Tenrec; species Tenrec ecaudatus. Next base: position 503,142 of record NW_027457906.1, on the reverse strand, counting down.
GGATTGAAGGTGGAAGCCACCAAAGAGCCTGCGGGGAGTGTGTGAACTTCTGGAATACAGCGAACAACCTCTGCACATCTGCTTTTCGTGCTGCCCAAGTCATGCATTGACATTTGTCCAAAAGTGAACCATCACAGCTGCTCTCTCAGGAAGCTGGGGGCTGAGCCCGCTGGTTCCACTCTGTCAGCATTTCTGGTCCGGGTACCTGCCCTCTGCCCCGGCACAGGCAATGGGCTTTTGGAAGCAGTGCTCCCTGGGTAGTGGGTGTGATTTGGCTCCTCTGGCCTAACATGATGAATGCTGAGAGGGGGTGGATACTAGGGGGTTAAGCTCCCTGACCTTTCCCTAGCCCAGGGGAAAACTTACTATTTAAAGTAAGTTTTAGACAGAATCTTTAGAAAGATAAATTGTTTACTTAATGTACACAATTACTCCCCAACACATCTGTTTTGTGTCTGCTCAACTCAACCTCATAGGCTATGGATGACCTTGAGCAAGTTTTTAAAGTCACAATGGGTTTCTACCAGGATTGAGAGTTCAGCTCTCTCAACTCTCCAACTGGTTATTAGCACCATAGTCTCATTTCTATTTATGGATTTACTTTGTTTGAGGGAAAAAAGACTCCCAATTCAACTTTATTTTATTAGGAACTCCTTTGCTATGTTTTACACAAGAAAAAGACACAAACCGCTGTTCTGGATGAAGGAGAGCATCCGCATGAGGCCACAATGGTGTCGGAAGGACCCACAGCCACAGTTACTTAAATAAAATGACACTCATTCTGTCCTGCTGACTCTGACTCATAGTGACTCTGTGTAGGGATCCTGAAGTTGCTACCTTTACAGGAAGCAATAACCTCATCTTTCTCCTGTGGAATGACTAGTGGCTTCGAACCAGCGATCTTGCTGTTAATAGTCCAACACTATCCAGCATCACCACCTGAGCTCCTGAAAGCTTAAATGAGACATGGAAAACAAACACCTTTGTCACAAAACTGTCCCTGAAGACGGATCAATTCATGGAGTTGCGGGAGGGCCTGTGAGAGCATGAGCGGGACCTTCATTGGGATGTGCACACGACCGTATATCGCTGAGTCTGGCCCGGGGAGTGGACGCAAGCTTTCCACTGCCGGTCAGCAGTAGGAAAGAACTCAATGGTGGCTGAATGTGTGGCCCCTCAAAATGGATTTAGGGTCTCCACATAGACTCTCACTGTGAGCCACAGCCTATTGCTCAAAATTTAAGCTTAAATATGACTTAAATGCCTAACATTCTGTTTCCTTAAACTAGAGTACTGCCAGGATCAACTAGAGGCCTGGGTGACCTATCAGGTCTGAACAACGATCTCAAATCACTTCACATGATCCATTCCACCAGTCATGTCACCAGTCACACCTCCTCACTTACCCATTCCAGAGACTGTGCCTGTATAACCTATCGACTAACACATTCCCACATGTTGTGATTATGAAACCAACCATCATGCTGGAATAAGGACCAATCACGATGTAAGGGGCAGGGTCAATGGGAAAGCAAGATAGGGGCTGAGGGGAGCCAAGAGGGTCCCGTCACTCAATCCCTAAACCTGATCTAATGTCACTAGACTGGGGTCTTCCTCACATCTCAAGGGCACCCGATTCATGATTGAAGTGAATTGTGCTTATTCAATCTTTGTTCTGCTTACCGTCCTGCTATGCTGCCTCCTCTTCTTGCTTTATGTGTGTGGCTCCCTCTGTTGTGGTGACAAATGGCTTGAGAGGGATTTGACATAGGGAGAAAGCCCACCCACATCAACTGTCACCAGAAGCAGACACTAAGTTCATTTCTCTCACCTCACAGAACTATGCACATCAGACACTGGTAGAGCTGCCCGGAAGGGGAAACCTTAGTGCAGTGGTTCTCACCCTGTGGGTTGCGACCCCTTTGGGAGTCATATGACCCTTTCACAGGGCTCGTCCAATTCATAACTGTAGCAAAATTACAGTGATGAAGTAGCAAGAAAATCATTTAATGGTCGGGGGGGGGGGTCACCACAACAAAAGGACCTGTATTAGGAAGGTTGAGAACCACTGCCTGAGTGTGCTTAGGACTTTGCTGCCCTCAGGGTCACCAGACATTCCTGAAGGCAGAGTCACTGCAGGAAGCCCTTCTGGGAAATGCCCTGAAGCCAGGTCTCAACCAACTCCATCCACCCTCACCCTCCTAGATCCTAATCATAGGCTGCATGGAAATGCTCCCTGCCACTTCAAAGACTGTAAGTCCATCGGAGCAGAAAGCCTTCTCTTTCTCCCTTGGAGTGGTGGCTGGTGAGTTCAAACTGCTCACCTTCTGGGTAACATAACCCACAGACCAGCTCCCCCTGAGCTCAGTTAGGTTTGCCACACAGCACACATTGTTGGGAACCTTCTGAAGTAGCTGTGCCATGTGCAGGTTGGGGGATTTCGCACAAGATGCAGAATTCCACCCTCTCTTGGAAAAAATAATTTTTGCAATAGCCTTGTATTCTCTTCTGGATCTGAGTAGCAGCTACTCTCATGCAGTCCTAGCACATACATGCTAGGTCTTACGCCGAGTCTGCTCCATGCTTTCCTGTGTCCTATGTGGCGCTGTAGGCACCCAAGGCATGGACTCTGCAGCCTGGGTTCAAATCTCTCCTTTCCACTTCCTCACTGTGTGGTCATAGGCTCATGGCTTTATCATCCTGTGCCACTGATTTTTCATCTGTAAAATGAGGCAAGAATAGAGTCCACACATAGGCTTCTTAAGTGATATAATTGAATTATTATATACAAAAAGCTTAGAACATTGCTCGGCATCTTGCAAATACTGTTAGGTAGCTTAGCATAGGGAGTGGGTCATCCATTACATATGCTCAGGTTCAAACTTCCGGCCAGGAAGGGGTGGTACACCTAGGTGGGTGTTACACCTGGATTGGCCCATCTGAGCCAGGTGAATTCAATCCAGCCAATGGGGTTGACCAGGACCATCAACCATGCCTCCCTGTGGAGGAATTGAAAAGGCAGGATCTTGACCTCTCCGATGTCTCCCTTCACCCACTTTTCTGTTGTCCGTCCCCCAGGGAGGAGGTCACATGTAGATACTTGTAATCGGTTTCCTCTTTCCAATCCACCCTCCCTCTACCCTCCCAATATCACCACTCACAAATTATCAAGGTTTCTTGAGGGATGGGGGAGGAAGGGGTAAAAATGAGGACTTGATTGATGCCAGGGGCTTAAGTGGAGGCAAATGTTTTGAGAATAATGAGGGCAGTGAGTGTACAATGTGCTTTACACAATTGATGTATGTATGGATTGTGATAAGAATTGTATGAGCCCCTAATAAAACGATTTAAGAAAAGAAAGAAAAGGCAGGATCCTGGAGCCCACGTAGTGACTTTCTCTCCAGCAGCTTCTAGGCAAGCTGTGCAGGGGTGAGGGGCCCTGAGGTGCCTGTGTAAACCTGAAACTTCTTCTCTCAAAAAACTCACTTGGATCACAATCCAGGCTGCGGAGTGAATTCTTTCTCACGCGAAGCCAAGGACTGAGGTATATTTCTCCCACGAGAGATCTAACAATAGTATCTCTTATTATATCATTAGGAGCCCTGGTGGTGTAGTGGACTATGCATTAACCTGCTAATCGCAAGGTCAGGGGTTTGAACTGACTAGCCCCTCCGTGGGAGAAATATGAGGTTGTCTATTTCTGTAAGGCAATGGTTCTCAACCTTCTGAATGCCGCCACCCTTTAATACAGTTCATGTTGTGGTCACCTGCAACCATAAAATTATTTTCATTGCTACTTTATAACTGTAATTTTGCTATCATTATGAATTGGATGACCCCTGTTAAAGGGTTATTTGATCCCCAAAGGGGTCGCGACCCACAGGTTGCGACCCCTGCTGTAAGGATTTAAAGTCTCAAAACCCCAAAGGGGCAGATCTTTGTCCTATTGGGAGTCAATAAAATGGTAGTTAGGTTTTTTTCTGCATCAGTATCAGATTCTGGTGGCAATCTCAGTCATCCTGCATTGTGGTCTGGTTTGAACTCCGGAAATGACTGCCCTGGTTTGAGGTGAGGGCCACGGTGCTTCAGTGGTAGACCTCTCATCGTCTTTCACCGGGAAGACCCGGGTTTGATTTGCAGCCAATGTGCCCCAGACTGTCAGTGAAGGTTTGTGTGTTGCTACGACACTGAGGCTTCAGTGGTGTTTCCAGACTGAAACAGAATAATGAAGAAAGACCTGATCATCCCCTTCCACACATTGACCTATGGCCCACCACTGTTGGCTTCCTCTCCCAGTCCTGGTGGTAGCACAGATTGGCACAGTTTGCTCCACTGCCCATGAGGTGCCCATGAGAGGCTGAGTCGACAACCACAGTCAAGATCAACAGCTTAAACTCCATTCTGGGTCTATGGAAACAAGAACAACCTTCTGAAATGAGGTCACATTGCTATTTAGGACTGGGAAGATGCCTTTGTGATATGGATTGCACTCTGGATCCCGAGGGGGACTTTTAAACACAGCCACATAGCAGCTCCGGAAATTGTCATAGTGAGAAGGCAGGTTAAAAAAAAAAAAAAAAAAAAAAGCTTTTACTGGCTTGCTCAAAGGAGGCTGCGGGTAGATTGTGGGGTGGAAAACTCCTCTGGAAATGAAAAGTTTTTTTCCTTACATATGCATCATTTCTTCTGGTCCTGAAAGAAAACACAAAGCAGACGAGAGAAGGAAATGGAGACTAGCAGTCATCTTGTTGGTATTCCCACAGCACCCCCTCCTTAAGCACTTGCTGCCATCTCATCCAACTCCACTCAGTGTATTTCCACCCGGCAATGATGCAGAAATGTCTGCGTACTCCAGTTTGATTGTAGTCGGGCAACGTTTATGGCTTTGACATTCAACTGAGCATGGCAGGACGTCTAGAAACAATTATAACCAGCACCTGCTCTGTCTGTGCTGTGGGCAGGCAGTGACGGATTCCCAGCCTCTGGAACACTAGTGTTCCCTCCCAGCTCAGGATAATGACGGTGACACTCGGCCCCCTTGTTGTCTGGGGAGCTCAAGGAGCTCTCCTCTGAAACCTCAACTTATGGGCATTTCTTTAAGTGAAGACATCAAATTAGTGACTGGAAAGGAAGGCGTAGGAGATGATTATTGGCCACAAGACAAGCCTCAACCGCCTCCAGAGAGCATGTCTCCTAAGTACCAAGTCGGCGGTGACAGCTAGGGGGCCCTGGGTCACCGGGTGGTGTTGAGAGGGGACTCTGGGGCCCCAGCGTTGGACGCTGGCGGGTGCAAGTTCAAGAGGGTCAGGGGCTGATGCCTCCCCATGCCCCTGCCCTCCCCCAGCAAGGGCGCTCTGGGGTGCTGGGTCCTTGAGGCCCCGGCTGGCGGGGCCGCCCACGGTCAAGGCTTCGGGCACAAGCGCGGGTGCGCTGAGGCCTGCGCCGTGCGGGGGTCTGGGCTCAAGCAGGTGGTCGCGGCGGCTCCGCGGGCGGGCGGGCGCCCAGCAGGACGACCGACGACCCCCGGCGCGTCGCCGGCACCCAGCGCCCGGGCGTAGAGGCGGGCGGGGGGCCTGCGCTCCGCTGCCGCCAGGGCCCCCTCCTTCCGCGCCCCCCCCCCCGCGCCAGGTGAGCCCGGCCTGGGCCTCGGCGGGCGGTGGGGCTGCCCTCTCGCCGCCCTCCAGCGCCCCTCTCGCCGCCCTCAAGGGGCCAGGCCGCGCCGAGCCGGGCGGCCGCCGGCCGGGGCTGGGGGTTGGGAGGGGCGGGGGTCACGAGCGGGTCGCTCGTTCGGCCGCAGGCGGGGGGCGTGGCCGGGCGTCCGCGCGCTAGGCCGGGCCAGCGGCCGCCACGCCCTCGGGCTCAGACTCCGACTCCGGCTCGGCTCGCCCTGGCGGCGGTGGCGCCGTGAGGAGGAGTCCGCGCTCCTCTGTGGCGGCGGCGGCGGCCGGCTCCAGGCCGGGTTTTGGCGCCGCCCGCCTGCTGCCTCCTGGCGGCTCCTGAACTCCAGCCCCCTCTCTATCAGCCTCTCACTCCGTCTCAATACGTCTCAAGATGGCGGCCAATGTGGGATCTATGTTTCAATATTGGAAGCGCTTTGATTTACAGCAGCTGCAGGTCAGGCTTCTCTCTCGGCCTCTCGCTCGCGGGTGGGGGCTGCGGGCGGTCGCGGCCTCCCCGGGGGGGCGCCGGGCTGCCTTGCCGCCGGGGAGCCGCGGCGGAGGGGAGGAGGGGGGTGCCGGGGAAAGCGGGGCCGACTCAGGGACAAGTCCCTCTCACTCCCCGGCCCCCATTGATAACTCGCTTGATCGGAAATTGATCCTCTTTGTTCAATTCATCGATCAGCCCAAGATGGCGCCGGGAGCCGCCGCCGCCACTGCTGCCCCTGGTGTCTGCCCCCTCCCCTGGCGCCCCCCCCCCGGCCCCAAGCCGCCGCCGCCGCCGCGGGACCAGGGAGGGGGCGGCACCGGGCGCCCGCGGGGTGCGCAAAAAAAACAAAAAAAAAAAAGAACTTGAGGAAAGTTGTGTTTTTCTTTGCTGTCTCATACCCTGTATTCTTTTATCTCCTCTCTGAGATCCTTCTGTAAGGGGATGTCCAGTGCACTGCAAATAGGTTTTGGGTCTATACCCGGCCGTCCCCTCTCATTCTCCATGATAAGATTACACCTGAGCTCTGTGATGGGCCAACGTGGTGCTCTACTCTCTTCAGGAATGGATGAGCCAGCTCCACCAAGATTCCCCTTTACTGGAGCACCTGCTATGTATGTAGACGTTGAACACAAGAACGCTTTGGCGTTCCTACAATGATTTCTGACCGATGAGGTCATCGAAAAAATGATTATGATAGCCCGGAGGTTTACTTTCAGGTTTTAACCCCTCTTCAGTTAATTTCTGTGCATGGGGGAAGGTTTGGGGCTTGCTTCATTTTCCTACATACGGTATCTCAGTTTGTCCAACACCATTTGTTGAGCAAGCAGAATTTGTCCCTTTGGATATTTCTGTGTCCTTTTTCGAAGGCTAGTTTCCTGTTGACTGGTGAATATATGTGTAGCTTTTCTGTTCGTATCCATTGATCTATATACCTCTCAGTGTACCAATACACTGCTCTCCCTTAGGGAAAAACAACAACAAAAGTTGTATGAGCCCCTATATAATGATTTTTTTTAATGGACGATGAACTATTTTCCAGGCCAGCACTATCCTATGTTTGAGCACATTGCTGCAGCCACTGTGTCAAACCATCATGCCTTATAGCCTGCGGTACTCATGTTCAGGTATAGTGTTCTGCCATTCACAAGGTTCACACTGGCCAGTTCTTTCAGAAGTGGAAGACCAGGTCCTCCTCCCTCGTCTCTGTCTGGAAACTGCTGAAGTCTACCTGCAGTGAGTGACCCAGCAGGCATTTGAACTACTGGCTGCAAAATTTCCACCATTACAGCCAAATGCAGGCCACCACAGTACAACAGACAGTAACAGCATCTTAACACCACACAAAGGCTCCTCCCTGGGGAGACCACGTGTTCAGGCAATTGCTGCTGTTACACATGTAAGTGGGGGCTACATGAAGTCGCACCATCTCCTGTGGCCCTTCCAGGAACAGGCCATTCTGCTGTTGTTTCTACTGGACTTAGGCTCAGCTGCCAACCTGCCCTCTGCACGCATTCTTCTCCTTACCCTTCCATGTCACCTTCTCTTTGCCCAAGTCAATACTGCTGGTCAGTCACCTACTGGTGGATGCTTGCTTCTGAAGTTTCTGAACCACATTTCCCCATGGTTATGAGACATTGCTGCTGCCACTGCGAGCATTTAACAGGTTACTTTACACCTTCAATGAGAAATCTAGGGGAATAGAAAGAAAGCTTCTTCTTTCTCCCAAGGAGTGGGTGGTGGTTTTGAACCGTTTCCCTTGAGGTGAGCAGCCCAATGTGTAACCCACTACACCAGTAGAGCCTTGGTGGCACTGTCCAGCAATTATTAGACTGCTAAATATGAGGTCAGGGTTTCAAACCTACCAACTTCTCCTTGGGAGAACGATAAAGCTGTTCCCATAAAAGACTGACAGCTCCAGAAGCCCTCTATAGGGTGGCTATGAGTTGGAATTTTGCGGTCATTTAGGGCTTTTTGGTGGCATGTGATTTTTTTAGGGCTTTTAGGTTGTTTGTGGACGTTCAAGGTGTGTTTGGGGCATTCGGGTGGTTTGGGGTTTTTAGGGTGTTTTATAAGATTTTAGGGAGTGTTTAAGGGATTTAGGGGTGGTTTTTTAGAGTGTATAGGTATTTTTCAGCACAATATGGTGTTTTTAGTGATGTTACAGAGTTCCTTAGGGATTTTAGGGCATTTTTCATATTATATGTGTTTTTTTCCCCCAGCATTTTAGGTTTTCTTAGGGCTTTCATGGTGTTTTCAGGGCATATATGGGGTTTAGGAATGTTTAGGGTTTGGGAATCTTCTAAGGATGATTTTTGGAAGTTTCACATGTTTGGGTGGGCATTTGGTGTTTTTTTGTGGCTTTAGAGTGTTTATGGGATCCTGTCAATTTGCAGCTTTAATTCCGCAAAGAAAAGTCAGACAGCAAGCCAGAAAGGAGCAGGAAATGAAGGGGAAGCCCAGGCCACATGTTACAGCTGCCAAGTCCGGAGAACCTAGGTGTGGTCGTTGGCTACCTGGGACCGGGAGTGGGGCTGTGCTCCTGCCCAAGGGTGCTAGGGAGTAAACCAATCTCAGCTGGACGTTTGGCTTTTCTACTAATTAGCCGACTCCATGAACTTTCCCAGGGGCAGCTGGCGAATTGCCAGGGGAACCCAGCTAGACCCCCCACACAAAAGCACAGGGATGGTTACAGGAACAGGAGGTTTCACACAGTGGATGTGCAGGGCTTGGGGTCGGGATTGGGGGCCAAGGTGAGGAAGGGGCAGCAATAAGGCCTGGTCCCAAATAATCAGACACTGAGCAATAAAAGTACAAGGACTGCCAAGAGAACATGGGGACAAAGGATGGCTGGACTTCATTTGATATCTTTGGACGTGCTGTCAGGAGAGACCAGTCCCTGAAGGGACATCAAGTCCATGAAGGACATGATGCTTGGCAAAAAGTGGAGGACGGGCAATAAAACAGCTCGAACCAGTGGCTACATCAGTGGGCATAGTAACAATGGTGAGGATGGTTCGAGACCTGGCAGTGTTTTATTTTACTGCTTGTGTTTTTCTAGAACTGTCTTTCCTGGATGCACGAGGAAGGATAACTGTGCTTGTGGGAAGCAAATGCACAGTGGGCAGCGCTTTGGCCAACATAGGTACACCACCGGCACACAGTGCCCCCTTACTTGGCATCCAAAGTGACAGGATTTGTCTTTCCCCAGAGCTCTCCAGCCCTGGGGGAAGCGGCCCTGCCTTCGGCGCACCGCCAGGGGGCAGCACTGCTGCTCTCTCACTGGCTACATCTGTGAGGACCCAGAGAGCAGCTCCTTTCTGCTGCTCTCCTCTCAGACTTCTGCCAGAAGCCTTGGCTCGTCCTGGATCCTCCCTTGATTCCCACTCTGCACCTTTGGGGACGCCCAGCCCATTAACTCTCTCCCATCCTTCCTTGCTGCCTCTTGTCCAGATGCCTGAGCTGGGCTTCAAGTAGTTGTAATGTTATGCTTAGGTGAGATGTGTTCAGCTTGTTTACTGTCTGTATACAAGAAAAGAGTTCAGCCCAAGACATCCACCCTTTTGTTCCTCTATGGAAAGCCTGTTATGTGTCATAGTCTTCTCTCTGTGCAGTGCTTTCCTCTGCTGCTGATGCTTTTACATGAAATAGGACTCGGTGTGTCACCGCTACAGGAAATTATCTCTGAAAAAATAATATTCCCAGAACTCAGAAACAGTGTCAGCTTGCATCTGGCATCATGGAAGCATCATGGGTGTGTTTCCATTCATTCGCTCCTGAGTGTCACATGTTAAACTCAGTGCATAGCATAAACAGCAGCAGGCACAAACTGAGACAAAGCACACCCTTTGCTGTGAAGCACATTCCGACTCCTGGCTGCCCCTGTGCCACAGAGTAGAACTGCCCCGCAGGGGCTCCCTAGCTGTCATCTTTACAGAGGCACATGGCCACACCTCCCTTTTGGGAAGCCACTGGGTAGGTTTGAACTTCAGGGTTGTAGTAGTTGATATTGTAGAGCCCTGGAGTCAGTTCGGATTCATAGGGGCCTGTGCACTAGAGAGAGAAACAAAGCCCAGTCCTGCGCCATCCTCGCACTTGTTACTGTATTTGAGCCGATTCTCGCAGCCACGGTGTCAATCCACCTAAGTAAGGGTCTTCCTCTTGTTTGCTAACCCTCTGCCAAAAATGATGCCCTTCTTGCAGGACTGGTTCCACCATAGTAATATGTCCAAAGTACCTGAGACAACGTCTCCGCATCCTCTTTCAGATCTCCTGCCTTTAGTTTGTCAGCTCACTTCGATGGAGTCGATGCTGAGCCATAGCGACTCTATGAGATCAGAGCAGAACTATCTCTGTGGGTTTCCCAAAGGCTAACTCTATGGGAGTAGAACGCCTCATCCTTTTCTTCTGAGGACTGACTGGTGGTTCCCCACTGCTGACATTACAGTTGACACCCAAGGCATAAGGTACTATGCCACCAGAAGTCCCTTGCCCCTGTGCAATAACCAACACCACCTACACACAAAACCCACCCCTTCTCTGTCAGTTTGATGTATGGTGATGGCTTGAGTTGCTATGAAATTGGAAGCTACTAGGGGGAACCCGACAAAAACTACAATTTTTTCAAAACTATGCATTTAAATTTTTTATCCCCTTCATAGTACTCTCCATTACACTTCACACATTTGTCTAATCTGTGATTACATTCTTGGAAACATTTTTCAAACTCAGCAGTTTGGGTGACACCCTTGTTTTTTCCCCCCCTCTTCTGTGTTGTCAAACCACTGTCCTTCATTCATGGAAACAGAAAGAAGTCACATGGAGTGAGTTCAGGTGATTAGGATATGAGGGACAAGAGAGGCATGCTTTTTTGGGGGATGTTTTCATACTGTTATTTCTTTTCTCTTTTTTTATAATCAATTTTTGGGGCCTCATACAACTCTTATCACAATTGATACATACATCATATTTGTACAATCATTGCCCTCATCATTCTGAAAACATTTGCTCCCCACTTAATCCGCTGGCATCAGCTGATAATTATTCCCCATCCCTCATGAACCCTGAATAATTTCTAAATTATTATTTTGTCTTATCTTACACTATACAATATCTCCCTTCAGCCACTTTTCTGTTGTCTGTCCCCCAGGGAGATGGTTATATGTAGATCCTTGTAATCGGTTTCCCCTTTCCATTCCTCCCTCCCTCTACCCTCCTCGTATCGCCACTCTCACCACTGGTCCTGAAGGGATCATCCGCCCTGGATTCCCTGTGTTTCCAGTTCCTATCTGTACCAGTGTACATCCTCAGGTCTAGCTAGATTTGTAAGGTAGAATGGGGATCATTTTAGTTGTGGGGGAAGAAGCATTTAGGAGCTAGAGGAAAGTTGTATGTTTCATTGTTGCTACAGTGCACCCTGACTGGCTCCTCTCCTCCCTGCTACCCTTCTGTAAGGGGATGTCCAATTATCTACAAATGAGCTTTGGGTTTTCACTCCACACTCCCCCGTATTCACAAAGATATGATTTTTTTGTTCCGATGATGTCTGATACCTGATTCTTCCGACACCTCGTGATCACACATGCTGGTGTGCTTCTTTCATGTGGGCTTTGTTGCTTCTCAGCTACATGACCACTTGTTTAACTTCAAGCTTTTAAGACCCTAGAATGTATAACTTTTGATAGCCGACCACCATCAACTTCAGTCACCACATTTGCTTATGCACCCATTTGCCTCCAGCAATTGTGTTGGGGAGGTGAGCATCCCGGAATGCCACTTTAATACAACAAAGTATTTTTGCATTGAGGGAGTACTTGAATGGAGGCCCAATGTACATCTGTTACCTTAATACTAAACCTATAAATATATGCATATAGATCTATTTCCCCATCGTTATACATAAATATATTTACATATGCACATGCCTTTATTTAGACCTCTATAAATGCCCTTTGCTTCCTACCTCTTTCCTTGATTTCCTTTTACTTTCCGATTGTCCCACTCTCATGTTCAGCCTTCATTTGTGTTTCAGTAATTCCTCTAGGTTACATTACTCTTGGTTACACTCTACCAAGCCTCCTACACCCTCCTCACCATCTATTTGGATCACTTGGTGTTCCCTTGTCCCTGGGTTTGTTAACAGCACTTCCTTTTTCCCTACACCCCCCTTTCCCATCTCCCTCCCCCAGCTGTCAGTCCCATTGTTTTCTCCTCCAGATTGTTCATCCAGCCTATCTCATTTAGACAGACCTGTGGAAATCATAGCATGCACAAAAACGAGACAGAGCAAACCCAAGCAACAAAATGAAACAAAAGAACAACACCACCACCAACAAGCCAATGACAAAAAGCAAAACAAAACACAAGAAAGAAAAGCTTTTAGTTAGTTCAAGGACTGTTTGTTGGCCTTTAGGAGTGTTTTCTCATAGAGTATGATGGGTCAGCTAGCCCTGGCCCCAAAGTCTATTTTTGGTATTCCCTGGGGACTTCGTTGCTCTGTTCCCCTTCCTGTTCTGTTGTACACCCTTAGTATTTTGCCTCGGTGTGCTGGGATCAGATCGGGCGATAGAGGCATGCTGTTTTTTTTGTGTGAGCAGGTGCACTGTCATGGTGGCAAAACCAGTCCCCTGTCTACCACTAATCAGTCCTTTTTATTTTAAATAAATCATTTTATTGGGGGATCTTACAGCTCTTGTAACAATTCATACACCAATTTGTATGAAGCACATTTGTACATACATTGCTATCATCATTTCCAAACATGTTCTTTCTCCTTGAGCTCCTTTTTTCCCCTCCTCCCACCCACGTGAACCACTGATACTTTATACATACTTTTTAGTTTTATATTTTACGCCTCTGCTGTATCCCTTCACCCAAACTTCTGCTGTTTGTTCCCCTGGGTGGTGGAGTGGGGCTGTATGTCCATCATTGAGATTGGTTTCCCCTTTCTTCTGCTTCTCCCCCCTACCTTCCCTCGTGGTGTTGCTACTCTCAGTATTGGTCCTGAGGGGTTTATCTGTCCTGGATTCTGTGTGTCGGAACTTCTAGTCAATAGCAGTGTGCAAGCTCTGGTCTAGCCAGACAACTCAGACCTTCTTACACAATATCTTCAGAACCTCTATATAGGAAGCTTGATTAACAGTCTGACCTAGTGCAATGACTAAACTCCAAATGCACTATCACCCTCACATCAACAAAACCAAACAAATGAGCATCTTCTTGAAGTTTGAGTTCACTTGACGAGGTGTATTTGAGTGAGGTGATGATGGCGTCTTACACTGACTTGATTTATGTTTGCATTCTGGCTTGTGAGAAGAGCACAAGGTCTTGTCACCAGCAATGACCTTGGGAAAAAAGTGTGGGTGCACTAGCTCAGAGCAAGTTGCCAGATGCCTGCCCAAACAGGAGAATGTATATTTTGAAATGTGTACCCAGTGGAGCTTTGTACCGCTTGGTTTTTTGGCGGGGGTGGGGTGGGGGTGGGTGGAAGGCCGGCTACTCCTTTGTAGGTTAGATAATCTGAGATGTGCTATTTGAAATTTCCTGGGGCCAGTTTTAGACAAAACTAGAAAAGTTAATTTTGCTGTATGGAAAAATCTGACAGTCTGGAAGTATCTAATTTTCCTCACATGCCATCATTCCCCTAGTAGCATTATTCTTAGTTAAAGCTCTCCTCTGTTCCTCCTTAGGGTTTCCCCCACTACCTGATGTTCCTTTTCTCCTACTCATCATCAAGGGACTTGTGTCCAAAGTGAGGACAGCAAATAAGAGACCCTCCTGACTCTCTGTTAAGAAGGGTGCTCTGGTGCATGCGTGTGTTTATGTGTGCACATACAATCGCATTTGAATTTTGTTGGAAGAGGCTTCATAGAGACAGAGAGTGACATGGTTAGAGCTGCTGCACATGTAGAGCACTGTACTCTATGGTGTTCTAATTCAAATGCATGTAAGGTCCAAGAGAGGTAATAGAAGCAAGTGACCAGGGTCAGGGAAGGCAGTAGGAGGAACTGAGGGAGCCTGAATGCCTCACACCCTGCCAGTTTCACTGATTCTTGGATGGGAGAGTACCAACCTAGTGCTGTGAAATCTTCGCAGTTTTCAGAGGCTTGGGGGATTTAAATTTTGTATGTAAAAAATAGACATCTAAATGCTTGTAATTTATTGATTTCGATAAACACACTGAATGCCAGTACGCAAGTCAAACAAACCAAACTGACAGCCATCGATTCTTTGCCAACTCATAGTGACCCTATTAGACAGGGTAGAACTGCCCCTCAGTTCAGCTCCCAGCCCTGGAGGCCCACCAGTTCCTCGTTATTATCATGAGGAATACTATTTTCACAAGAGCATTACATACCCCTAGAGACTAAACCATAAAGCCATATAGGCTTTGACCATCAATTCTGATATGCTTTTTCCTCAAACTGATGGGTCATTTGATGGAATCCTTGTATTACTTCCCTAACATAAAAATTAATCAAGCAAAGGAGATTCAGTGCTCAGTACTACAGCCCCCTATTTAGAGATTAACTCTTAAAAACCACCACCACCACCACCACCACCACCACCACCACCACCACCGCCACCTTATCTATGTTGATAAAAACTTGAGTAGGCTGTATAAATATCTCAAGTATTTAGGATAAAATGGATTCTTATTCTACTGTCACATATTTAGTTTGAGTTATGTGTTTCCATCTGAACACAAATTAAATAGACCTCATTGACATCTTTTCAAAATGCCATAAAAATTAAATGATTACCTTAAAAGATACTCAGTATAATTAGGCATCAGAAAAATGTACATCAACACTAGAGCGAGATAGTGTTTCAACCCATCAAGATGACACTAGCCAAGAATATTAAAAATACCATTGAGTGCTGGAAGAATGAACAGATTTGTGTCAGAAGAACAGTCTGAAAGGTCCTTAGAAGCAAGCACGGGGAGACTTCACATGCTTTGGATATGTTATCAGGAGATGCCAGTCCCTGGAAAAGGCTGAAATGTTAGGTTCAAGTATAACAACAGTTTTGAAGATGGTGTAGGACTGCGCAGTGGTTCATTCTGCCTTGAGTTGGAACTGACTCAATAGCACCTAATGCTAAAAGCTAGATGCTTTTGATCCTAAATGAAAAGTGGATGGTCCAGCCTCCATACCAGCTACGTGGACAACTGCCCCTCCCCCCAGAAGAATTTACTTTAGAAGACGGCACTGAACCTGTAGCTAGGGGAGATGGACATGTCTGATCAGAGCACACAGGGGCAAATGAAGGGGGAGGAAGAGAGTGGAGCACACACTGGTCCACCAGGCTTGGAGGATGATTTTGGCACTCTGAACAGCCAATGTACAGAGTGGACCATATGGCTGATCCCACTATGAGACATGCCATCCCTTGCTGGCCCAGAGCACTATGGGGACAATACCGGAGACTCTGTGTTGGGACTGACCCGACTGGCCCTCCAACACGGAGGCAAATCACTAAAAGCATGCAGCAGAGCAACCATGAGAGCAGAGCGGGTAGCCCCTGAGGGAGTACAAAGGACAGACTCTGGGGCCAGAGCAAGATACGCCATCAGACCTGACTGAAGGACACACCTATAGAAAAAAAAAATCAGACCTTGATCTATTTACAGGTTTTTCTTTCTTAAAAAAATTTTTGTCTTTTAATTAATTTACTCTTTTATTGATCATTGGTTTTCTGTTGTTGTTTTTTTGTCATCACAGTGTTCTCACCCATCGCCTATCTTGCTATGGTTTGATTTTTGGTGCATATTATTATCTCAACAGATCTATCTAGATAAGATAGGCTGGAAGAATAGTCTGGAGGAGAAAACAACAGGACCAATGGTTCCCGGGGACATGGGAGAGAGAGAGGAGGGGGTAAGGAGGTGATGCTGACCAATCCAGCGACAGGGGAGCAACAAGTAATCCAAAATCCGTCGCAAGGAGGGTGTGAGAAGCCTGGTAGGTATTCAGCAAGGGCAATGTAACCAAGAGAAATTACTCAAACCCAAGTGAAAGCTGAGCATGATAGTCGGACAAGAGGAAAGTAAAAGTAAATAGAGGAAAGAACTAGGTGACAAAGGGTATTTCTAGAGGTCTACATACTGGCATGTACATATGTAAATATATTTATACAGGAGGGTTCGTAAATAGATCAACGTGCATATATTTATAGACTTAGTATTAAGGCAGTAGATGGACATTGCCAAATACTTACTCAATGCAAGAAGACGTTATATTAAATTGGCATTCCATGATGAACACCTTTCCAACATGATGGTTGAAGAAAAATGTGTGCACTAGCAAATGTGGTGAAGAAAGCTGATGGTGCCTGGCTATCAAAAGTTATAGCATCTGGGATCTTACAGGCTTGAAAATAAAGAAGCGGCCATCTAGCTCAGAAGCAACAAAGCCCACATGGAGGAAGCACACCAGCCTGTGTGACCATGAACTGTTGAAGGGATCAGATATCAAGCATCAAAGAACACAAAAATCATGTCATTGTAAATGAGGGTGAGTGCAGAGTGGAGACTCAAAGCCCATTGGTAGGTAACTGGACACCCCCTTCCTGAAGGGATGTGGGGAGGAGATAAGCCAGTCAGGGTGCAGGGTAGCAACAATGAAACATGTTTCCTCTAGTTCCTAAATGCTTCCTCCCCCCACTATCATGATCCAAATTCTACTTTACAAATCTGGCTAGACAAGGGGATGTACAGAGAGATCGCCTTGGAGATTGGGTGGATGTTCCCACAGTAGCGTGGAGCCTCACAAGTGGTGGTCAGGTGTTTCCCCCAGTCACTTGTAGGACCTCAGGATTTAGGCTGGGGATGCCCCCACTTTTTATAGGGGAGAACAACCTGTGGCCTGGTGTGTGGGAGAGGACCAGCGTGAATTCCCCAGCTGCTTGCCACACCAATAAGTGGGGGGTGGGAGCTCCCTCAGTTGGGGCTTCAGGTTTGCCCTAGGCAGAGGGGAGTGGCCTGGAGACAGCTATTGTCTTGTGATGGGAAAGAGAGTGAAAGGAGAGGAAAAAGAGAGAAAGAGGAAGACACAGACTGGGGCAATAATGCCAACCAGACTGACAACCACTCACCCACACACAACTAAAATGCACAGAGTAAACAAAGGTGACAACAGTAAAAAAAAAAAAAAAAGAAAAGAAAACAACTAAAAAGGAGAACCAAATCTGTGGAGGCTGTGGTAGGAAGTAGAGAAGAGCTAGATGGAGCGGAGAAAAGCAGAAAACCTGTAAGAAGAGTCCAATAAAAGGAAAAAGAGAGAAGAGAAAAGGAAGGAGAAGGAGAGAGTATTTTTTAAATGGTTAAAGAAATAACTGACCCTGTGTTATGCTGTGTGTAGCTCTGACTCGTCCTGTGTGCAGTACTGTCTTAGGGGTCAGGCTGCCCACTAGGAGGACAGGGTTGCCCTAGGCAGAGTGTAGGGCTCTGGAAACCAGCAGTGGTATGTGCAAGCAATGAGAGGGAGCAGAGAGAATCGTACAAGCTAAGAGAGAGGTGAAGAAAGCAAAGACAGAAAGAGGAAAGAAAGAAAAAGAGAATAAAGAGAATGAAGGAAATAAATCCAACTGAGTTCACTAAGGTTGGCTGTGATGGTAAAGAGCAAGGAGAGAGAGAAGGAGGAAATAAAGTATAAAGTAGTAGCTGATCCCTGATTGCTTGGATGAGGGGCCAGAGGGGTTTAGACACTGCTCCAACATGGCAGGTCAGTGTGCCCTTTTAATGCCGGGACCCAGTGGTGCTGGGCAGAATTGCCCTAGTTGACGAGATCACCTTAGAGGCATGACGGAGGTTTCTTCAACGGTGCAGCGCACTGTAGGTGTTTGTCCCAGGTGCCTTGTGTGGTGTACAGCACTCCCACACAGGGCAGGCTGGAGTGCCTCCTGCTATTTGGGTTGATTTGCCCTAAGCGGAGGGAAGTGACCTGGAAGCCTTTAGTGGCATATGAGAGGAGAGAGACTTTGTTGCTTCTGAGCTAGATGGCTGCTTGTTTATCTTCAAGCCTTTAAGACCCCAGTCACTATCTCTTTTGATAGCCGGGCACCATCAGCTTTCTTCACCACATTTACTTGTTCACTCACTTTGGCTCCAGCCGTTGTGTCGGGAGAGTGAGCATCATAGAGTTCCAATTTAATAAAAGAAGGTATTCATGCATTGAGGGAGTGTTTGAGTAGAGGCCCAAGGTCCTTCCGCCACCTTAATACGTGACCTATAAATATAGACACATAGATCTATTTCCCCATCCTCCTATATATATTTGCATGTACATGTCTTTGTCTAGACCTCTATGAATGCCCTTTGACTCCTAGCTCTTTCCTCCATCTCCCTTGACTTTCCTCCTGCCCTACTACCATGCTTCATCGCCACCTGGGCTAGAGTATACCTCTTCTCTAAGCAACCTTACCCTTGATCATTTCCCACAAGGCCTGCCACTCCCCCTTCTCTACCATTTGGGGTCCCATGTTTTTCCCTTGTCCCTGGGTTTGTTAACACCACTTCCTTACCCCCCCTTTACCCCCCCACCCCAAGTCCCCCCAAAACTGTCGGTCCCGTTGTTTTTCCTCCAGATAGTTCATCCAGCCTGTCCTATTCAGACAGACCTGTGGAGTCACTAACATGCACGAAAACTAGACAGAGGAAAACAAAGCAACAGTATACAACCAGACAACAAAACAACAAAAACAAACCACTGACAAAGAACAGAATAAAACAGTTCACAAGAGAAAAGCTTGTAGTTAGTTCAGGGATCGTTTGCTGGCCCTTAGGAGCGTTTTCCAGTCCAGTCTGTTGGGGCACCACGCCCTGGTAATTATTATTTCTTGATCTATTTCTTCATCCTTCGAAATATTATCAGTTTGTTGTGGTAGATAAACATTAGGACTTTGCATAACTTAGAAATATTACATTTCACAGAAAAATCATATTAATTATGTCGACAGAGCTATAAAAGGAATGTTGCCCTGAATATCTTCAGATATGACAGCTGTTTCATTGAGAAATTAAGCCAGACAGACACAATGTGATGTACATTTTGTTATTTTCATGTGGGTTCCTTCACTCTTCCAAAAAAATTAGTTTCATGAGCCCCTTGGGGAATGAGTTTGAGTTCAGATCAGATGTCTATTTATATATTTGAGTCCTGAAGCCCATTTGATGGACTGTTCTGTTGCTTCCAAAGTAGTCAGTCACTTCCCCACCAATTAGAGAATTTGTCCGAAGCAAAAGTAAAAGTGTGGCGTACGACATTTGACTGCACACCATCTAGAATCACACTCTCATTTGGTGTTGGCAGTTTTACTTGTATTTCAATTGTAAACTACACTTCAGAGTTCAGGCTAGTGAAAACGTTTCAGTGGAAAAAATTTGCACACAACTACGTGCAGTTTGTGATTCTGTTGTTCCCAAGCAAGGCTATGAGGACAAAGATGCACAAGCATGGGGGGCACTGCAGACAATGTGTGAAAGTTTCCAGGAGCTCAGGGGTGGACAGCGGCTGCTAATTCTCCCGTGCTGGCAGTGAGCTATGTGGGAGGGCTTTGTGTGAGGTCCCTGTGGGGTCTCTGAGAAGTCTCCATAAAGGATGCTGAGAACTTCATATGAAGTCTCTGTGCGAGGCCTCTGAGTCTCTCTGGAAGTCTCCAAGGAAGTATGTGTGTGAGGTTTCTCTCTCGGGTATGTGTGAGTGTCCTTGTGAGATGTCTGCTGAATTGTGGGGGGTGGGGGGCAGTTGTTTCGCTGAGGTCTCTGCAGGTCTGAGTGGGCTTCCCTTTGTTTGACCTCACAGCACCATATAAGAGGACCTGGTGGCAGGGGAAAGGGAAGGGGCTTGGTCCATGCACCCCTTGCTGTTCTTTCAGGGTCTTCTCTCCATCTCCGTGCACTTACCTAGCACGAACGGTAGGGTTCAGCAGCGGGGAGTCCGGTGTCCAGCTCTTCACTCTCTCTAGGAACACACCCAAGCTACCTGCTACCCAAGAGGCCCCAGATCCAGGCTCTGCAGATCCAGAATCTGATTTTTTACTGCCACAGTCACTCCAGAGGCTGCCTTGGCACAATCAGGACTCCAGAAACAACATCATGCTGCTGTACCAGCAGTCTCTGGGGCCTATGTCCACTTCCCTCCTCCACCACTGGTGTCAGTCCCCACCCACCCCACACACACACTTGGTGTCCTGACTGAGGCATGGAGGTCAAGGCTCAGTGGATGTCTTCCTCGCCATCCTTTACTGTTTAGTTCAGTAAACAGTAAACCCTGGCCCACCAGGGGTGTTCTTTTAAGCACATGAGAATTTACTCAAGCGGATCAACTAATCATATTTTGGGGGGCCCTCCTGCCTTCTTCTATAATCTGGTGCCCAGGAAATAAAACCCTGTGTTAGAAGCACAGAGGAAACACTGACCACTATTGAACTGGTTTCCCTTATCAAGACAGGTGATGTCTAATCTCCGTGCACATCCTGATTTCCCAGGAGTCTCTAGGGGAAGGGAAGGCTGCTCCCAGTTGTGACTTTCTTTGCAGCACTCAGTCCTTAGAAGCCACTCTCTCCGGAGAACATTCCTAGAGCACGTGCACGCGTGTGTGTGTGTGTGTGTGCGTGTGTGTGAAGATCACCAGCCTGGGGTCATGTTTCCTGAGAACATTCCTAGAGTGTGCGCGTGAGTGTGTGTGTGAAAACCACCAGCCTGGGATCATGTTTCCTGAGAACATTCCTAGAGCGTGTGTGTGTGTGTGCGTGTGTGTGTGTGCGTGTGTGTGTGTGTGTGTGTGTGTGTGTGTGTGTGTGTGTGAAGACCACCAGCCTGGGGTCATGTTTGCTGAGAACATTCCTAGAGCATGTATGTGTGTGTGTGCGCACGCGTGTGTGTGCATGTGAAGACCACCAGCCTGGGGTCATGTTTCGTGAGAACATTCCTAGAGCGCGGACGCGTGTGTGTATGCATGTGTGAAGCCCAAAAGCCTGGGGTCATGTTTCCTGAGTCCTGGCACTCTGTTATTGACTCATCCCCACTCTACCCCACCCTGGCTATCAACTCATCCTTCCCCCAGTCAGGAGATGGAAATCAAGTAAAATAACAGTTTGTCGCCCCACTAAAGATAGTATTGAGAAAGTAACCTTCCCTGCTTGAAAGCTGTGCCTTTGCTATCCAACCCAGTGCTCTCTGTAGGAGATAAAGTTCTGCTGTGGGGGCAGCTAGCTAAAGCTGGGGTGAAGCACCTGGCCGATTCCCCTTTGTAAGCCTGTGTTAGCTCCGCTTGTGTCTTGCGTCATTTCTGGGGATCCTCATGCTCTTTGGCCCCCTTTGCTACGTCCAACGCTTCATATTCTTCTTCACTGTATCCTTCCCTACCCTGTGTCCATGGTGCCTAACCATTAGTGGTTATTACACAGACGCTCATCCTGTACCACTCAGCCTAAGCTGTTGCTCCTTCTCTGGGTTTATATACAGAGGAAGGCATGTGAGCTGTGAACCGGATTTTCCCTTGGTGCAGTGGGTGAGCAGAGTCCCCCGCTGGCAGCCTCCCTAGCAGTTCCCACCCACATGTGTCAGACCTGGGACTTCCATCCTGGAGGTTACCCTAGGCTGGGAGAGAGGCAAAGGTAGCAAAATATGTCATTTCACATTTTGTGACAGGTGTATTGAGGCGGAACCTCCATGCCAAACTTGGCAGCCTTCATCAAATGCACATGTGGGACTTAGACAGGCCGCCACATGTCTCATGCCTGCTTGGTACCATGAGACGCTACTTTGGTCTAAACCTCTTCTGGACCCTCGATGGAATTTCTTGGCTGGATTGCGCCTCTCAAAACCTATCAACTGCAGCCACATAACGTTGAAGACAAAGTAATGGCACCAGGGAACATTCTTCACTGTGTTGGGACCTTCTGAGGTTTTCACAGTAGGGGTGTTACCATAAATCATAAGAGGTGCAAAATGAAGAACTTGGGATGGAAGTGGGTGGGAAACACTGCTGAAAACCTCCTCCAGAGCCCTGCCCTTTGAGAAGTCAGAGCTAGCACTCAGAGAAGGAGACGCAGTATCTAACATAGTTAAAGGTATATTATGCCAACCTCGTCAATGAACTCATGTGGGGTTAATTGAAGGGCAGGGAGATCAATGGCTCTGTGAGCCTAGCCTTTCTGGTCTCTTGCTCTCTGATAGTGCCACCAGGGTGGATATGCATTTGTTAGGTCCCTAAAGCAGCTGGAAAGACTCATTTCCTGGGAGATCCCTGAGGAGAAGCCACATGGACCTACCCTGTTGCAGCCCTGGTTTCTGCAGCAGCCTCATGGAGAACCTGCCAGCGCACGGACTACAATTTCCTCCTGCAGTCATTGTCTCCCCGTGTGTTTTTGGATTGTGAGGAGGACTTTGTAGATTGGTGTCAGACACATGGGATACTATTGGACTGGTGGTCTTAGATTGAACTGGGTTGGGAGGCTTTTCAATGTTCACTTAACCTTTATATAAAACTCATAAAATATGAGTGTATGAATTTTGTTTCTCTAGTCTACACAGACTAACACACATGACACCCCCTTTAGATCCCGCCATGCAGCACAGAAGTCACACTTTAATGTAGGAGGGGGAAAATCTCTATTATGGAACAATGAATATCATGGCTGAGAGAAGCCATTAGCCTGTGCAGAACAGGCTAAAGTGGCTGGCATGGATACTTTCCTACTAATCAGAGCAGAAGAAGCGTCTTCTAATTTGCCAGATAAGACATATTCTCGAAGACAGTGACGTGGGCAGTGGTAAGGGTAACTGGAGTAAGCCCACCTCCTCCGCCTCTGCTGCTGCAAGCTGACTGGGCACACAAACACCCTGGGGGGCAATGCCTGAGTGTGGCTTCTGATATTGAATCCCCTGAACGGACAGAAATTTGTGAATACATCCCTGATACAGGTGCTCTTGGTGGGAAGGCTCTGGCAGTCAGGTATCGCCTGGTGGAGGCAGGGTCTCACACTTGCCACTCTCCTGTGTTCTACAAAGAAAGGAGCCCTGCAGCTGGAGGAACATCCATTAACTGAGGCCTGCGCTTCTTTTCGTGGACATAACGTTGACGCAAGATACTCCTGATGACAGCCTGGTGTCCCCTCTAGGACTTGGCCAACATCTGTCGTGAGCACCTGAGCCTCCGTGACCTTGTTAGGAGACACTGGTTGTCTTTGAAGGGGCCCAAGGCTGTGACCACAGGGTAATACGGGCTTTCCGTTTTGCAAAGGATCACCGTGTCCTGTAGATTTTTTGCTGGAGCAAATCCACTGGACAAAGTGCTTCCTCCATTTTTTGCTGTGGCCCTCAGCAGGAAGCTGTCCCTTCTCTGGTGGGAGCTGTGAGGACTTGATCTCAAGGCACTCAGCCAATGCCTTGTCTTGCACAGGCTGGCTTAACCCACAGACTTGGGAGATGCCTCTTCCCGCTAATCCTTTTCCATGCTCTTCTGGATTGGGCCATTTATGAGTCTCCCTCTTGTCAGTGGGAACAGCATCCTTCCTTCTCCTTGTCGAGGGGTCCTGAAGGTTGGGGCTTTTGAGCTTCTGCTGCCCCATGTAACTTGCTCTAGCCACCACGAAGCCACTTGGCCCTTGACATATTGGCTTATCCCCAGTGAACAAATGCTGGGGGCGGCAATGGACCACCTGAGAAGGCAAAACATTGGTGGCAGTGAGCACATCAGTGGTGCAGTCCTGAAGGAGCCCGTCAACAGGACAGCATGGAGAACCATCCTCTGCCTCTACCTCCACCTGGAGCTTAATCTCACTGCACACTCGTGCTGTAAGGCTTGGCTTTTCAGGAACTGGAGCACACTTTCCAGGTAGCAGGAAACTTTTACTACATCCTAGAGCCTCGAAGTACCCCCGGGTCCACATCATTGGTTTGAGATTTTGCCAGCACACTGGTTTTGAAAGTGTCTCTATCGTCTAGCTCTATTGAAGAGGACTTCTTGACCACCACCAACCCTGTCTCTTTGGCTCTTGAAGATGGACATTCAGAGTTCACTTCCAATCTGGGGCCTCCTGGGGCACAACTAGCACCCTCTTTCCTTGACCCCTTGCTGGTCAGTACTGGATTTGAGGTTTGCTCTAGGCTCTCTCTCTCTGGACACTTTCATTCTGGAAGGTTCTGCCAAGGATACTGGGCATGAAGGCTGGAAACGGCTGCCTGAGGGCCAATGAGCATCCACTGTCATTATCAAGTGGGGGGTAGGCTGGGGTTCCCTGAACAGGCTCCTCTGTAGGGGAGCAATCAGCAAAAGGACTCTCCAGGGTAGGGCTTGATTTCTTTGTGGTCACTCTCTCTCCCCAGTCTGCCTGACAGGGTTCTCCCAGGACCTTGGCAGCCTCAGTTACTAGGTTAGTTCAATACTTAGGGGTGGCTAAGCAGGTGGACTTTGGAAAGGACATTGCGTTGTCTTTTCTTGTCCTACAGAGGTTTGTGGGCTCAAGGACTTTGAGGGGCATGCACCACCTCTGCCTCATTTGGAGCCTTACGATATGCGAGTCCAGCACCTGTTGAGTGCCCGGGCTGAAAAAGGAAAGGCTCTGCGTTGTGTTCAGATCTTCCAGCTCTCCCCAGGAGGCCACATTGACAACATGTGGGTGGGTCAGGGAAATAGACAAAGCGTGCGTGGTCGCAAGACATGAACGGCAAACAATGCCAGGGATCTGATCCTTTCTAATCTGCTCCACCTTCCTGCACATGTGGACATTCAGGGTGTTTTCCAGTAGGATTTTATTTGGACCCCTTAGGGTGTAAGTTCCTGCGTTAATCCCCTTGTGTATCCTCAAATCACTTAACTCCTTTGAGTCGGCTCCCGGAGTTCCTTTTGGGCAGTAGTTTCCTGATCTACAGAGAGATAGATTACATTTGGATATTTTCCTCAAGTAATTCCCTTGTCCATTGACCGAGTTGTTCCTCAGCTGGACACCGGCTCTGCAGCACGCAAGCGACGGTCCAGGGTGTGTGCATCTTCCTGGGGACACCGTCTTCATTACATTCTTCCCCTGCTTGTCTCCAGGTGTTGAGCAGGAGCATTCGGGCTGCTTCATATCCAGACAAGTCCCTGGCCATTTTTCCTGAGGCTGCTTTAGTGTCAGAGACTCAAGAGTCCCATTGCCGAGGGGCCCCTGCAATTGAGGGAAGTTCTCTTGGCGGTGGAGCTCCGATTGCTTCAAGCAGTCAGGAAGCTTGGGTTCTGTCTTTGGGGTCTGGACCTTCTGATTGTCCTGGGGATGAGTGGGTTTGCGAAGACAAAAAGCTTCCTGGGGTGGTGGTATCATAAAGGGTAAAGAACTCTCACTTTCCTGTTGTTTCTTTAAAAAATGGCTTTCCAGCTGTTGAAGTGAATTTGGAATGCGTGATTGGGACTTAGTGTGGACGGTAAGACAGGATTCATCACAGGGACTCTTGTGAGGAGGAGGAAAAGGTACTGCGAGTGGGCCACGGGGCTGTGGACCGGGCGGAGTCAGGACTGTAGCCGGCGGTGGGGCCTGGGCTTGGCATGCAGTTGGAAGTAAAAGTTGGAATCGGCCTTCAGTGTAGGGCAAGGAGTGACGTTGCAACTAGAGTGGGTACTCTTTAGCTTGCATTTGAGCTGGTAAGGCATTAGGAATTTCATTAAATAAGACAGTGGGAAACTCTAGGGTGGATCCAGAGACCCTGAGAGCAGCTGCCAGAGACTCGCTGTGCAGAAAAGGTAGACCCCAGAAAAACTCACTGAATTTTTGTGGAAAATGCTTCTGAGCGCTGGGTATCTGCTCTGCTTTGATGCTGGCATTCCAGAAGGGCTGGGGAGGTGCAGTGATCTGCTCCCCATCGAGTGCCTTCAACATATTTAAGGCCTGCAGATGGTATTCTGATACACCCTTTCCTTTTTCTTCCCAAATATTCCATTTCTCTGCCTTTGTGATTTCTATTTCCAGCAGCTTGTGGACATTGGGGTTGAGCAAGGTGGGCCTCCCTACTTCCCCCTGCCTCTTTGTGGGTCCTTCCCGAAAGGTGTCTTCTTGGGGGTGCCAGGTAGAGTGCTCTTTCAGAGACCCAAAGTATTCCAAGGAGGGAAGCTGTAAGTTCTTGGCAGCTGCCCAACACTGGGGTGGGGAGGCAGTAGGGAGGCCTGTGGGATCCTGACTTGTGATGGCTGCCATGGCAGGTGTGGAGCAGCGGTTGTGTGGAGATGGGCTCTGCCTGGGCCTTGCCAACAAGTCATTCTGAGAATGAGTCCCTGTGGGGTGCGGGGCTGGTGAGTCCCAGAGAGTGCTTGGAGGCTGCAGGTAGGCCTTTGAATCCGGGGGTTTGGCACTGGGTGAGGGAAGAGCCAGTGGTGTGGGTGAAAGACTGTC
Source organism: Tenrec ecaudatus (assembly GCF_050624435.1). Lineage (NCBI taxonomy): Eukaryota > Metazoa > Chordata > Mammalia > Afrosoricida > Tenrecidae > Tenrec > Tenrec ecaudatus. The sequence goes on along the minus strand of NW_027457906.1, from coordinate 476,628 downwards.
AGGTTCATGGGAATGTGCGCAGTCTGGTGATTGACTCAAGGCGGGTAAGACATGAGAAGTTGAGATGCACATCTGGGCCCGTGGAAGGGTGGAGTTCTGAGACCTAGGTGTCCGGAATGGATGAGCCGCAGAACCGTGTGGGGCGCGCGTACCGACGTGGACTTCAGCCGTACCTCTATTTCGCCAGCTACCAGAGAGGGCTTGAGCTTTCTGTTGACCAAAGCTGCCAGTGTCAAGTGGGTTTCCCAAGTGGCTGCAGGAGACAGAAGGACCAGATTACAGCCAGGACTGAAGGGGCAAGAGACCTAGCAGGCTAGCAAGGGTCGGTGCAAGCTCAGCCCCTCCCCAAGCCTTGATGGCCTGCTCTTCCTGCCCCACCCCACTGCCCGGGACTCCTGTCATTCTCTGCCCATCCCTGAAAGTGTCCCCCAAACCAGCGCATCCCAGCTGCTCTGCAGCCCGAGGCCACACAGGCACCCTGGTTGGAAGATGCACCCCGCGGTGAAGCAGGAAGGTTACTTACTTCTGCCTAAGACGCAAACGCAGGTTCTGAGCGCCATATAGTTCTTGCAGGAAGCTTCGGAAAACTGGAAATCAAGAGAACCGTTATGGTGCAGCCCTCCCAGAGGACCGAAAGGAATGTCACACGGGCTGTGCACTTAGGACGTTGGACTCTCCAGAGCTCAAGGTCAAATGATAGCTTACTCCCACGGGCAGGAGGTGCTTTGGCATTTCAAGGAGCATCGGTTTCCAATATTGTCTGTGGGGTCTCAGTGAGCAATCTGAACCTTGGCAAAGTTACACAGCTTATCGCAGTTACCCCTCAATGTTCCACCTCCAAATCCACCAGAATCTGCTCCTGACACCCCCACTGCCCCCTACTGGGTCCTACCTTGGCCAGCCTTCATCCCATCCTAGGCCCCTCCTGTACATCTGGGAAATATCTGGGTTCTGTTTCCATCCACAGTATCCTTTTGTTCAGGATTATTACCTGAGAGAGACGGGCTGTTGCCACTGGCATCCTGCAGAGGAGGGGACAGGAGAGCTTACAGAGCTTGGTTGAATGGGCAGAACCTTACCTTTCAGAGCGTCACCTTTGTCCCTTGACCTGCTGCTTCTCCTTGTCTCCACCTGAGGCTGGGGCACAAGAGAGGAAGTCAGGCTGGAATCCAATCCTGCATCTGTTCTTTGTGACAAACTGCAGGCATTTACTGGTGATTAGAAGAATGACAATCTCCATGGAATGACTAAAGCCCAGAAACCAGCTTCTGTGTGAGACCTAGAGTGCATTTCTTCCGTCAGCCTTCCTCTGCTCACGGAGAGCACACACTCTCAGCACTCAGTGTTCTGGTGGGCAAGATTTTGATTATGGAGGCTGAAGCTCTGGGCCAGCCCTTGACCACTTCCTCCCCGGGGTCAGCCATGCTTTCTCAATTAGCCCAGACAGAAAAGGAGCCTTGGCCCAGAGACTGGAGCTCAAGGAAAGAGACTGAGGACCCAGTGATGAGAGCTGCCCTTTGAAATGTCTAGTCATCTAGTCCTTAGCCACTGCGTCACTATATTGGGGATTTTTACCTATTGCCCTCTATAACAACTAGAGATGGGAGGTCTGAGATCTTCAAAGAGAAATATTTTTGAATGCTCATCTTACTGGCAAATGATTTACATATCATACGAGTCAATAGTTCAGTCATTCAATCAGATCAAGGGCAATGGTACAATCAATGATTACCATATCCATTTTAGAACAACACCCCCCCCCTCCATGGTTAAATTGCCTTCAAAAGGAGTTGGGTAATCACAGTCAGGTCTAAAGCTCTCTGTCCCCTCTGGCCTCCTTCATTTTTTCGTCTTGAAATCAATCCCCCTTCACTCCCTAGCTTCCCGATGGGGAAGTTCTCCACACTGCTGATCTCACAATCCCTCCCTCTGCCATGAGATCTCTCCACCTGCAACTCTGTCAACCCTTGTGTCCATGATCATGATGCATCCACGCCTCCTGTGCTTCACAAACAGGGAAAGCCAACAGAAATAATGAAAATCAACATAAGCCGGCAAGGATAAAATGATACCAATGCAGTGAACAAAGTCCTAACAGTGAGTAAGGACGCACCAGCCCTCATCAACATTCCAAAGCCAGGGCTGATGGTCTCTTCTTTCTTGAGATTTCCCCTATCAGGAAATTAATTACGAAAGGAAAAATTTATAAAACAAGGAAAAATCAATCTCTCCTATGGCTGGGTTGAGAATTTCTTACCTTTATCCTTTTCCTGGGTGGTCGCACAGGTGGAGTATTTGGAAGGAAGGGGAGGACCAGGAAGAAGCAACCCACTCCATACAGGATGCCCAAGGTCAAAACAGTGAACCAGGTGGGGTATTGGTAGGTCAGCCAGGAAGCACTTTTCTGTTCCAGCAGAAAGAGAATCTCCTCCATCTTCTGGATACAGCGGTTGCACTCAGGCAACTGAGCACTCTGAGTCCCCTCTGCCTTCAAAACCACTTGCATCACAAACCTGGGCCCACATCACTAAAGGGTCACAGTGGGGTGGGAGGTGACAGCAGAACAACACATAATCCCTCCCTCTACCCTCCAGCTCATCACATCCCTCCCCTGCTCTGGTCTTCTCTCTCCCACTGCCTGCTCTGGGCCTCCAAAGTCACCAGCTGCACCTGATGGAATGGAATCTTAGTGCAAGTTCTTATTCATTCCACCTCCCACCTAGGTATTACCTGCTTCCTTGGCAAGTTGCCTGAATCATGACCAATTTCATAGGCTTAGAATATCTGAAGTTGTCTCTGTCCTCAATGAAAACCTTCTCAAGTCATGGTTTTACTTTGTCTTATCCAAGATAGAGAACTTAGGTTTATGTAACATTTATTTAGCTTTATGAATGTTGGATGAAAAGCTTGGAATTTGACTTCTATGACCAGGAGAGTTATTCAAGAGCTGAGGTATATCTCTCCCAGGAGAGAGATCTAACAAATTTTCTGCCAGATGGTACATTTGGGGAGACAAGGAACACTTAAGCATTAATCATTCTTAACAGTGTCCCCTGCAAATCTTCCTTGTGTGTGACTACTGCCCATTTAGGGCTTGCTCTGGGAACACTTGATGGGGTAATAAGCCTTGTAACAATTCAGGCTCAAAGGGCAAGCATCTGGCTGAGCAAAATAAAGAGATAATATGGATTGAGTTGTGTCCTTACCACTACCACTTGAGATATTCCCCCAAAATTCGTTGGAACCCTAACACTGAAGGCTATAATCTGATTTGGTTATGTGAGGGCTCTCTCTGGGAGAAATGTACCTCTGTCCTTGGCTTCACACAAGAACCAATTGACGCAGAAACCTAGTTTGTGATCCAAGTGACTTTATAAAGGATAGAAGAGGCAAATATGCTCGTGGGGGGTGGGGGCGGACTGGACAGCCCACGCGCGCTGGGTTGCATGACAGCTGGTGGGAGGCCCCCACCCATACCCTGTTGGTAGGCATGGCTGACGGTACTGTTTGACCCCATTGACTGAATTAAGCCCACCTGGTCTAGATGGGGTCCCGCCCAGGTTGACCTGCTTCCTGTCACAAGGACCTAAATGTGTGCATCTTTCCAGCCTGAAGCAGCTTTCAACTGTCTGTGATGGGGAGGAGGTTTGGCATGCACAGCGACCACCCTCAGTTCTGCCTCTACTTACCTAACAGGTACACGGCATTTCTTTTCTGTTTTTTAAAACAACAACAAAAAAATCATTTGTAATCTTTCTATTCCAGCGGTGCTAGGAGCAAGGCAGAGGCAAAACCCAAGAACAGGGTTCTTCTCTGTTGAAGCACGATAAACTCACGGGGAAGCAAACAAGCATCTTCATCCACGTGAAGTGAATCTGTGAATCAGCAGCTCCCAACTGACCAAAGCACGCACAGAGCAGCCCAGCATCAAGGTCCGTTTCTGTGCACTGCTCCCACTGTGAGGAAGAGCTTCATGTGCATTAAAAGGGAACTTTTGTAATATTTGAATTTTGAATAGTGGTTTTTGTCAGAAACTGGAAAAAAATCTCAAAGCCTGAAGAAACTCCTTTCTAGTACTGAACATTCAAGGGAGCCTGTAGAAGCCTGAAATGATTGCTAGGTGACCACCTGGATCTGCTTGTTGAGTGAAAGTGGCAGAATAGCAGCAATAGAGCAGCGGGTTCATTCTGACCACTGACACTCGTGGACCTGGTTTACAGGCAGTAGAGAAGAAGATGAGAGCAGGTTGACTCGTTTGAAGTCCATGACCTACTCTGAGGGGACTAGAGTTGTGGAGAATTGGTGATGGGGCCAAGGCCTAAAGGCAATGCGACCAATGGACACTGAGGTGAGGCCAAGAGAGGGAGCCCACATTGACTTGACCCGAACCCGACCAGATGAAGAGAAGAATGTTGAGCCTGTGCACTGGTATATACTGCTGCAGACTGTATAGACGAACTGTCCTGCTTTGACTTTCTTGTGGATGTGGACTTCACAAGGTTCCAACTGGCATGAAGACTCTTTATATTGAAGAATATGATTGTCTCCTCAGAGCACTGGGTTGATGGAAGTAGGCAGTAGAGAAACTGGATAGCCAAAATGGGCCAGATAAAGGCGTGAAGTGGCTAGCTTGCAAGATTTCATAGATACTGGAATATATTCATAGAATTATAGGATTAATATGTGGGTGTACCTTACCTGCAATTGTTAAGCATAGGATATTTTTGTTTCATCACTTACAGAATATTATGTTTAAAGGAGGGTGGCACGGAGTGAAATGTATGCATTTTCATATTATACTGTTAGATACTGATATGATTCTATTATTGTTTTGAAATTATATACGGCTAAAGAATTTTGTGAAAATGTCAAATGGACAAGGGGTGGTCTGTTGTAGTTATACAATCTGGTGTCAATTTGGGACTTGAGAGGATTAAGAGTGAAGGGGTAGACTCTAGTCTCTCTATTGGGTTATGGCCAATGAGGCCTCTTTGTGGGCCTGGCCTTCCCGTCAGGGTTCTGGGAAATCTGGTATTTCCTCCTTGGAGGCAGGAGACTATCTTTCTGCTCATTCCCTGAGAGATGTCCTACTAACAAGACACATGGCACCACACTGATAGAACCCATGCCCTGGGAACTGGAGGAGCCACATGGAGACCCTGCCAAAGCTGAGATGCTTCTACCACCACTGGATGCAGAAGACTTTGCAACTACTGACCTGTGATCTTCCTGCATTTGGGGTCATTGAAGGTGTTTCATGAGTCTGAAGAGAACATTATAGATTGATATCAGACATGGGCTAATATTGGACTTATGGACTTGATCTTGGTTGGGCTGGAATGCTTTCTCAATATACAACTGTTCTTGTATATAAAGGTCTTTCCTATACACATCTGAGTGTGGATTTGTTTCTCTAGTCTACCTGGACTAACACTCATGGATCCCTTTCAGGACTGTAAGTTCTGTTCCCCTGACTGCTGCAAAGTATGTGACAGAGAAGAAAAGGGAGAAGAGTGAACTGTACCCATTTATTGAGGTAAGAAAAGTGATGAAGGAGCATGGCCGGTTCCCCAAACTTCATGAGTGGAAAAATGGGCTCTTGGCACAAAATGACATTCAATCTTCACCAAGAGATTCAGGGCTAAATTGCTGCCCTATCTCTGACCTCAGCTTTTGTTTTATTTTAATTCTCATATAATTCACATATATCATTCAATACTTCAGTCATATTAAGATTTGTGTAATCCTCACCACAATCAGGTTTACATCATTTCCTTCTTTTATATTCATTTTTGTTAGCCCCCCCCTCACTCCCCCAAATCTTCCCTGCCTGTCCCTAGGTGATTGTTAATTCTGTTAGTGTCTCTCTGGATTTACCTCTCCTGGATTTCATATGTATTAAAAAAAAATACAAAACAAAATCAAGAAACAAGTAGAAAAGAAAAACTAACAATGATAAAAGAGAGAAAAACCTCAATCGAACAGAAAGTGAAAAATACTAAAAACTGGAACCAAATTAAAATTAGTCTGAAGAGATCAAATGATCAGGTGTTACATTTGAACTTAACTGTATCTGTTCATGTCCATGGACTGTGGTCAGAGGGAATTCACCCAGCATGTGCATTTGAGTCCTTTTGCAAACTGGGTGTTCCGAACTTAAGCTCTGATTCTTGTTCATACCTGCAGATTGAGATTCTATTATTTATCACCCTGGCATCACACTGGCTGTGCTGCTTGTTCTGGGCGGCCTTAGTTGATATCTCACTTAGATGGCTGCTTATTTTCAGAAAAAAGGTTTAAGTACAAGGCCCTGTTCTTTGTGATGGATGTGCACCAACTGATTTCAGGGTTTTTTTACACCCTATGCTTTCCAGTCAAATATTCACTTGAGGTAATTCAAAACACTCACTTGGCTCGATGACGCCAGAATAGCTCCCCTCCATGCAGTTCCATGGAGCTCAGCATAGTTAGGGCACAGAGATGAAAAGACGATTGAACCATGTACTGAACGTTCAGGTTTTTCCCTGCTTTTGAAAATCTGTTTGCGCTTGTAGAGTAAATGTTTTGTACTTTTTAAGAGTGTAAAAAAAATAGATGGAGGGATTCAGAGAAAATGGCGACCAGATAGGACCCATCTATCTGGAGCTCCTGCTGCCAGACCAGAAAAATAGGAAATTAGGTGAAGGAAACGGGGAGGTGGAGTTCTGAAATTAGAACTAGGGTAACAGGGTTTCTCCTGAACCCCTTCTTTTGTGGGATTTCCACTCACAAAGCAAACCAAGAATGCTTTAAAGCACTATAATTTTGACGAAGTGGCAGGTGCCAGATATGCCCTTGCCTGGAGCAGGGATCCCTGCAGGTGGACGCCCTGAGAGGGGGCAGAATCTCAGACACGAGGGGAACCCCACACTGAGCTCTCCATGCGGTTGGATGCCTTGAGCTCACGGTCAGGGGTTGGTGGTGGGTAGCCATAATTTAGAGTAGAAGAAAAAATATATTATTACCTTAGGAAGATCATGGTGTGGGAGAAAAAGGCAGAAAGTCGGGAGTCCAGGGAGCAAATTTAGTTCCAATTGGCCGACTAGTAAACAACCCCCCTGATAAGCTGCATCTCCCCCTCTGGGGGTCAGCTTGACAGCCACCAAATCTGAGCACATCACAAGTAGAATTTTTTTTAAGGGTGAAACATAAATGATTGGTTTAAAACTCAAACCCAAGTCTGGTTGCTCAGCTCCAAGCACCACATAGGGGAGGTCCTTAACATAAATCAGCATAAGAAGCAACCTAGCTAAGGAATGCCAGAACTCAGCCACAGGGCCTGGCAGCTTTTACCATAACAAAGACCCGCTGTAGCAGTGTCAGCCTTAAACAGCACTGAGCTGTAGCCCAGAGACTGTGGGAGACAATTTCATTCTAGCTGGCCAGAGGGATAAAAAAGAAAATCCTCTGATCTAGGAAGCATCAGCAGTCTAGATAGGACAACAAGCTTCCCTCTCAGTGATTCTACACATAGCTGGGGAGGCCCTGCCGGTCTTGGAGCCCTAGACGGGGCTGAGGGAGCCCCCCAGTGCCCCCTCCCAGCCCCTGCTGCAGTGCTACATGCAGCACAAGGCAGGTACTCCAGCACCCAAGTGACCCCTGGCCACGGGCGCGATCTTGCTTTTGAAGTAATCTCACACAGCATCTGTGGAACCCTACATCAGGGATGGGAAAGTCCATTAACGCATGCCCAGGAGAGCCAGCATAGGAAAGCTGGATTTTCCTGCCCGTGGGCTCCGATGGATGTTGCACCTGGAGCAGCCCACCTGGGCCAGATGATTGCAGTTCAGCCAATGGGATTGACCTGGGGTCCTTCACCAGCCTCCCCGGGAACCCTTGAAAAGGCAGGAACCAGAAGGGAGAGGGGTGGTCTGGTCGTCTTCCTGGGAGGAGAGAGATCCTTGCATGACCTGAGGCAGTCTCTGCCAGGCCCCATGGTCAAAGGAATCCTATGGGTGCCTTGTAAAACCTGAAGCTTCTTTTAACTCTCATTAAATTCACTTGGATCACGAGCCTGGCTTCCGCATGAAATTTTTCTCGCGGGGAGCCAAGGACTGGGGTTGGAATTTAGGCCAGAGAGAGAGACCTTACAAGTCCATGACCCCGTGACCTTGAGGAAGAGTTGGAATTCCTCTGGCCTCAAGGACAGGTGATCAAGTATCATTACCTCCTTACCCACTGCTCTACTTATTCTCACTTTATTCACTAGCCCTTCTAACTTTTCCACCGCACTCAGTTTCAACGTGCTCAGGTTGGTGTTGGGCTTTTATTTACTTGCTTTCTTCTTTATCCCTCTTTTTTCCCCTTTTCCCCTCTTTTTCCTCTTCTCTCCCACTCTCTCCTCTCATATGCCACTAAAGGCTTCCAGGTCACTTCCCTCCGCTTAGGGCAAATCAACCCAAATAGCAGGAGGCACTCCAGCCTGCCCTGTGTGGGAGTGCTGTACACCACACAAGGCACCTGGGACAAACACCTACAGTGCGCTGCACCGTTGAAGAAACCTCCGTCATGCCTCTAAGGTGATCTCGTCAACTAGGGCAATTCTGCCCAGCACCACTGGGTCCCGGCATTAAAAGGGCACACTGACCTGCCATGTTGGAGCAGTGTCTAAACCCCTCTGGCCCCTCATCCAAGCAATCAGGGATCAGCTACTACTTTATACTTTATTTCCTCCTTCTCTCTCTCCTTGCTCTTTACCATCACAGCCAACCTTAGTGAACTCAGTTGGATTTATTTCCTTCATTCTCTTTATTCTCTTTTTCTTTCTTTCCTCTTTCTGTCTTTGCTTTCTTCACCTCTCTCTTAGCTTGTACGATTCTCTCTGCTCCCTCTCATTGCTTGCACATACCACTGCTGGTTTCCAGAGCCCTACACTCTGCCTAGGGCAACCCTGTCCTCCTAGTGGGCAGCCTGACCCCTAAGACAGTACTGCACACAGGACGAGTCAGAGCTACACACAGCATAACACAGGGTCAGTTATTTCTTTAACCATTTAAAAAATACTCTCTCCTTCTCCTTCCTTTTCTCTTCTCTCTTTTTCCTTTTATTGGACTCTTCTTACAGGTTTTCTGCTTTTCTCCGCTCCATCTAGCTCTTCTCTACTTCCTACCACAGCCTCCACTGATTTGGTTCTCCTTTTTAGTTGTTTTCTTTTCTTTTTTTTTTTTTTACTGTTGTCACCTTTGTTTACTCTGTGCATTTTAGTTGTGTGTGGGTGAGTGGTTGTCAGTCTGGTTGGCATTATTGCCCCAGTCTGTGTCTTCCTCTTTCTCTCTTTTTCCTCTCCTTTCACTCTCTTTCCCATCACAAGACAATAGCTGTCTCCAGGCCACTCCCCTCTGCCTAGGGCAAACCTGAAGGCCCAACTGAGGGAGCTCCCACCCCCCACTTATTGGTGTGGCAAGCAGCTGGGGAATTCACGCTGGTCCTCTCCCACACACCAGGCCACAGGTTGTTCTCCCCTATAAAAAGTGGGGGCATCCCCAGCCTAAATCCTGAGGTCCTACAAGTGACTGGGGGAAACGCCTGACCACCACTTGTGAGGCTCCACGCTACTGTGGGAACATCCACCCAATCTCCAAGGCGATCTCTCTGTACATCCCCTTGTCTAGCCAGATTTGTAAAGTAGAATTTGGATCATGATAGTGGGGGGAGGAAGCATTTAGGAACTAGAGGAAACATGTTTCATTGTTGCTACCCTGCACCCTGACTGGCTTATCTCCTCCCCACATCCCTTCAGGAAGGGGGTGTCCAGTTACCTACCAATGGGCTTTGAGTCTCCACTCTGCACTCACCCTCATTTACAATGACATGATTTTTGTGTTCTTTGATGCTTGATATCTGATCCCTTCAACAGTTCATGGTCACACAGGCTGGTGTGCTTCCTCCATGTGGGCTTTGTTGCTTCTGAGCTAGATGGCCGCTTCTTTATTTTCAAGCCTGTAAGATCCCAGATGCTATAACTTTTGATAGCCAGGCACCATCAGCTTTCTTCACCACATTTGCTAGTGCACACATTTTTCTTCAACCATCATGTTGGAAAGGTGTTCATCATGGAATGCCAATTTAATATAACGTCTTCTTGCATTGAGTAAGTATTTGGCAATGTCCATCTACTGCCTTAATACTAAGTCTATAAATATATGCACGTTGATCTATTTACGAACCCTCCTGTATAAATATATTTACATATGTACATGCCAGTATGTAGACCTCTAGAAATACCCTTTGTCACCTAGTTCTTTCCTCTATTTACTTTTACTTTCCTCTTGTCCGACTATCATGCTCAGCTTTCACTTGGGTTTGAGTAATTTCTCTTGGTTACATTGCCCTTGCTGAATACCTACCAGGCTTCTCACACCCTCCTTGCGACGGATTTTGGATTACTTGTTGCTCCCCTGTCGCTGGATTGGTCAGCATCACCTCCTTACCCCCTCCTCTCTCTCTCCCATGTCCCCGGGAACCATTGGTCCTGTTGTTTTCTCCTCCAGACTATTCTTCCAGCCTATCTTATCTAGATAGATCTGTTGAGATAATAATATGCACCAAAAATCAAACCATAGCAAGATAGGCGATGGGTGAGAACACTGTGATGACAAAAAAACAACAACAGAAAACCAATGATCAATAAAAGAGTAAATTAATTAAAAGACAAAAAAATTTTTTAAGAAAGAAAAACCTGTAAATAGATCAAGGTCTGATTTTTTTTTTCTATAGGTGTGTCCTTCAGTCAGGTCTGATGGCGTATCTTGCTCTGGCCCCAGAGTCTGTCCTTTGTACTCCCTCAGGGGCTACACGCTCTGCTCTCATGGTTGCTCTGCTGCATGCTTTTAGTGATTTGCCTCCGTGTTGGAGGGCCAGTCGGGTCAGTCCCAACACAGAGTCTCCGGTATTGTCCCCATAGTGCTCTGGGCCAGCAAGGGATGGCATGTCTCATAGTGGGATCAGCCATATGGTCCACTCTGTACATTGGCTGTTCAGAGTGCCAAAATCATCCTCCAAGCCTGGTGGACCAGTGTGTGCTCCACTCTCTTCCTCCCCCTTCATTTGCCCCTGTGTGCTCTGATCAGACATGTCCATCTCCCCTAGCTACAGGTTCAGTGCCGTCTTCTAAAGTAAATTCTTCTAGGGGGAGGGGCAGTTGTCCACGTAGCTGGTATGGAGGCTGGACCATCCACTTTTCATTTAGGATCAAAAGCATCTAGCTTTTAGCATTAGGTGCTATTGAGTCAGTTCCAACTCAAGGCAGAATGAACCACTGCGCAGTCCTACACCATCTTCAAAACTGTTGTTATACTTGAACCTAACATTTCAGCCTTTTCCAGGGACTGGCATCTCCTGATAACATATCCAAAGCATGTGAAGTCTCCCCGTGCTTGCTTCTAAGGACCTTTCAGACTGTTCTTCTGACACAAATCTGTTCATTCTTCCAGCACTCAATGGTATTTTTAATATTCTTGGCTAGTGTCATCTTGATGGGTTGAAACACTATCTCGCTCTAGTGTTGATGTACATTTTTCTGATGCCTAATTATACTGAGTATCTTTTAAGGTAATCATTTAATTTTTATGGCATTTTGAAAAGATGTCAATGAGGTCTATTTAATTTGTGTTCAGATGGAAACACATAACTCAAACTAAATATGTGACAGTAGAATAAGAATCCATTTTATCCTAAATACTTGAGATATTTATACAGCCTACTCAAGTTTTTATCAACATAGATAAGGTGGCGGTGGTGGTGGTGGTGGTGGTGGTGGTGGTGGTGGTGGTTTTTAAGAGTTAATCTCTAAATAGGGGGCTGTAGTACTGAGCACTGAATCTCCTTTGCTTGATTAATTTTTATGTTAGGGAAGTAATACAAGGATTCCATCAAATGACCCATCAGTTTGAGGAAAAAGCATATCAGAATTGATGGTCAAAGCCTATATGGCTTTATGGTTTAGTCTCTAGGGGTATGTAATGCTCTTGTGAAAATAGTATTCCTCATGATAATAACGAGGAACTGGTGGGCCTCCAGGGCTGGGAGCTGAACTGAGGGGCAGTTCTACCCTGTCTAATAGGGTCACTATGAGTTGGCAAAGAATCGATGGCTGTCAGTTTGGTTTGTTTGACTTGCGTACTGGCATTCAGTGTGTTTATCGAAATCAATAAATTACAAGCATTTAGATGTCTATTTTTTACATACAAAATTTAAATCCCCCAAGCCTCTGAAAACTGCGAAGATTTCACAGCACTAGGTTGGTACTCTCCCATCCAAGAATCAGTGAAACTGGCAGGGTGTGAGGCATTCAGGCTCCCTCAGTTCCTCCTACTGCCTTCCCTGACCCTGGTCACTTGCTTCTATTACCTCTCTTGGACCTTACATGCATTTGAATTAGAACACCATAGAGTACAGTGCTCTACATGTGCAGCAGCTCTAACCATGTCACTCTCTGTCTCTATGAAGCCTCTTCCAACAAAATTCAAATGCGATTGTATGTGCACACATAAACACACGCATGCACCAGAGCACCCTTCTTAACAGAGAGTCAGGAGGGTCTCTTATTTGCTGTCCTCACTTTGGACACAAGTCCCTTGATGATGAGTAGGAGAAAAGGAACATCAGGTAGTGGGGGAAACCCTAAGGAGGAACAGAGGAGAGCTTTAACTAAGAATAATGCTACTAGGGGAATGATGGCATGTGAGGAAAATTAGATACTTCCAGACTGTCAGATTTTTCCATACAGCAAAATTAACTTTTCTAGTTTTGTCTAAAACTGGCCCCAGGAAATTTCAAATAGCACATCTCAGATTATCTAACCTACAAAGGAGTAGCCGGCCTTCCACCCACCCCCACCCCACCCCCGCCAAAAAACCAAGCGGTACAAAGCTCCACTGGGTACACATTTCAAAATATACATTCTCCTGTTTGGGCAGGCATCTGGCAACTTGCTCTGAGCTAGTGCACCCACACTTTTTTCCCAAGGTCATTGCTGGTGACAAGACCTTGTGCTCTTCTCACAAGCCAGAATGCAAACATAAATCAAGTCAGTGTAAGACGCCATCATCACCTCACTCAAATACACCTCGTCAAGTGAACTCAAACTTCAAGAAGATGCTCATTTGTTTGGTTTTGTTGATGTGAGGGTGATAGTGCATTTGGAGTTTAGTCATTGCACTAGGTCAGACTGTTAATCAAGCTTCCTATATAGAGGTTCTGAAGATATTGTGTAAGAAGGTCTGAGTTGTCTGGCTAGACCAGAGCTTGCACACTGCTATTGACTAGAAGTTCCGACACACAGAATCCAGGACAGATAAACCCCTCAGGACCAATACTGAGAGTAGCAACACCACGAGGGAAGGTAGGGGGGAGAAGCAGAAGAAAGGGGAAACCAATCTCAATGATGGACATACAGCCCCACTCCACCACCCAGGGGAACAAACAGCAGAAGTTTGGGTGAAGGGATACAGCAGAGGCGTAAAATATAAAACTAAAAAGTATGTATAAAGTATCAGTGGTTCACGTGGGTGGGAGGTGGGGAAAAAAGGAGCTCAAGGAGAAAGAACATGTTTGGAAATGATGATAGCAATGTATGTACAAATGTGCTTCATACAAATTGGTGTATGAATTGTTACAAGAGCTGTAAGATCCCCCAATAAAATGATTTATTTAAAATAAAAAGGACTGATTAGTGGTAGACAGGGGACTGGTTTTGCCACCATGACAGTGCACCTGCTCACACAAAAAAAACAGCATGCCTCTATCGCCCGATCTGATCCCAGCACACCGAGGCAAAATACTAAGGGTGTACAACAGAACAGGAAGGGGAACAGAGCAACGAAGTCCCCAGGGAATACCAAAAATAGACTTTGGGGCCAGGGCTAGCTGACCCATCATACTCTATGAGAAAACACTCCTAAAGGCCAACAAACAGTCCTTGAACTAACTAAAAGCTTTTCTTTCTTGTGTTTTGTTTTGCTTTTTGTCATTGGCTTGTTGGTGGTGGTGTTGTTCTTTTGTTTCATTTTGTTGCTTGGGTTTGCTCTGTCTCGTTTTTGTGCATGCTATGATTTCCACAGGTCTGTCTAAATGAGATAGGCTGGATGAACAATCTGGAGGAGAAAACAATGGGACTGACAGCTGGGGGAGGGAGATGGGAAAGGGGGGTGTAGGGAAAAAGGAAGTGCTGTTAACAAACCCAGGGACAAGGGAACACCAAGTGATCCAAATAGATGGTGAGGAGGGTGTAGGAGGCTTGGTAGAGTGTAACCAAGAGTAATGTAACCTAGAGGAATTACTGAAACACAAATGAAGGCTGAACATGAGAGTGGGACAATCGGAAAGTAAAAGGAAATCAAGGAAAGAGGTAGGAAGCAAAGGGCATTTATAGAGGTCTAAATAAAGGCATGTGCATATGTAAATATATTTATGTATAACGATGGGGAAATAGATCTATATGCATATATTTATAGGTTTAGTATTAAGGTAACAGATGTACATTGGGCCTCCATTCAAGTACTCCCTCAATGCAAAAATACTTTGTTGTATTAAAGTGGCATTCCGGGATGCTCACCTCCCCAACACAATTGCTGGAGGCAAATGGGTGCATAAGCAAATGTGGTGACTGAAGTTGATGGTGGTCGGCTATCAAAAGTTATACATTCTAGGGTCTTAAAAGCTTGAAGTTAAACAAGTGGTCATGTAGCTGAGAAGCAACAAAGCCCACATGAAAGAAGCACACCAGCATGTGTGATCACGAGGTGTCGGAAGAATCAGGTATCAGACATCATCGGAACAAAAAAATCATATCTTTGTGAATACGGGGGAGTGTGGAGTGAAAACCCAAAGCTCATTTGTAGATAATTGGACATCCCCTTACAGAAGGGTAGCAGGGAGGAGAGGAGCCAGTCAGGGTGCACTGTAGCAACAATGAAACATACAACTTTCCTCTAGCTCCTAAATGCTTCTTCCCCCACAACTAAAATGATCCCCATTCTACCTTACAAATCTAGCTAGACCTGAGGATGTACACTGGTACAGATAGGAACTGGAAACACAGGGAATCCAGGGCGGATGATCCCTTCAGGACCAGTGGTGAGAGTGGCGATACGAGGAGGGTAGAGGGAGGGAGGAATGGAAAGGGGAAACCGATTACAAGGATCTACATATAACCATCTCCCTGGGGGACAGACAACAGAAAAGTGGCTGAAGGGAGATATTGTATAGTGTAAGATAAGACAAAATAATAATTTAGAAATTATTCAGGGTTCATGAGGGATGGGGAATAATTATCAGCTGATGCCAGCGGATTAAGTGGAGAGCAAATGTTTTCAGAATGATGAGGGCAATGATTGTACAAATATGATGTATGTATCAATTGTGATAAGAGTTGTATGAGGCCCCAAAAATTGACTATAAAAAAAGAGAAAAATAACAGTATGAAAACATCCCCCAAAAAAGCATGCCTCTCTTGTCCCTCATATCCTAATCACCTGAACTCACTCCATGTGACTTCTTTCTGTTTCCATGAATGAAGGACAGTGGTTTGACAACACAGAAGAGGGGGGGAAAAACAAGGGTGTCACCCAAACTGCTGAGTTTGAAAAATGTTTCCAAGAATGTAATCACAGATTAGACAAATGTGTGAAGTGTAATGGAGAGTACTATGAAGGGGATAAAAAATTTAAATGCATAGTTTTGAAAAAATTGTAGTTTTTGTCGGGTTCCCCCTAGTAGCTTCCAATTTCATAGCAACTCAAGCCATCACCATACATCAAACTGACAGAGAAGGGGTGGGTTTTGTGTGTAGGTGGTGTTGGTTATTGCACAGGGGCAAGGGACTTCTGGTGGCATAGTACCTTATGCCTTGGGTGTCAACTGTAATGTCAGCAGTGGGGAACCACCAGTCAGTCCTCAGAAGAAAAGGATGAGGCGTTCTACTCCCATAGAGTTAGCCTTTGGGAAACCCACAGAGATAGTTCTGCTCTGATCTCATAGAGTCGCTATGGCTCAGCATCGACTCCATTGAAGTGAGCTGACAAACTAAAGGCAGGAGATCTGAAAGAGGATGCGGAGACGTTGTCTCAGGTACTTTGGACATATTACTATGGTGGAACCAGTCCTGCAAGAAGGGCATCATTTTTGGCAGAGGGTTAGCAAACAAGAGGAAGACCCTTACTTAGGTGGATTGACACCGTGGCTGCGAGAATCGGCTCAAATACAGTAACAAGTGCGAGGATGGCGCAGGACTGGGCTTTGTTTCTCTCTCTAGTGCACAGGCCCCTATGAATCCGAACTGACTCCAGGGCTCTACAATATCAACTACTACAACCCTGAAGTTCAAACCTACCCAGTGGCTTCCCAAAAGGGAGGTGTGGCCATGTGCCTCTGTAAAGATGACAGCTAGGGAGCCCCTGCGGGGCAGTTCTACTCTGTGGCACAGGGGCAGCCAGGAGTCGGAATGTGCTTCACAGCAAAGGGTGTGCTTTGTCTCAGTTTGTGCCTGCTGCTGTTTATGCTATGCACTGAGTTTAACATGTGACACTCAGGAGCGAATGAATGGAAACACACCCATGATGCTTCCATGATGCCAGATGCAAGCTGACACTGTTTCTGAGTTCTGGGCATATTATTTTTTCAGAGATAATTTCCTGTAGCGGTGACACACCGAGTCCTATTTCATGTAAAAGCATCAGCAGCAGAGGAAAGCACTGCACAGAGAGAAGACTATGACACATAACAGGCTTTCCATAGAGGAACAAAAGGGTGGATGTCTTGGGCTGAACTCTTTTCTTGTATACAGACAGTAAACAAGCTGAACACATCTCACCTAAGCATAACATTACAACTACTTGAAGCCCAGCTCAGGCATCTGGACAAGAGGCAGCAAGGAAGGATGGGAGAGAGTTAATGGGCTGGGCGTCCCCAAAGGTGCAGAGTGGGAATCAAGGGAGGATCCAGGACGAGCCAAGGCTTCTGGCAGAAGTCTGAGAGGAGAGCAGCAGAAAGGAGCTGCTCTCTGGGTCCTCACAGATGTAGCCAGTGAGAGAGCAGCAGTGCTGCCCCCTGGCGGTGCGCCGAAGGCAGGGCCGCTTCCCCCAGGGCTGGAGAGCTCTGGGGAAAGACAAATCCTGTCACTTTGGATGCCAAGTAAGGGGGCACTGTGTGCCGGTGGTGTACCTATGTTGGCCAAAGCGCTGCCCACTGTGCATTTGCTTCCCACAAGCACAGTTATCCTTCCTCGTGCATCCAGGAAAGACAGTTCTAGAAAAACACAAGCAGTAAAATAAAACACTGCCAGGTCTCGAACCATCCTCACCATTGTTACTATGCCCACTGATGTAGCCACTGGTTCGAGCTGTTTTATTGCCCGTCCTCCACTTTTTGCCAAGCATCATGTCCTTCATGGACTTGATGTCCCTTCAGGGACTGGTCTCTCCTGACAGCACGTCCAAAGATATCAAATGAAGTCCAGCCATCCTTTGTCCCCATGTTCTCTTGGCAGTCCTTGTACTTTTATTGCTCAGTGTCTGATTATTTGGGACCAGGCCTTATTGCTGCCCCTTCCTCACCTTGGCCCCCAATCCCGACCCCAAGCCCTGCACATCCACTGTGTGAAACCTCCTGTTCCTGTAACCATCCCTGTGCTTTTGTGTGGGGGGTCTAGCTGGGTTCCCCTGGCAATTCGCCAGCTGCCCCTGGGAAAGTTCATGGAGTCGGCTAATTAGTAGAAAAGCCAAACGTCCAGCTGAGATTGGTTTACTCCCTAGCACCCTTGGGCAGGAGCACAGCCCCACTCCCGGTCCCAGGTAGCCAACGACCACACCTAGGTTCTCCGGACTTGGCAGCTGTAACATGTGGCCTGGGCTTCCCCTTCATTTCCTGCTCCTTTCTGGCTTGCTGTCTGACTTTTCTTTGCGGAATTAAAGCTGCAAATTGACAGGATCCCATAAACACTCTAAAGCCACAAAAAAACACCAAATGCCCACCCAAACATGTGAAACTTCCAAAAATCATCCTTAGAAGATTCCCAAACCCTAAACATTCCTAAACCCCATATATGCCCTGAAAACACCATGAAAGCCCTAAGAAAACCTAAAATGCTGGGGGAAAAAAACACATATAATATGAAAAATGCCCTAAAATCCCTAAGGAACTCTGTAACATCACTAAAAACACCATATTGTGCTGAAAAATACCTATACACTCTAAAAAACCACCCCTAAATCCCTTAAACACTCCCTAAAATCTTATAAAACACCCTAAAAACCCCAAACCACCCGAATGCCCCAAACACACCTTGAACGTCCACAAACAACCTAAAAGCCCTAAAAAATCACATGCCACCAAAAAGCCCTAAATGACCGCAAAATTCCAACTCATAGCCACCCTATAGAGGGCTTCTGGAGCTGTCAGTCTTTTATGGGAACAGCTTTATCGTTCTCCCAAGGAGAAGTTGGTAGGTTTGAAACCCTGACCTCATATTTAGCAGTCTAATAATTGCTGGACAGTGCCACCAAGGCTCTACTGGTGTAGTGGGTTACACATTGGGCTGCTAACCTCAAGGGAAACGGTTCAAAACCACCACCCACTCCTTGGGAGAAAGAAGAAGCTTTCTTTCTATTCCCCTAGATTTCTCATTGAAGGTGTAAAGTAACCTGTTAAATGCTCGCAGTGGCAGCAGCAATGTCTCATAACCATGGGGAAATGTGGTTCAGAAACTTCAGAAGCAAGCATCCACCAGTAGGTGACTGACCAGCAGTATTGACTTGGGCAAAGAGAAGGTGACATGGAAGGGTAAGGAGAAGAATGCGTGCAGAGGGCAGGTTGGCAGCTGAGCCTAAGTCCAGTAGAAACAACAGCAGAATGGCCTGTTCCTGGAAGGGCCACAGGAGATGGTGCGACTTCATGTAGCCCCCACTTACATGTGTAACAGCAGCAATTGCCTGAACACGTGGTCTCCCCAGGGAGGAGCCTTTGTGTGGTGTTAAGATGCTGTTACTGTCTGTTGTACTGTGGTGGCCTGCATTTGGCTGTAATGGTGGAAATTTTGCAGCCAGTAGTTCAAATGCCTGCTGGGTCACTCACTGCAGGTAGACTTCAGCAGTTTCCAGACAGAGACGAGGGAGGAGGACCTGGTCTTCCACTTCTGAAAGAACTGGCCAGTGTGAACCTTGTGAATGGCAGAACACTATACCTGAACATGAGTACCGCAGGCTATAAGGCATGATGGTTTGACACAGTGGCTGCAGCAATGTGCTCAAACATAGGATAGTGCTGGCCTGGAAAATAGTTCATCGTCCATTAAAAAAAATCATTATATAGGGGCTCATACAACTTTTGTTGTTGTTTTTCCCTAAGGGAGAGCAGTGTATTGGTACACTGAGAGGTATATAGATCAATGGATACGAACAGAAAAGCTACACATATATTCACCAGTCAACAGGAAACTAGCCTTCGAAAAAGGACACAGAAATATCCAAAGGGACAAATTCTGCTTGCTCAACAAATGGTGTTGGACAAACTGAGATACCGTATGTAGGAAAATGAAGCAAGCCCCAAACCTTCCCCCATGCACAGAAATTAACTGAAGAGGGGTTAAAACCTGAAAGTAAACCTCCGGGCTATCATAATCATTTTTTCGATGACCTCATCGGTCAGAAATCATTGTAGGAACGCCAAAGCGTTCTTGTGTTCAACGTCTACATACATAGCAGGTGCTCCAGTAAAGGGGAATCTTGGTGGAGCTGGCTCATCCATTCCTGAAGAGAGTAGAGCACCACGTTGGCCCATCACAGAGCTCAGGTGTAGAATCTTCCTCACTGTCATCCTTTAACTCAGCAGTGTCAGTGTTGGATTATGAATTTCCCAAAGAACCAGTATCGCTCAATTCTGTGCACAATGCTGACTCACTCTCGCTGTTATTTCACTGGTCTAAAAACCCATTTAGGTTAAAATGACACTTTTTTGATGCCATGACCTAAAATTTTTAGTGAGAAAATGTTCCCAATGACATTACATGGGTCTTCGTCTAATCCTGATGCCATGTTCTTTTTCACAGAGACCAGCTTCTTGTATAAATTGCTCAGCATACAGATGGAATAAGAACAGTGAAAGGATACAACCCTGATGCACACCTTTTCTGATTTTAAACCATGCAGTATCACCTTGTCCTGTTCACAGTCTCACCTGGTTCTATCTCTTGGCCTTTGCATATGAGTACAATGAAGTGTTGTGCAATGCCCATTCTTTTCCATGGTATCCCCAAGATTCACCTCCTTCCACTCGTGGTTTCCAGAACGTGGGGTTGGGACAAAGCCTGGATAGTCTCATGGCAAGACCAGATCAGGAATGGAGCTGAGCCGGGAGCAGCTTTATTTGCTTGCTCCAGGGAAAGTCTGCCAATGTGACTAAGCCTCAGGGGCTTTCTACAAATGATAAAGGTGAATCCCTCTCTCGTTACCCACTGATCATCTCTGAGCCTCTTGCTCTCATATCCCTTGCACAGACCTCTACCATTAGATGGACAATTCGGTAACGTTTGAACACTTTTCTGATGCTGAGCCTGGGGAGCAACTAACAGCTGAGTAAATATTGATTGAAAGATGGTGAGTGGAAGAAAATAGCTTTGCCAGGTCCAGGTTGTGATGGAGATGAGAGTGTTACCAAATCCTGCTGTCCCCATGGTGGGTTTGCTGTATTGTGCCCAGTCCTGAAAGTCTGAGCCAGGGGTTTTAACGTGGCCCCTTTCAAAACATATAGGTGGAATTCTTGGACCATGAGCTGTCCAAAAAGCTTTACCAAGGAGATGTCCGCCCTGGAGCGAAACAACCCAAGAACCTAGATCTTCGTGAAGGTGTTGGTTGGTAAGGGATGCAGCGGAAATCATAAACTTGACTGAAAGCAAAAGAAACTTTGCCTTCATGTGCCTGCAGCTGGACGAAGTGGTGCTAGAGCACACCCTCCTTTGTGATTCTTCTTGTTCTTTTTATGAGCTGCTCCCTGGCCTGTGTAGTCCCGTAAATCTGGAAACTCTTTGCTGGTGGGGGCAATTGTTATATCCTCCCCCCAGATCCAGATGTCTTGTCCATGGTCAGTGTGCAATCCTTGTTTGCCAGAGGAGTGGGGCATCTAAAGGCAGGCAGGGGTCACATACTTTTTTTCTACACTTTCTAGAAAGACCAGAGCTAAACATCTTGCAGCCCTTTTCATGTCCTCATTCTTTTCTGTATTTATTTTCCATGAAAGAGGAGAAGAAACGCGACAGCATCTACTGACAGCAAGTCAAATGCCATCGTGTGTGTTCAGAGGGCAGGCTGGTTCTCATTTGCCTAACTCATCAGTCCCATCGTGCCATGTCCATGTTAGATTGTTTAGGGAAACAGATGACATATGTTATGATGCTAAATAAGCTGAAACAGTGCCAGGATGGAGGCAGAAGGGTTTTATTTGTTTGTTTTTAAATGAAGCATGGCTTTCTAGTGACTTATTGTGGTGGGGAAGGGGGGCACCGAGAGCAACAAGACATGGCTGTGACAGTGGTCTGGGAATTGAGACAAATCATTGCTTCTGCAGCAGAGATGAGCTGCCTCTGACCTGTCAGTTACTTGAAGGGAGACTCTGCATTTGGTCAGACAAGTCTCAGTTGGAGATGGTACCAGCTTTCCTCCTGAGCCTCTGTGGTTCCCTTTGAACTACACAGGCCCGAATCGCTTTTAGCTGAGCAACAGCAAATGGCAACACAGACTTGCCATATTGCTCTTTTGCGTACACTCTTTAAAAATCATACTAAATATACATGCATCAAAACATTCGTCACTTCCACGCTCTACAAGATTATAATTAAGTGGCATTCTGCATGTTGTTCATATATCATCCTTACCCATTCCAAAATTATGTCATCACCCTTATGGAAGCTCAGTATCGTCTCAGGGATGGCACTTCCCCTCCAGGCCCTACTGGGTTAGGCTGGGTTGACTAGAGAAATAAATCCAAGGACACTCATATAGGTATAAGAAAGACTCCACCTCACTTATTTGTCCAATTGACATGGCATTATGTAACAACCATACTTACCTTCCTACCTATCCCTGGAAACAATTGGGAGATGTTTGTCTCTATTCATTTTCCTAGCCTAGATATTTTTTGTAAGTGGAATTAAGCAAAATGTGTCCTTTTTGAAGCTGATTTATTTCACTCAGCATAATGCTTATGAGGTTCATTCCTCTTGTAGCCTGTGTCAAGAGTTCATTTCTCTTTATGGCTGAGTAGTAGTCCATTGTATATACCGTAGGCAACATGTTTGACTTATCCATTCACCTATTGATGGGTATTTAGACCGTTGACACGTTTGCGAGATTGGGAATAATGTTGCAAGGGCCATCTGTGTATTTGTATCTATTTATGCGCTTGCTTTTAATTGCTTATATCCTTCATTTCCTTTTCTTTCCTTGTTAGACTCAGTATGATCCCCTTCTGCCCATCCTCTAGCCTCACAACCTCTGTGTCTGATGTGCCAGGATCTCACCAGAAGCCTTAACACCAAGATTCTGAGCCCTGACTGACCATTCTGACCATCCAGGGAATTGAATATTCCGGAGCACACAGAAGATGAAGTTATCAAAACTCCTTAGGCATAACCGAACAACTGGAGGGAGTGCTTTATTGGGCTGGGGGGCTGGGGATTATAGTTGTGAAGGACACCAAGAACAATTGTCATTACCTAGACTGTAAAGACTATGTTCGACATCCATGCTGGTGAGTAGCAGCTGGATTTCAGAAGCTCACAAGTGGCCATCTAGGTGGCAAGTATTGTCACCCTCACTCTGGAGGAAAGAGTGGTGAGTGGACCACATGAACATTAGACTTCATGACTCTGAGCACAGAATAACTAGATGATCTCCAACTATCAATTCCAACTTCTTTGAAAGGGATCACATCCAAAGGTCCTAGATAGTGAAGCAAAATTCACAGTCATAAAAGAGACCAGGCTTATTGGCTGGATAGGGACTAACAGAACCTCTGAAACGATGGTCCTTATTCACTAAGTTTGAAAATGAACTCCTACCTGTGGTTCAATATTCAGCCAAATAATAGATTGGTCTATAATGGGAGCAATTACACAAGTGAGGCACACAAACCTGAAAACAGCAAACCATTTGATCTCAAAAGGGCAGTATTAATCCAAGGCCCAAGTTCAGAAGGGTAGGAAGAGAGGAGGAAGGGAAACAGAAGACATAAGTAGGGAGTGGAACAAGTCATATTATATTGTGGAGATTGCAATAAGTGGCATAAAACACAATGGGTATGAATTGTTGAATAAAAAACTGATGATCTTGGTAAACCTTCACCTAATTCACAATAAAAACTTATGAGAGAGAAAAAAATCCAAGCACCTAGGCTGCATTGCAGGCCAATAAAATCGGACTCAGTGGAGATGGGACAAAGATGTCTTTTGGACAGCTCTCTGGCGATCCCAATGAGCACACAGGCTGATACCCACCATCTGGAAACTATGGGGTAGCTGCTTCTCCGGTAATGCCTCGGGGGAGCGCTTGGGTCCCTCAAAGAATGCGGGATGATGAAGGGGCAAAGGTCATCAAACCTCACCCACAGCTTTACACTGGGGGGCTGCTCTCTGAGGAATGTGGGAAGGGTCCACTTGCATGCTGTCTCTGTGCAGCAGATCCAACAGACTCAACACCTTTCCAAAGCTGGCAAGAAAGTCCAAGAGACTAGATGTGGGCACCACGCTGTGAGTTTCCCAGAAGGCACGAGACAGATCGAGAGCAGTCACAGGAACACAGACTCCTCCGGAAATGCCGCCATGCGCAGAACATGCATCTTTAATTTCATTTCACACTGACTCAAGCATTCAGTCCTTTTTACGAAAACCCAGCTTCTCATTACAGTAACCGGTTTAAAATGACAATCTTCTGTTGAGCAAGTCTAAGAAATGACCTTCCTTTATTTTACATGGTATAAAAATTCAGTTTCCTAGGCCGATGGGCTCTAGGGACAGGTGTTTTTATGTACTAGACATGGCTTTCAAAGTTCTTCAATTGCCTAAATTAATAACGACTTTTTTCCTTTGGCTTTTCTAAGGGACACATTAATTTCAATCTTTTTCTAAGGAAGTGAATCTCTAGCTATCTCATTTGGATAACTTTCTGCCTTCAGAGTAGAATTTGAAATAATCTGCAAGGTTACCCCTTCCCCACCCTGCCCCAGCAGCCCAGCCTCTTTCTTCCTTCCAGCCTCCAGCCAACGGGGTTTGGTTGGGAAAGGAGATGCAGAAGGGAGTCTCTGGATTTTTCTATCAAAAGGTTGGCCACAACCCCCAGTAGACCAAATGTAATTCATTATGGCGGGTTTTGGTTTTTACTACATTAAGAGTTATCCTTAGGGAAATTACAAACAAACAGAAATAGGAAGACTTTATATTTTATTAACGGATGTACTGCTCAGTCTCATTATATTTTAAAAGACACAGTATAAAAAAAAAAATCTGGCTCCATTTAAAATGTCCTGACTAGCAGAACTTAAAATACACAAATCTTAACATGAAAGTCTAGATGAATAAATAAAATAAACAACGAAACAGCTTTCTCAGGAAAAGCCATAATAAAGAGCTCGACTATTTTTTGAGCTGTTTAAGATGCTCGTGTTAAAGGGAAAAGAGTATCATTGTTGACTTTGAAATGTAGAACCATTTGCTTAATTCAGTGATGCTAAAATGGGCAGTTTGGCTGAAGAAAGAAATTGGCTTGTAGCATTTGATGAGCAATTTCTTCTTTTGAATATAGAAATGACCAGGGATGCGGACACGCTTTTTATTCTTTTGAGGACCCTCTAACCAAGAAATCTTTTAAATGATCATTACACAGTGAATGCCTGGAGGCTCTGGAAACTATTTATTTTGACATTATTATAAGCTCAAAATGATTCACCAATGCAAAAGAAGAAGAGAAAAAGCAATTAAATACTAAGCTGTAAACACTGGAAGCTTTTCTGTGCTGAAAATAATTGGACAGAGTTTTTTCTTTTTTTAAGTAATAGTGTCCAAAGAGATTCAATGATCTTATTGCTTATGGATTTGGAGCTTAACTATATTCCTTATTTTAAATTTGATATTAGAATAGCAAGATTAT
Source organism: Tenrec ecaudatus (assembly GCF_050624435.1). NCBI lineage: Eukaryota > Metazoa > Chordata > Mammalia > Afrosoricida > Tenrecidae > Tenrec > Tenrec ecaudatus. Next base: position 451,459 of record NW_027457906.1, on the reverse strand, counting down.
AGACCTTGATACAGTGTGACTTGGAGAAGTATCGTTTCATTAAATTATCAAGTTAAGGCTCAAGGAGCCTGGTGTAATGTGTGTGACCATGAGGCCAGCCAGTTGGAATCCGCTATGGCTCACAGAGAAAGATGCGGTTCTCAGCTCCTGTAAAGATTTAGAACTTCGGGAACCCACAGGCATAGTTCTACGTTGTCCTTTCAGGGGTCCTCAAACTTTTTAAACAGGAGGCCAGTTCATTGTCCCTCAAACCCGCTGGAGGGCCGGACTATAGTTTAAAAATAAAACTATGCACAAATGCCTATGCGCACTGCACATACCTAATTTGAAGTAAAAAAAAAAAAAGGGGGCAAAAACACCCGGCATGCTGAATAAATGTCCTCTGAGGGCCATGTGGTCCGCAGGCCATAGTTTGAGGACCCCCTAGATTGATATAAGTCAGAATCGACTTGATAGTGTTAGGTTTCTGGGGTGGTTGACCTCAGTTCTTGCTTAGCAACGCTGAAAGAATTCATATGGCAGAAGCACTTTTGTAAATCCAAGTGAATGTTATGAAAGAAAGTTTCAGGTATCGCAGTCCCCAAAAGTCCCCACTATCTCCGGAAAGCACGCCGGGCTGCATGGCAGGGGTGGGGAAAGTTTGCAGCTGAATATGGCGGTTTCATGGGAGGAATACCTGAGCAGGAGTGCAGAACCAGCTGAGGAGCCACGGCAGGAACCCCCAAGGGCCTCACCCTCCACTTGCAGAGCACGTGAACAAGGGAGGGCGACAAGGAGCCCAGGCCTACTTCTATCACCTCCCAACACCACTGGAGGGCATTGGTCGATCGTACTGGTTGATTTTGGTGCACTTTTGTGAAGTCCTATTCTGTATGACCAGGTGGACCTTCCACCTGGGTCTACATGACTTGGGTCAGAGCATGCTCAGTTCTGAATTTTGCCATAGGTATCTAATGAGTGTGCCTGATTTATTTCCAACCCCTTTGTTGTGGCCCGGACAGCTCATTTTCGTTTAGTGCTGGCATTTGGGAAGACAAGCCCTAATCTAGCAACCTGTCAATAGCAGTAAGTGAATGGAATTAAAACTCAACTCATAGCCATAAATTCAATTCGGACTCATAGTGACCCGAGAGGACAGGGCAGAATTGCCCCCTGAGGATTTCTGGGGCTGGAATTCTTTACAGGAATAGAAGCCTCTTTTTTCTCCCTCCCAGTGGCTCCAAAGGACTGACCTTGCAAGGAGATGTCCAGCGGGTGCCTGTAGGCTCCTTCATTGAAAATCTCTGCTAGTTTATGAAGCGGGAGGGAAATTTTGAGGAGGCCGTCTGCGGCAGAGTTAACTCCCCATTAAAGCCAATGAGCTTTTCCACATCTCTCAAAAAACAAACAAAAAAACCTAAAGTGACTACTTCAGATTAATATGCTGTAGGTAGAACCACCTCCCACTCAGCAAACCAAACCAATCAACCAACCAACCAAACAAACAAAAACACCCCAAATCCTGTTGCCTTCAAGTCAGTTCTGACTCATGCTCACCCCTTGTGGTACAGAGTACAATTGTTGCATGAGGTTGTCTAGGCTGTACCCTTTATGAAAGCAGATGACCCCTTCCTTTTGTGGTACAGCTAGGTGGGTTTGAACTGATAACCTTTATATAAGCAGCCCTATCCAGCGATCTATGTCAACTAAAGTGTCAAAGCATGTAAAGACTGATCCACAACCCCCACTTCTCTCTTCCTCTTCTGTGATGACCTGGAATCCACCTTTTGATCTGGTGGCACCATATTTGTGAAGCAGCCCGAATCACTGACGGACGGTGTGCAGGACAAACACCCTGTAGAATTGCCCTTCCAGCGTCAGAATTTGCATGAACAAGAAATAAACTTCTAGATTTTAAGCCACTGAGGTTTCAGGGGTAGCTTCTTTCTGCAGAACAGACTAGGCTATCCTGCCTGATCATCTCTTCACAGGGTTTTTGTGGAGAGCTACCGGAGCAGCTCGATCCAGGGGAGCTGCCAAAGCAGATACCTACACTTTATCTGGGATTGTAGGTTGTAGTACCAAAGTTTTTATTTGCCCGGGAGGCACTGAGTAAATTTTTTTTCTTCTGAAAACAGGACAATATGTAAGTAAGTTTGGAGACATATGTAGCTGGAGCTGAAAGTCCTCTTACCTTGCAGTTTTCTTTGGTAGAGATAGACTTGTTCTTAATGAAACCCATGACAGTCAGTGTCACAAATGACTTCTGAGGAGAGGCCAAACAGCTAAGTCAAGGCCAGCCTACCGTTCTCTTAAATGCTGTCTCATGCTCTCATCTGCTCTGACGTGTTTGCTCAGGGGCATGTGGCAGCCACTGGGCGGGCCTTACCATTGGCACTGAAAATCATTGTAGGGGATATTAGAGGATTTACATCAAGAAGACCTGACTTCCTGGCCATTGCTCGGGGGCCACAGTTCCCAAGACAATCAGTGTCAAGGGCAAAACAAAATAAAACATGACGAGGCCTCTGGGGCTGGGTTGAGCTGGATATGTAACCAAAGCCCCCTTCTACCAGGATCTTCCCAAGAGGAGATTGCTCTTTTCCATAGCTAAACAATTTTGTTTAACACACGTTCTGCTGGGGAACCTTCTGGGAAGCAGAAGAAAATAAATCTGCCTTCCTTTGAATTAAGCTGGGTTGGGTCCAAGCCCTGTGTAGTGTGTATTCTTATCATAACATCTAAAGGAGTCTCATTTCACCATTCTTAGCTATTAAAAAAAAAGTTCCAGGCACAATAATTCAATTTAAAATTACACACCAGGAGTAGTTCATATTTAATACACTTTATACAGGTATTACAGGTACAAGGGACGTACTTGTTAACTGCCAGGTTGCTGGCTTGAACCAACCAGCTACTCCACAGGAGGTACTGTGTTTCTGTGAAGATTTTCAGCTTGGAAGCCCACTGGGAGAGCTCTCCTCTGGCTTGAGTCTGAAGGTGCTTGACAGCAGTAGCCTTTTGTTTTTATAGAGGTATAAAGCTTTCTTTCTTTCTTTTTTTTTCTCGGTATAAAGCTTTTTAGAACAACAAAAACAATTCCTTTTGGAAGTAAGCCAGAGATAAAACCACAAGTTACATGCTTTACTTTTTTTCTGTCCTGCTGCTGGCAGCCACCCTTTCATCGATTGTGCACACCAGCATGGTGGTGAAGTGGTGAACTCTGCGCTCTCACTCCCCTGGCTACACACTCGGTCTCCTCACTCATCGTGTGGCTTCACCCAACGCACGGAGCCTCCTGCAGGCTCCTCACCCTGTGTGTGTAAAAGTGCGAAGGAGACAGACTTCCTCAGAGCTGTGCTTTAGAGAGAATCCTCCTCACATACTCAGCACCGCCTTGAATAGGGCAGCACTGCATACATGACATCTACTTGATGATTGTTGATGGTGTGGTGGTGTGTTTGTACGGATAAAAAAAGAGCCCTGAATGGTTATGTAACAAGTAAGGGAATAAATAGATCTTCCTTCATCCACCTTCATCTTTCATTGTTCTATCACTCCCTGATTGCAATATTAGAGGCTAAAATGGGCAGAATTCCCACCTCTGAACAAAGTTTGTGCACATGGGTGTGCATGCTTGTGTGTCCATGTGAGTGTGCCTGTACAATGTGTGTGCACGTGTGTGTGCACATGTGCACTGGAGCCTGGCAGCAGCAGGGGAGGCGCCTGTCTCTGTTCAGCAGTATCTGACGGCTGCTGCAGGTGTAATGAGAAGTGATCGATGATCTGTTCAGGGAGCTCCTGGGGTGGACTCAGGGAAGGAGCAGCAAAGAAGACATACTCATCTCCCCCATATGTAGATGAGGTGATGGAGGTGGGCGGTAGAGGAGCAGCTCCTTAGTAATGAGATCACAGGGGAAAGGCCTTGGATGAGGTGCCAGACATCCCTGCTTTCCCAGAGAGGGTGGGGACTGGGAACGAGGCTGCATCCTGCCTAATCAGTTACAGTTGCTCTGTCGCTCTGGGGAGGGAGGCAGATGAGGCAGGGAGCTTCCGGAATCTCTCATCTCCAGTCCTTCTAGGTGGATGTGGGAGCGTGTGAGGACGGCCACACTGGAGGGTCAGGGTTGATCGCCTTGCAGTGTGGAGCCCGGCCTGGACCTGCGTTGTGCAGGGTGACCAAGGAGCTCTGAGGGCACGGTTCTGGGTGGGGGCTTTGTCTACTAAGACCCACAGCCGCGCCCTGTGTCGCAATGTTGGCATGCAATGTGCAAAGACTTGAGACAATGTGAAATGGACCATCCACTTCACTTGGAAAGACAGGAGGGCTGAAAATCAGATTGGGAGATCTGATCTCGTTTGCTGCACAATTGTGAGAGGAGATATTCCTGGCTTCTCTCATGTTGGGAACCGGGCATAATCAGCCTGACAAAACCAAGGCCATATTGCCTGCCCAGCAGGGCTAAAGCCACGTCACCTCAACCTTATCTTACCCTGACACACACCAGATGGCCCACCCTTGTCTGCTCCAGCACCGGACATTCCAACTGCAGACTTGCGGCCGCCTGCCCTGTGTGCTCTACACCCCCGCCCTTCCTTTTTTTTATCTCCCCTTTGAACTCCCTTGTTTGCCTCACCCTTTATAGAGAGGCTTGTGTAGCAATAAACTCAGACCTTGACAAGAATCTGCTTGGTCTCGCTCCTCTCTCTCGCCCGTTTCTCTTTCAGGCTGGGTCCTCCTTGGAACCCCTCGAATAACTGAGTCCCGCGGGTTGGGGCACTCTCACACATGAAACTATATTCCTCCTCAGGCATCAAGGAGGTGATACGAATGCTTTGATAGCCTAGTATCTGTCAGCTGGGAGGCACAACATAGTGAGAGCCCTTATTAATCACTTGGAGATTAGCTGAGGGGTGGGAGAAGCCAGGCATGAGGCTTTCCAGGGCTGCTCAGCCTGCACAGGAGTCCTTTCCTGGGTTGGACAGAGGTGCTGCCATCTGAAAGCTCAGATAGAGCAGTTGGAAAATTAACTGACCTGGTACAAGATCTATTTACATATATCAAAAGATCCTGGGTAATAACATCTCATGTTTGTGCAGCATGCCACATTTGTCAAAGGGCTTTCTCATTTACTGTCTTACTTGGTCCTCAAACTAAGAGGCCTTTGGGCAGCTATTGCTGTTTAATTTTGGGCGTGGTAACAGCTTTGGGTATAGTACTGGGCTTGGAATCAGGCTGTGCAACCCACAGCAGGTCACTTAGCTGCTCTGGATTGGCTTTCTTCCTCTACGAAGGTCAGCGCTTGGACTAGACCATTTTCCCAGTGGCAGCTCTGCTGACATTTTGGCCAACATCGTTCTTGTGGGGCTGTGTTGTTCCCTGCACCAGGATGCTAAGCGAGCATCCCTGGTCTCAGCCCACTAGATGGCAGTGGGACTCCCTTCTTCAGAATGTCTCCAGGCATGGCCAAATGTCCCCAGCAGAGCATGCTGCTGGGCTGGCGCACGGCAGGATGATGCACTCAATGAGTTGGATTTTAAGTTTTCAGGTACTTTACATGTCTGCACAGGGAGACTACATCAACAATTACCCAGCAGTCAATGGATCATCACTGACCCTCTCTATAATTCCAACTGAGATCATGAAGCACCGACTGAGTTTCTGAGCTTAGCACCCTGCATGGCACAAGTTGTTTAGCACTCAGCTACAAACTAAAAGTTTGGCAGTTCCAACCTATCCAGAGGCCTCTTAAACAAAATCCTGGTGGTCTGCTTCAGAAGAGTTGGAGCCATGAGCACCCCATGGCTGAAGAGATATAAACATGAATGTGGATGGGACTCTAGGTATAGCTACAACCGGGAACCATGGAATCAACTACATCATGGAATCAACTTCAACTCCTGGCCTCCTTGTGTGTCCAAGAAGAACTGTGCTCCCCAGGGTCTGGAAAGGCTGCTTGGTCTGAAGTAGATTTGCAGGCCCTTCTTTCTAGGTGCCGCTGGGTGGCCTCAACCTTCCAAGCATGCTATTAAAAGCCAATCCGTCACCTGTGTGCATCACTGAAGACACACAGACACAGGGAGCAATGCCCTGGCTGGGGCACTGGAACAGCGCTGGCATGCAGTGAGTGCTGCCCAGTTAGCGAACAGGTCTTCCCTTGGTACTTTCTCAGGTCTGTGTGAAGCTTTCTAAGCATCCAGAGTTCTCGGCCTGATTCTGCTGCCAACTTGCAGTGTGGCTTCGAGCTAGTCTCTTGCCCTCTCTGGGCTTGATAACAAAAGCAGGGCAGGCCAGCCACAAATATCGTGTGGCTAGCAGGGGAAAGCAGTTGAGGACACAATTGCAGATGGAGTTCATCCTTTGGACTCATCGCCCCTCCTCCCTAACACCCCCCCCCCCCACTCCACACACACACCTTTTCAACTGCACCAGATGGGTTTTAACTTTCCGGCACCAGAAAAGCAGACCTTGAGTTTTTTCCTTTATGGAATGTAGGCCATCCCTGCTTATGTGTCACATTCAGTCCTCGTTCTTCTCCCTACTCTTGTCCCTCCTCCAGTCATCAACAAGTGACTGCAGGGCGGTTTCCCAGCAGGGCTGTGCTCAAAGATTCATAATGCTGGGTTTTCCTTTAGTTCTCCACAGTCTTGGGCTTGGAACAATCCAGGCATTACCTTATCAAATGCTCATTTTAGGGGGGAAGACGGGGGCACTGGAAACACCACATGGGGCTCAATCCTTTTCTGCACGTGTCTGAGGGGTTTCCAGGAGTTCGAATTTCAACTTAAGTGATTTATTTTTTGTTGTTTAATCGCGTGCCTGTCATCTGCTGGACATTTCTTCTACAGTGTTTTGTTGTTGTTAACCCCATTTCTAAGATCAGAGATAGAAGGGTCAGGCACAATAGGCAGTTAAATTGACTCAATCTGGGGTGTGAACCTGCTTCTGTCTGGTTCCTCATAGCCCTCAGTCATTTTAATGCAGGTGTTGTGAAGGGTGTGGGTTCAGCAGCCACACACTGCCTCATCTCGCCTCCTCGTTGATAGGCTGTGTACCCTTATGTGAGTTGTTTAATCTCCTACCAAGCTTGTGAGAGCACTACTTTTATTAGCTTCATTTTACCGAGACTGTGAGAGGTCAGGGGAGCGAAGGCTTACATATTGCCAGGCATATAATATGCTAATGATAGTCAAGATATATAACTAAGCATTTCTCTGTTCTTGGTTCTGTCAGTACCTGGTGTGGCCACAAAGGAGAAACCTGGTTTCCTGCTATTTTGAGCATCTAGTGTGAATGGCAGGAGATAAGTCACAAGCTAATGAACCCTTGTGGTGTAGTGGTTAAGCACCCTGGGCCCGGCTATCAAAAGATATAGTGTCCAGGGTCTTAAAGACTGGAAGATAAACAAGGGGCCATCTAGCTAAGAAACAACAAAGCCCACATGGAAGAAGCCACCAGCCTATCTCGACATGATCGCTGAAGACAAAGCGGGTGCATAAGCAAATGCGGGCATGTTTTCCTGATGTGCACTCACCCTTTACATAAAACTCTCTCTTATACATACGCGTTTCTGTGGATTTGTTTCGCTAAGGCACCCAGACTAACATAAGCAGCATGGAACGCATTTAAGAAGCCTAGACAAGGGCAGGGCAGGATATTTGGAGGGACTGGATCCAGAATTAGAGAGGAAGGGGTCCTGGAGGTGAAACGGGCTGCTAGCTCCCTGTCCCAAGGGGGACAATGAGACTGCTGGCTCCCATGAAGATTTACAGTCTTGAAAACTCCATATAGGGTCACTGTGGTTGGAATCCACTGGACGGCAGTGGCCTTTTGGGATTGAAGGTGGAAGCCACCAAAGAGCCTGCGGGGAGTGTGTGAACTTCTGGAATACAGCGAACAACCTCTGCACATCTGCTTTTCGTGCTGCCCAAGTCATGCATTGACATTTGTCCAAAAGTGAACCATCACAGCTGCTCTCTCAGGAAGCTGGGGGCTGAGCCCGCTGGTTCCACTCTGTCAGCATTTCTGGTCCGGGTACCTGCCCTCTGCCCCGGCACAGGCAATGGGCTTTTGGAAGCAGTGCTCCCTGGGTAGTGGGTGTGATTTGGCTCCTCTGGCCTAACATGATGAATGCTGAGAGGGGGTGGATACTAGGGGGTTAAGCTCCCTGACCTTTCCCTAGCCCAGGGGAAAACTTACTATTTAAAGTAAGTTTTAGACAGAATCTTTAGAAAGATAAATTGTTTACTTAATGTACACAATTACTCCCCAACACATCTGTTTTGTGTCTGCTCAACTCAACCTCATAGGCTATGGATGACCTTGAGCAAGTTTTTAAAGTCACAATGGGTTTCTACCAGGATTGAGAGTTCAGCTCTCTCAACTCTCCAACTGGTTATTAGCACCATAGTCTCATTTCTATTTATGGATTTACTTTGTTTGAGGGAAAAAAGACTCCCAATTCAACTTTATTTTATTAGGAACTCCTTTGCTATGTTTTACACAAGAAAAAGACACAAACCGCTGTTCTGGATGAAGGAGAGCATCCGCATGAGGCCACAATGGTGTCGGAAGGACCCACAGCCACAGTTACTTAAATAAAATGACACTCATTCTGTCCTGCTGACTCTGACTCATAGTGACTCTGTGTAGGGATCCTGAAGTTGCTACCTTTACAGGAAGCAATAACCTCATCTTTCTCCTGTGGAATGACTAGTGGCTTCGAACCAGCGATCTTGCTGTTAATAGTCCAACACTATCCAGCATCACCACCTGAGCTCCTGAAAGCTTAAATGAGACATGGAAAACAAACACCTTTGTCACAAAACTGTCCCTGAAGACGGATCAATTCATGGAGTTGCGGGAGGGCCTGTGAGAGCATGAGCGGGACCTTCATTGGGATGTGCACACGACCGTATATCGCTGAGTCTGGCCCGGGGAGTGGACGCAAGCTTTCCACTGCCGGTCAGCAGTAGGAAAGAACTCAATGGTGGCTGAATGTGTGGCCCCTCAAAATGGATTTAGGGTCTCCACATAGACTCTCACTGTGAGCCACAGCCTATTGCTCAAAATTTAAGCTTAAATATGACTTAAATGCCTAACATTCTGTTTCCTTAAACTAGAGTACTGCCAGGATCAACTAGAGGCCTGGATGACCTATCAGGTCTGAACAACGATCTCAAATCACTTCACATGATCCATTCCACCAGTCATGTCACCAGTCACACCTCCTCACTTACCCATTCCAGAGACTGTGCCTGTATAACCTATCGACTAACACATTCCCACATGTTGTGATTATGAAACCAACCATCATGCTGGAATAAGGACCAATCACGATGTAAGGGGCAGGGTCAATGGGAAAGCAAGATAGGGGCTGAGGGGAGCCAAGAGGGTCCCGTCACTCAATCCCTAAACCTGATCTAATGTCACTAGACTGGGGTCTTCCTCACATCTCAAGGGCACCCGATTCATGATTGAAGTGAATTGTGCTTATTCAATCTTTGTTCTGCTTACCGTCCTGCTATTGCTGCCTCCTCTTCTTGCTTTATGTGTGTGGCTCCCTCTGTTGTGGTGACAAATGGCTTGAGAGGGATTTGACATAGGGAGAAAGCCCACCCACATCAACTGTCACCAGAAGCAGACACTAAGTTCATTTCTCTCACCTCACAGAACTATGCACATCAGACACTGGTAGAGCTGCCCGGAAGGGGAACCCTTAGTGCAGTGGTTCTCACCCTGTGGGTTGCGACCCCTTTGGGAGTCATATGACCCTTTCACAGGGCTCGTCCAATTCATAACTGTAGCAAAATTACAGTGATGAAGTAGCAAGAAAATCATTTAATGGTCGGGGGGGGGGGTCACCACAACAAAAGGACCTGTATTAGGAAGGTTGAGAACCACTGCCTGAGTGTGCTTAGGACTTTGCTGCCCTCAGGGTCACCAGACATTCCTGAAGGCAGAGTCACTGCAGGAAGCCCTTCTGGGAAATGCCCTGAAGCCAGGTCTCAACCAACTCCATCCACCCTCACCCTCCTAGATCCTAATCATAGGCTGCATGGAAATGCTCCCTGCCACTTCAAAGACTGTAAGTCCATCGGAGCAGAAAGCCTTCTCTTTCTCCCTTGGAGTGGTGGCTGGTGAGTTCAAACTGCTCACCTTCTGGGTAACATAACCCACAGACCAGCTCCCCCTGAGCTCAGTTAGGTTTGCCACACAGCACACATTGTTGGGAACCTTCTGAAGTAGCTGTGCCATGTGCAGGTTGGGGGATTTCGCACAAGATGCAGAATTCCACCCTCTCTTGGAAAAAATAATTTTTGCAATAGCCTTGTATTCTCTTCTGGATCTGAGTAGCAGCTACTCTCATGCAGTCCTAGCACATACATGCTAGGTCTTACGCCGAGTCTGCTCCATGCTTTCCTGTGTCCTATGTGGCGCTGTAGGCACCCAAGGCATGGACTCTGCAGCCTGGGTTCAAATCTCTCCTTTCCACTTCCTCACTGTGTGGTCATAGGCTCATGGCTTTATCATCCTGTGCCACTGATTTTTCATCTGTAAAATGAGGCAAGAATAGAGTCCACACATAGGCTTCTTAAGTGATATAATTGAATTATTATATACAAAAAGCTTAGAACATTGCTCGGCATCTTGCAAATACTGTTAGGTAGCTTAGCATAGGGAGTGGGTCATCCATTACATATGCTCAGGTTCAAACTTCCGGCCAGGAAGGGGTGGTACACCTAGGTGGGTGTTACACCTGGATTGGCCCATCTGAGCCAGGTGAATTCAATCCAGCCAATGGGGTTGACCAGGACCATCAACCATGCCTCCCTGTGGAGGAATTGAAAAGGCAGGATCTTGACCTCTCCGATGTCTCCCTTCACCCACTTTTCTGTTGTCCGTCCCCCAGGGAGGAGGTCACATGTAGATACTTGTAATCGGTTTCCTCTTTCCAATCCACCCTCCCTCTACCCTCCCAATATCACCACTCACAAATTATCAAGGTTTCTTGAGGGATGGGGGAGGAAGGGGTAAAAATGAGGACTTGATTGATGCCAGGGGCTTAAGTGGAGGCAAATGTTTTGAGAATAATGAGGGCAGTGAGTGTACAATGTGCTTTACACAATTGATGTATGTATGGATTGTGATAAGAATTGTATGAGCCCCTAATAAAACGATTTAAGAAAAGAAAGAAAAGGCAGGATCCTGGAGCCCACGTAGTGACTTTCTCTCCAGCAGCTTCTAGGCAAGCTGTGCAGGGGTGAGGGGCCCTGAGGTGCCTGTGTAAACCTGAAACTTCTTCTCTCAAAAAACTCACTTGGATCACAATCCAGGCTGCGGAGTGAATTCTTTCTCACGCGAAGCCAAGGACTGAGGTATATTTCTCCCACGAGAGATCTAACAATAGTATCTCTTATTATATCATTAGGAGCCCTGGTGGTGTAGTGGACTATGCATTAACCTGCTAATCGCAAGGTCAGGGGTTTGAACTGACTAGCCCCTCCGTGGGAGAAATATGAGGTTGTCTATTTCTGTAAGGCAATGGTTCTCAACCTTCTGAATGCCGCCACCCTTTAATACAGTTCATGTTGTGGTCACCTGCAACCATAAAATTATTTTCATTGCTACTTTATAACTGTAATTTTGCTATCGTTATGAATTGGATGACCCCTGTTAAAGGGTTATTTGATCCCCAAAGGGGTCGCGACCCACAGGTTGCGACCCCTGCTGTAAGGATTTAAAGTCTCAAAACCCCAAAGGGGCAGATCTTTGTCCTATTGGGAGTCAATAAAATGGTAGTTAGGTTTTTTTCTGCATCAGTATCAGATTCTGGTGGCAATCCCAGTCATCCTGCATTGTGGTCTGGTTTGAACTCCGGAAATGACTGCCCTGGTTTGAGGTGAGGGCCACGGTGCTTCAGTGGTAGACCTCTCATCGTCTTTCACCGGGAAGACCCGGGTTTGATTTGCAGCCAATGTGCCCCAGACTGTCAGTGAAGGTTTGTGTGTTGCTACGACACTGAGGCTTCAGTGGTGTTTCCAGACTGAAACAGAATAATGAAGAAAGACCTGATCATCCCCTTCCACACATTGACCTATGGCCCACCACTGTTGGCTTCCTCTCCCAGTCCTGGTGGTAGCACAGATTGGCACAGTTTGCTCCACTGCCCATGAGGTGCCCATGAGAGGCTGAGTCGACAACCACAGTCAAGATCAACAGCTTAAACTCCATTCTGGGTCTATGGAAACAAGAACAACCTTCTGAAATGAGGTCACATTGCTATTTAGGACTGGGAGGATGCCTTTGTGATATGGATTGCACTCTGGATCCCGAGGGGGACTTTTAAACACAGCCACATAGCAGCTCCGGAAATTGTCATAGTGAGAAGGCAGGTTAAAAAAAAAAAAAAAAAAGCTTTTACTGGCTTGCTCAAAGGAGGCTGCGGGTAGATTGTGGGGTGGAAAACTCCTCTGGAAATGAAAAGTGTTTTTCCTTACATATGCATCATTTCTTCTGGTCCTGAAAGAAAACACAAAGCAGACGAGAGAAGGAAATGGAGACTAGCAGTCATCTTGTTGGTATTCCCACAGCACCCCCTCCTTAAGCACTTGCTGCCATCTCATCCAACTCCACTCAGTGTATTTCCACCCGGCAATGATGCAGAAATGTCTGCGTACTCCAGTTTGATTGTAGTCGGGCAACGTTTATGGCTTTGACATTCAACTGAGCATGGCAGGACGTCTAGAAACAATTATAACCAGCACCTGCTCTGTCTGTGCTGTGGGCAGGCAGTGACGGATTCCCAGCCTCTGGAACACTAGTGTTCCCTCCCAGCTCAGGATAATGACGGTGACACTCGGCCCCCTTGTTGTCTGGGGAGCTCAAGGAGCTCTCCTCTGAAACCTCAACTTATGGGCATTTCTTTAAGTGAAGACATCAAATTAGTGACTGGAAAGGAAGGCGTAGGAGATGATTATTGGCCACAAGACAAGCCTCAACCGCCTCCAGAGAGCATGTCTCCTAAGTACCAAGTCAGCGGTGACAGCTAGGGGGCCCTGGGTCACCGGGTGGTGTTGAGAGGGGACTCTGGGGCCCCAGCGTTGGACGCTGGCGGGTGCAAGTTCAAGAGGGTCAGGGGCTGATGCCTCCCCATGCCCCTGCCCTCCCCCAGCAAGGGCGCTCTGGGGTGCTGGGTCCTTGAGGCCCCGGCAGGCGGGGCCGCCCACGGTCAAGGCTTCGGGCACAAGCGCGGGTGCGCTGAGGCCTGTGCCGTGCGGGGGTCTGGGCTCAAGCAGGTGGTCGCGGCGTCTCCGCGGGCGGGCGGGCGCCCAGCAGGACGACCGACGACCCCCAGCGCGTCGCCGGCACCCAGCGCCCGGGCGTAGAGGCGGGCGGGGGGCCTGCGCTCCGCTGCCGCCAGGGCCCCCTCCTTCCGCGCCCCCCCACCACCCGCGCCAGTTGAGCCCGGCCTGGGCCTCGGCGGGCGGTGGGGCTGCCCTCTCGCCGCCCTCCAGCGCCCCTCTCGCCGCCCTCAAGGGGCCAGGCCGCGCTGAGCAGGGCGGCCGCCAGCCCGGGCTGGGGGTTGGGAGGGGCGGGGGTCACGAGCAGGTCGCTCGTTCAGCCGCAGGCGGGGGGCGTGGCCGGGCGGCCGCGCGCTAGGCCGGGCCAGCGGCCGCCACGCCCTCGGGCTCAGACTCCGACTCCGGCTCGGCTCGCCCTGGCGGCGGTGGCGCCGTGAGGAGGAGTCCGCGCTCCTCTGTGGCGGCGGCGGCGGCCGGCTCCAGGCCGGGTTTTGGCGCCGCCCGCCTGCTGCCTCCTGGCGGCTCCTGAACTCCAGCCCCCTCTCTATCAGCCTCTCACTCCGTCTCAATACGTCTCAAGATGGCGGCCAATGTGGGATCTATGTTTCAATATTGGAAGCGCTTTGATTTACAGCAGCTGCAGGTCAGGCTTCTCTCTCGGCCTCTCGCTCGCGGGTGGGGGCTGCGGGCGGTCGCGGCCTCCCCGGGGGGGCGCCGGGCTGCCTTGCCGCCGGGGAGCCGCGGCGGAGGGGAGGAGGGGGGTGCCGGGGAAAGCGGGGCCGACTCAGGGACAAGTCCCTCTCACTCCCCGGCCCCCATTGATAACTCGCTTGATCGGAAATTGATCCTCTTTGTTCAATTCATCGATCAGCCCAAGATGGCGCCGGGAGCCGCCGCCGCCACCGCTGCCCCTGGTGTCTGCCCCCTCCCCTGGCGCCCCCCCCCCGGCCCCGAGCCGCCGCCGCCGCCGCGGGACCAGGGAGGGGGCGGCACCGGGCGCCTGCGGGGTGCGCAAAAAAAACAAAAAAAAAATAAAGAACTTGAGGAAAGTTGTGTTTTTCTTTGCTGTCTCATACCCTGTATTCTTTTATCTCCTCTCTGAGATCCTTCTGTAAGGGGATGTCCAGTGCACTGCAAATAGGTTTTGGGTCTATACCCGGCCGTCCCCTCTCATTCTCCATGATAAGATTTTTTTGTTCTCATGATGCCTGTTGCCTTATCCCTTTGAAACTTTGTGATCACACAGGCTGGTATGCTTCCTCCATGTGGGCTCTGTTGCTTCTGAGCTAGATGGTTGCTTCTTTACCTTCAAGCCTTTAAGACCCCACACGCTATATCTTTTGGTAGCTGGACACCATCGGCTTTCTTCATCACATTTGCTTATGCAGCCGCTTTGTGGTCAGTGATCGTGTAGGGAAGGTGAGCATCGTTTAATGCCAATTTAATAGAACAATGTTCTTGCAATGAACGAGTCCTTGAGCGGAGGCCCTATGTCCATCTGCTACCTTAATACTAAATCTATAAACACATGGACATAGATCTATTTCCCCATGCCCCTTTGTAAATATATGTACATGCCTTTATTTAGACATCTATAACTGGCCCTTGCTTCCCAGCTCACTCTTCTATACCCTTTGATTTTCCTCTTGTGCCCACTGTCATGCTCAGTCTTCCTTTGGGTTTCAGTAATTCCTCTTGGTTACATTACCCTTGATCACGCCCTACCAGGCCTCCTGCATCCCCCTCACCACTGATTTCCATCACTTTTTGTTCCCTTGTCTCTGGAATTCTTAACACCACTACCTTTCTTCCCACCTCCCTCTCTCGCATGTCCTCCAGGATGTGCTAGTTCCGTTTTTTTTTCTCCTCCAGATTGTTCGTTCAGCCTATCTTATTTAGACAGACCTGTAGAGGCAATAACATGCACAAAAACAAGAAAGAACAAAACCAAGCAGCAAAATAAACAAAACAACAAAAATCCAATTACAATAAAAGAAAACAAAGGTCAACAAGATAGAAAAGCTCATAGATAGTTTAAGGACTATGTGTTGGCCTTTAGAAGTGTTTTCTAGTCCAGTCTTTTGGGGCACCAAACCCTGACCCTAAAGTCCACCTTTAGCATTTCCTTGGGATCTTGCTGCTCCTTTTACTTGCTCTTCTGCTGTACCCCCTTAGTGTTATGCCTCGGTGTAGCGAGATCAGTTTGGGGGTAATTCCCACACTGTGTCTCCAGTGTTGTCCCCTCTAGGGCTATGGGTCTTTGAGGGACGTTGTGTCTCGTCGTGGGGCTGGCCATGTGGTCTTCTATGTGAACTGACTTCTCTGAGTGGGAACATCATCCTCAAGGTCTGGTGGGACAGGATGTGCTCCACTCTCCCCTTCTCCCCTTCATCTCTGTGTGCTCTGATCAGATAATGTCTCTGTCCAGGAGATGCAAATTCAATGCTATCCTCTGAAATAAAATCTTTGGGAGGGGTTGTGGGGAATATCTGCTCAGATCTTTGGTGTGTCCAGGAGAGAGGGACTGCTCGGCTGGGCACAGCCACGAGGGGCTCAGAACTCTGGCTCCAGAAAATGGTTGTAAGTTTGGCTTTGTTTTTAACCAGTTGTGTGCCTCTGGGTCAACACCTGTGTTTTTTTGAGTTAGTTTTCTGATCCGAAAAGTAAAGGTACTCCATTGTCCAGACTCCCATGTCACCAAGTGATCGATAGGGGCTAACCAGAGCCTGATTCAAATAGTGTGGATCTGTTAGGTGCCTTCTAGACCTGGGGTGGCGATTCGGAGCCCAGGACAACAATAATGTCCGAGAGGTGATATAGGTGGCTCCAAATTGAAACAGGAAGACCACTGTGGAGATTTTGTCCTTCCACTGATGGCCACAGGCCACCGCCTCACGTCCTGCAAAAACAGTTTCCATGGCTCAACAGCCAAGCCAGGGGCCAGTGCCATAAAAATCATATGGCTAACTGGGACAAAGGGCAGACAGATATTTTTTATCATGATGTCTTGAGAAACCCACCTAACCTCCATGCAAATCTTCTGGTGTGAGTTATTTTTGGAAGCAATCATATGCTGACAGTAATTCAAATCTTTCCTTTTGACAATTTGCCTGTACTCTTTTCTGAACCTGAGAAGGTAATCCCTGTGTCCACTAAGAAATTGACTGGCTGGCCTCCTACTTGGACAGTTAGCCTGGGATCCTGGGGACCAAGTGAAACAGAGCACTGACACCTTCATTCAGCTTCTTCAAGCATTATTGTCTCTTGCTTGGGATTTTCTAGGTGTGGATGAGGCCCGTCCTCTCTATTGGAGGGTTGTCTGCTTCTCCTGGGGTATTCAAGGCACTGATTTTTCCAATGTCCTTCTTTCCTGCAGTAGGCACATTGATCCTGCCCCATGGCTTGGCGGTGCCCACAGGTCAGTCTCTCCGTAAGTGGGCCATGCTCTCCTTTTCCTGAGTCTCTGGGGTCTCTCATGGCAATTACTAGTATTTTAACTAGTTTCTTTGTCTCTGTCGTGGTAGGATCATCTCTGTTGTTACACACCCGCTGAGCCACTTGTACCAAATCACTAAGATTTTTCCCGTCAAACCCTTCCCACTTCTTTTTCATGTCTGAGGCAGACTGAGTAATAAAGGCAATACTTATTGCCCTCCTGTTCTCGGGGCCTCCAGGCCGTTAGGGATATAAAGCCCGTAGGCTTCCATCAGTCACTCTAAAAAGGCACGCAGACATTCTCTTGTAAGAGCCTGAAAATTCTCACTGACCTTAGATAAATTCATAGGTTTTCTAGCTGTTCCACTGAGGGCCTGCAAGAGAAACTGGTGATACCTGGTTAGGCCTTCTGTGCCTTGCAAGGAGTTTGGATCTCACATTTTTCGTGCAGTGGCAAAAAGAGTTTCCCTCACATGGGGAGTGCCTGCTGTCTGACCATCATGTCCATTGACTGCTTACTGGGCCTCTCTCTGGCAGGGCTACTGTACCTGTGTTGTGAACAGCACCTGGAGAAGTTGCTGGCAATTTCTGGAGGTGGGCTAATGCATATGGAAAACCGTTTCTATCAAGGAATCAGACCTGCTTTGTCAGAAAAAGGGATTTTGTTGATTCCAATTATACAAATCACTGGAATACAAGGGGATATATACCCAAAAAGGGACTCAGGGGTCTTCCCCAGGTGTTGGGGCTGCTTGCCTTGAGTGTAGAATGGCTGCTGCCAAATCATCCTTCTTGGGGGGTGGGGCGGTCGAGATCCCATACCAGCCCTAGTGTATGTTGGGGTGTGGACTCAGAAAGGAGTTATGAGTATTTCTCTCTCTCCAGCCCCATGCACCTGACAGGGTGGCAGTGATAATGAAGGGTCGTAAGCTAGTTCTCCCACTCCCAGAGTCCTCCTGCAAAAAGGAATAAAGCCGAGACAGAGGGGTATGGGGAGGGGTTGGGGAAGGGCAGCCTCCACCTTAGTGGTTTTAGGACCTTGGGTCTATTTTTTTTCTGGTCCTGCCATGTTTCCTGAAATCTTGAAACAAGAACCCTTTCTGTTGCAGGAGGAAGTAAGTCTTTTGTTTATGCTGGCTTATTAGTGGCAATGTCATTCCACGCATCAATTTTAGGGATCAGATAGGGATGTCCCGGTTCCCCATAAACATAACTATGAACTCTGAGAAATAGGGGAAGGGAAAACGAGTCTTGCATGGGCAAATCAGGAACTCCTTCTGTCCAATCACCTTTAAACAAATTGCGGAGTCTCCAGGCTTTAGGGCTGAAACTACATTCTCTTTGTGAGCGCCTAGAGCAGGGGTCCTCAAACAATAGCCTGTGAGCCACATGCGGATAGCCGAGGACCTTGATCCTGTCCGCCGAGTGTTTGTGCCCCGTTTGTTTGTGTGTTTTTTTTAAACTTCAAAATAAGGTATGTGCAGGAAGCATAGGAATTTGTTCATAGTTTTATTGAAACAATAGTTCGGCCCTCCAACTGATCAGAGGGACAGTGAACTGGTCCCTGTTTAAAGAGTTTAAGGACCCCTGGCCTAGAGAAATCAGAAATCCGTAGTTCTGGGGAGAGCACTCCTGTTAAGGAGGTTTCCTTTCTAAGCAAGCCCAGACAGTGGCAATTGGATCTCGGTGCACCTCGAAATGTTGTAGCCACTCTCCATTCCCAGAAAGAAAACTACTCCGACCGCTGGCAAGTTCAACAGAAAAAGTTTTTTTTTCCTGAGCAGCCCCAGTCTAATTGTCCAAAGGTTTTTATACTTTTGCAATGTGCAGGTGTGCAAGCAGGCAGAGTAGAGAAGCAGGGTGTTGCAGTTAGTCATTCTTAGTTGAACAAAGACTGCTCTGGTCGCTCTCGCGAATCTTCTGAGCATCCATATCCTTTGGGACATTCCCTTGGGCACATCTGCACAGCCTACCTCCCCTATATCAGCTAGTTCATTTACAGTTCATAGCTACTTTATTTACTTTACATGGTGCCTTCTGTCAGCTCATAATGGCTTCACTCTTGTCAAGGCTGTTTAAGCTTTTCCCAGAGATCCTATATAGCCGCCATTGTGGCCATGGGGAAACGGGGCCTGTGACCCTGGCCAAGATGGTGCCCACCAGCCCAAACATGTGGAAGGGCACTGCCTAGGGAGCTGGTTGAATAGACCTGGGAGTTAGCCCTGCCTTGTCCTGGGAGCCAAATATTTCCCTTTTCCCCTCCATTCCCTTTCTCCTGGCTTTTCAAACAAGCTGCTTTAGCCCTATAATGCCCAGCACAACATTTTTATAACATTTAATTGAAACTTATCTAGTACCAAACTTATAAATTATCAATGTGACAATTTGGTTACATTTCAAAAACATTGCACGTTTTATATATTTGAATGCCATATATACATATTGATAACTATGAAAGTAAAGAATAAAAATGTTTAAAATTATTTCCTGAATTTAAAACTTGAGGCGTTATAGTGTTAGTGTTCTACCAGTGTAGGTTTGTTCCTTGTTACAGGCTGGTTTTCCGTGGCCCAGGCTTAGGCCAATGGCATATGGAACCCTTCCTGTGTAACTGTTACCTTTAGGCTTTCAGTGTTGCTGCTTAAGGCACTTTTGGGGAAAGCTCTTACTACACAGTTCCACTGCCACGATGTTCCAGACAGAAATTCCAATTCCCTTAAGGTTCCCTGAGCTTCCAGATGCCCCTTCCCTTCAGAGATTTGAGAGTCTGCTCCCGCCAGCAGGCATCTTGGAGGGCCGTGGGGCCATTCCAAGCAGTGGTTCTCCTAGCTTGTCTAGAATAATGGTTGGACTTAAAGTCGACCTCAGTGAGTTGTCTTTGATCCCTTACTTCTTGCTGGGGCATCTTCCTGAGGCAACAGATTCAGGGCAATAAAGGGCTCGCTCTCAAGTGGGGTTTATTGACCTTGAGGCAGCAAGCTCTACAGAGCCTTCTTTTGTGCTTTCTAGATGGGACTTAGCAGCTTCATACTCAGGAATTGCCCCCTTGCATGAATCCTGTCCAATTGGGATAGAGTTGACACAGAGGCTAGACAAACAAAAGCTGATACACTATGCAACTTTATTTGAGAAAGGAGAATGGTGGCCAGAGAATGGTACACTTTCCCTTCTAACCCTGATTCACCTGGAACAGTTTTGTAAAGTGATTGGAAAGTGGGCCGAAATGCCAGAAGTTACAGCATTTCTCCTTTTGAGGAGCAGTAGAGACCTTCATCCCCAGTGCACCCAGGAACCCCCTAAGGCAGGCATCCTCAAACTGTGGCCCGTGGGGCACATGTGGCCTGACGACATTTATCCCACCCTCAGGGTGTTTTTGCTGCCTCTGCATGTCCTACTTAGTAGCCGATTCGTGCAATGTGCATAGGAATTTGTTCATAGTTTGGTTTTTTTTAACTATAGTCTGGTGCTCCAACGGTCTGAGGGACAGTGAACTGGCCCCCTGTGTAAACAGTTTGAGGACCCCTGCCCTAAGGGATCCTGGACTTAGGGGTTACTAATCTCCCAGCCCTGAAACATCCCTGAACATTCTACCCGTTGTAGGAGGCACCATGGGAATTTGGTCTCTGGGTAATTTACAAGTCTTTTATTCAATTTGAAGCCAAGAAAATTAAAAATGACTCAGACACTTACTTTCTTTTGATCCCTGTTGACTCCCGCTGTAGTATTCCAATATTACAATTTAACGCTATAACGCATGACCTTTTCATTCCATTCAATTAAATGTGTGTGTATAGATAGATAGATAGATAACTATGAAAGTAATTAATGAAAACAAAATTTGTTTGACCAAAGTTAATAATTGAGGGATAATAGGATTAAATAGAAGCATGGTTCTTAGCAGTGGGTCCAAACATTAGGATCATAAATGAAACAGTGATCTCAGTGCACCCAGTAGTTCCCAAACCCTGTACCCTCATTGGGGAAATTGTGGATGCTTTTACTCCCGTGCCTATACTTAGAACGAACAAACACACATGCCTGATAATCCTAAGATTTTTTTTGTTTCCTGTGACACTCACCTAATTTCAAGGGCACTGCCACCTCACAAGCCTAGCCTTGTCTCAGTTAAACTGTTCACCCTCTTGTCCGTTTGTTTGTTTTTCCAGAAGTTCTCAAGTTACCAAGCCCTCTGAACCAAGTGTGCCACCTCTAGGACCACCATCTCCTGGACCACCTCAACCTTATCCATCCTAGACCTGAATGGACAACCCCTCCCAGCAGAGTAGAAAGGGTATGGACCCAAAGCCCCACTTCACCCTTTTGCCAGCAGGAAGGACCTAAAGATGTCGTCGCCTTGTACCCCAAAGATTTGGGTCCATATCTCTTCAGGGTGTAAATTTTAGGTAGCTAGCATAGGGACTAGGTTGTCCATGATACATGCTCAGAGGGCCAAGCTAGCCACCCAGGAAAGAGTGGCACACCGAGCGTGCTCAGAGGTCCAGGTTTCCAGTCAGGAAGGCCAGGTACACCTGGGTGGGTGCTGCACCCACATTGACCCACCTAGGCCAAGTAAATTCAATTCAGCCACTGGGGTCCACCAGGGTTGCCTACCATGCCTCCCTATCTCTCCTAAAACACAATTGGATCACAAACCTGGCTTTGGCGTGAATTCTTTCTCATGCAGAGCCAAGGACCAAGGTATATCTGTCCACAGAGAGAAAAACCTAGGAAAGCTCTTTGGAGGCAGCAGCACTGCACATGAGTGGCTATTGGATACTGTTTAGATGCATGGCTTTCTATTTGGAACTTTTTTTTGTCTCACCTGAATGGAAAGGAAGAGGTAATACTTCTGGATCACACAGTATCCATGTCCACAAATGAGCTGCTCATTCCACAGTCCTGGCAGTGCCTTTTGAAAACCCTCTGCTTTAGAATGTCACTCCTTGAAGATGGCAGTGGGAGTGGCTGGGGCCAAGTATGCTGCCTCTTACTCCCAGTTGCAGGTTTCTGGATGCTGATTGTATCTCTTACAGCATCAATTAGTGGGCTTGTTGTCTGCCTCAGGCTTTGTTCACAGAGATCCTCCAGCTAGGTGGTGGTGTGTGCGCATAAGCAGAGGCTTCCTGCCAATCCCCCATGAGTAGTAGAGCTCCCATGGTGTGGACTCCATGAAAGCCGTGCTCCAGCCAGCAGGATTACAAAGGAGGGTGGGCCCGGCAGGACAGGAGGGCCATTGCCCCTATGGAATGACCTCAGAACCCCGCCTCCCTCCCTGTCCAGCTCCTGGGACTATGGGCCCTAAGCTTCATGCCTGACTCAGGAATAGACACAGGGTGAGGCAACTCCAGGAGGTGATTTTGCTGATCTAATCCAGCCTGAGATCATCCTTGCATGTGCCCTCTGTCCAGACCTTTTTTTAAATTGTTCATGCAACACTAACCACAATGCATATATACATCGGTTGTGTAAAGCACATTTGTACATTCATTGCCCTCATTATTCTCAAAATATCCACTCTCCACCCCACCCAAGCCCCTGGCCTCAGCTCCTCATTTTTCCCCCTCCATTCGAGCTACCCTTGATAATTTACTAATTATTTTCTCATATCTTGCACTGTCTGATGTTCCTTCACCCACTTTTCTGTTGAGGTTAAATGTAGATCCCTGTATACGGTTTCCGTTTTCCAACCTACCCTCCCTCCACCCTTCCCGAGTCTGCACTCATAACACTGGTCCTCAAGGGCTCATCCACCCTGGATTCCCCATGTTTCCTGTTCCTATCTGTCCAAGTGTACATTCTCTAGTCTAGCCTGATTTGTAAATTAGAATTGGGATCATGATAGTGGGAGATAGGAAACATGTAGGAACTAGGGGAAAGCTGTGTTTCATCGTTATTATCTGGTACCTGTCTTGGTTTATCTCCTCCCTGACACCCTTCTGTTAGGGATGTCCAGAGGACTGTAAATGGGCTTTGTGTCTGTACCCAGCACTCCCCGCTCATTCGCAATGATAAGATTTTTTTTGTTCTGATGATGCCTGCTACCAAATCTTTTCAAAACCTCATGATCACACAAGCTGGTGTGCTTCTTCCATGTGGGCTTTGTTTCTTCTGAGCTAGATGGGCGCTTGTTTTCCTTAAAGCCTTTAAGACCTCACATGCTATATATTTGATAGCTGGGCACCATTAGCTTTCTTCACCACATTTGCTTATGTACCTGCTTTGTGTTCAGTGATCGTGTAGGGAAGGTGAGCATCATAGAATGCCAATTTAATAGAACAGTATTTTTGCAACGAGGGAGTCCTTGAGCAGTGGCCCAATGTCCATCTGCTACCTTAATACAAAACCTATAAATATAGGGACATAGATCTATTTCCCCATGCTCATATATTTAAATATGTACATGCCTTTTTTTAAACCTCTATAATTGACCCTTGCTTCCTAGCTTGCTTTTCTATTCCCTTTGATTTGCCTCTTGGGCCCACTGCCATGCTCACTTTTCATTTGTGCTTCAGTAATTCAGTAATTCCTCTTGGTTCCATTGGTTCCATTTCCCTTGATCACTCCCTACCAGGCCTCCTACATCCCCCTCACCACCGATTTGCATCACCTGTTCTTCCCTTTTCTCTGGGTTTCTTAACACCACTACCTTTCCCCACACCTCCCTCTCTCCCATGTCTCCCCAGAAGTGTTGGTCCTGTTTTCTCTCCTCCAGATTGTTCGTCCAGCCTATCTTATTTAGACAGACCTGTAGATGTAATAACATACACAAAACAAGACAGAGCAAAACCAAGCACTAAAAGCAACAAAACAACCAAAATCCAATGACAATGAATGAAAACAACTCAACAAGAAAGAAGTGGCTCATCGTTAGTTCAAGGTCGGTTTGTTGGCCTTTAAGAGTGTTTTCCAGTCCAGTCTGTTGGTGTACCAAGTACTGGCCTCAAAGTCATCCTTTGGCATTCCCTGGGGACCTTGATGCTTCGTTTTCTTGCTCTTCTGCTGTACCCCCTTAGTGTTATGCCTCGGTGTGGCAGGATTAGTTGGGGCGCATTTCCCACACTGTGTCTTCAGTGTTGTCCCCTCTAAGGCTATGGGTCTTTGAGGGGTGTCTTGTCTCATCGTGGGGCTGGCCATGTGGTCTTCTATGTGGACTGGATTCTCTGAGTGGGAACATCATCCTCAAGTCCTGGTGTGCCAGGATGTGCTCCACATTCCCCTCCTCCCCCTTCATCTGCTCCATGTGCTCCGATCAGATATGTCCCTCTCTCAGAGCTGCAGATTCACTGCCACCTTCTGAAATAAAATATTTGGCATGGGAAGGTGAGTTGGGTGGGAGGATCTGCTCAGATCATTTGATGGTTCAGGATAGATTGACTGTTCGGCTGGGGACAGGTATGTGGGGCTTAGGGCTCTGGCTCCCAACACTGGTTGTGAATATGTCTTTGTTGTTAACCAGTTGTGTGCCTGTGGGTCAACACCTGTGTCTTTTTGAGTGAGTTTTCTCATCTGCAGAGTAAAGGTAATCCATTATCCAGACTCCCATGTCACCAATTGATTGAGAGGCACTAACCAGAGCCTGATTGAAATAGTGTGTACCTGTCAGGCGTGTTCTAAAAACACCTTAAAAGTCGTAAAAACACTATAAATGCCTTAAAAACCCTAAAACGTCTAAAATATTTCTAAAATGCTAAGACCACCCCTAAAGACCCTCTAAAACATCTTAAGACCATTAAATACATGGTAAAAGGCTTTCTAAAACACCCTAATGCGCCATAAGTCTTAAAAAAAACTCCTTACGTCCCGAAAACATAATAAATGCCCTAATATTATGCAAATGCCTTAAAACGCAAAATAAAGAACACGTGAAGCCCTAAAAACACGCTAAAAGTCTTTTAAAACCCCAAGAACATCCCTACAAAGCAACCCGAAGCACTATAAAACCCTGTAAAAGTCCAACAGCCTAATAGACATGAATTCACCATGAAAGCAAAAAATAATCCAACAAAACCCTAAAGCCCTGAAAACCAAAACCTAATCCCCCCAAACACTCTAATGCCTTAAGAAGCACCCTAAAATTTTAACAAAACACTAAAAGCCATAAAAACACATATAAGCCTAATAAACACCCTTAAACACTAAAATCACCCTAAAAGCCTTAAAATGTCTGAAAAGCCATAATATTCCCTAAAATTCAAATAACACTCTGAAGCCACAAATAACACACTAAATGCCTCCCAAAACATGTGGAACTTCCAAATCATATCCCTAGAAGATTCCCAAACCATGAACTTCCAAAACCACATAAATGCCCTGAAGACAACATGAAAGCCCCAACAAAACATAAAATGCTGGGGAAAAACACATAAAATATTTTAAAATACCCTAAAATCTCTAAGAAACCCTGTAAGATCACTAAAAACACCCCTACCTGCTAAAAAATACCTATACACTCCAAAAAATCACCCCTAAATCCCTTAAAAACTCCCTTAAACCTTATAAAACACCCTTAAAGCCCAAACCACCCTAATGCGCAAAAAAATTAAATGACCCCAAATGACCTTAAAGCCCTAAAAATCACATGCCACAAAAAAATCCTAAATGACCCCAAAATTCCAACTCAAAGCCAGCCTACAAGTCTTTTATGAGAACAGTTTTATCTTTCTACCAAGGAGAAGTTTGTAGGTTCAACCCCTGACCTATGCCCTTACCATATGAAGTTAGTAATCAGTGGTTTTGCAATTCTTTGAAGAAAGATGAGGGTAATTTTATCAGGAGTGAATTAAACTTGTCTAGTGCCTTGAGTAGAACTGATAACTGTACTACATTGAGTCGTCTGGTCAAGGAGCATGGGATATTATCCCATTTGCTGAGGTCACACTTGATTTCTTGTAATTTCTGTAGTTTTCCTCACATAAATCTGTTGTTTTTTTATTCAAGTATAGATATAGATATTTTCATTTACGCTTGGCTATTGTAAATGGTACTACCTGAAAATGTGTATTTCATTAATTATTATTTCTTTTTTTTTTTTTTAATTTTAACAATTTATTGGGGCTCATACAATTCTTTTCACAGTTCATATATATATACATACATCAATTGTATAAAGCACATCTGTACAGTCTTTGCCCTAATCATTTTTTTCTCTTTTCTTCTTTTACATTTTATTAGGGACTCATACAACTCTTACCACAATCCACACATATACATACATCAACTGTATAAAGCACATCCATACATTCCCTGCCCCAATCATTCTCAAGGCATTTGCTCTCCACTTAAGCCCCTTGCATCAGGTCCTCTTTTTTTTCCCCTCCTCCCTCCCCCTTCCCCCCTCCCTCATATGCCCTTGGTAATTTATACATCGTTGTTTTGTCATATCTTGCCCTATCCGGAGTCTCCCTTCCCCCTTCTCTGCTGTCCCTCTCCCAGGGAAGAGGTCACATGTGGATCCTTGTAATCAGTTCCCCCTTTCCAACCCACTCGCCCTCCACTCTCCCAGCATCGTCCCTCACACCTTGGTCCTGAAGGTATCACCCACCCTGGATTCCCTGTACCTCCAACCCTCATATGCACCAGTGTACAGCCTCTGTCCTATCCAGCCCTGCAAGGTAGAATTCGGATCATGGTAGTTGGGGGGAGGAAGCATCCAGGATCCGGGGGAAAGCTGTGTTCTTCATCGATACTACCTCACACCCTAATTAACCCATCTCCTCTCCTAAACCCCTCTATGAGGGGATCTCCGTTGGTCGACACTTGGGCCTTGGGTCTCCACTCTGCACTTCCCCCTTCATTTAATATGATATATATATACATATATATACATACATATATACATATACACATATATACACATACATACACACACTTATATCTTTTTTTTTGCATGATGCCTTATACCTGGTCCCTTGGGCACCTCGTGATCGCACTGGCCGGTGTGCTTCTTCCATGTGGGCTTATTTGCTTCTGAGCTAGATGGCCGCTTGTTCACCTTCAAGCCTTTAAGACCCCAGACACTATCTCTTTTGATAGCCGGGCACCATCAGCTTTCTTCACCACATTTGCTTATTCACCCATTTGTCTTCAGCGATCCTATCATGGAGGTGTGCAGTCAATGATATGATTTTTTGTTCTTTGATGCCTGGTAACTGATCCCTTTGGGACCACTCGCTCACTCAGGCTGGTGTGTTCTTCCATGTGGACTTTGTTGCTTCTGAGCTAGATGGCTGCTTGTTTATCTTCAAGCCTTTAAGACCCCAGTCACTATCTCTTTTGATAGCCGGGCACCATCAGCTTTCTTCACCACATTTACTTGTTCACTCACTTTGGCTCCAGCCGTTGTGTCGGGAGAGTGAGCATCATAGAGTTCCAATTTAATAAAAGAAGGTATTCATGCATTGAGGGAGTGTTTGAGTAGAGGCCCAAGGTCCTTCCGCCACCTTAATACTTGACCTATAAATATAGACACATAGATCTATTTCCCCATCCTCCTATATATATTTGCATGTACATGTCTTTGTCTAGACCTCTATGAATGCCCTTTGACTCCTAGCTCTTTCCTCCATCTCCCTTGACTTTCCTCCTGCCCTACTACCATGCTTCATCGCCACCTGGGCTAGAGTATACCTCTTCTCTAAGCAACCTTACCCTTGATCATTTCCCACAAGGCCTGCCACTCCCCCTTCTCTACCATTTGGGGTCCCATGTTTTTCCCTTGTCCCTGGGTTTGTTAACACCACTTCCTTACCCCCCCTTTACCCCCCCACCCCAAGTCCCCCCAAAACTGTCGGTCCCGTTGTTTTTCCTCCAGATAGTTCATCCAGCCTGTCCTATTCAGACAGACCTGTGGAGTCACTAACATGCACGAAAACTAGACAGAGGAAAACAAAGCAACAGTATACAACCAGACAACAAAACAACAAAAACAAACCACTGACAAAGAACAGAATAAAACAGTTCACAAGAGAAAAGCTTGTAGTTAGTTCAGGGATCGTTTGCTGGCCCTTAGGAGCGTTTTCCAGTCCAGTCTGTTGGGGCACCACGCCCTGGTAATTATTATTTCTTGATCTATTTCTTCATCCTTCGAAATATTATCAGTTTGTTGTGGTAGATAAACATTAGGACTTTGCATAACTTAGAAATATTACATTTCACAGAAAAATCATATTAATTATGTCGACAGAGCTATAAAAGGAATGTTGCCCTGAATATCTTCAGATATGACAGCTGTTTCATTGAGAAATTAAGCCAGACAGACACAATGTGATGTACATTTTGTTATTTTCATGTGGGTTCCTTCACTCTTCCAAAAAAATTAGTTTCATGAGCCCCTTGGGGAATGAGTTTGAGTTCAGATCAGATGTCTATTTATATATTTGAGTCCTGAAGCCCATTTGATGGACTGTTCTGTTGCTTCCAAAGTAGTCAGTCACTTCCCCACCAATTAGAGAATTTTTCCGAAGCAAAAGTAAAAGTGTGGCGTACGACATTTGACTGCACACCATCTAGAATCACACTCTCATTTGGTGTTGGCAGTTTTACTTGTATTTCAATTGTAAACTACACTTCAGAGTTCAGGCTAGTGAAAACGTTTCAGTGGAAAAAATTTGCACACAACTACGTGCAGTTTGTGATTCTGTTGTTCCCAAGCAAGGCTATGAGGACAAAGATGCACAAGCATGGGGGGCACTGCAGACAATGTGTGAAAGTTTCCAGGAGCTCAGGGGTGGACAGCGGCTGCTAATTCTCCCGTGCTGGCAGTGAGCTATGTGGGAGGGCTTTGTGTGAGGTCCCTGTGGGGTCTCTGAGAAGTCTCCATAAAGGATGCTGAGAACTTCATATGAAGTCTCTGTGCGAGGCCTCTGAGTCTCTCTGGAAGTCTCCAAGGAAGTATGTGTGTGAGGTTTCTCTCTCGGGTATGTGTGAGTGTCCTTGTGAGATGTCTGCTGAATTGTGGGGGGTGGGGGGCAGTTGTTTCGCTGAGGTCTCTGCAGGTCTGAGTGGGCTTCCCTTTGTTTGACCTCACAGCACCATATAAGAGGACCTGGTGGCAGGGGAAAGGGAAGGGGCTTGGTCCATGCACCCCTTGCTGTTCTTTCAGGGTCTTCTCTCCATCTCCGTGCACTTACCTAGCACGAACGGTAGGGTTCAGCAGCGGGGAGTCCGGTGTCCAGCTCTTCACTCTCTCTAGGAACACACCCAAGCTACCTGCTACCCAAGAGGCCCCAGATCCAGGCTCTGCAGATCCAGAATCTGATTTTTTACTGCCACAGTCACTCCAGAGGCTGCCTTGGCACAATCAGGACTCCAGAAACAACATCATGCTGCTGTACCAGCAGTCTCTGGGGCCTATGTCCACTTCCCTCCTCCACCACTGGTGTCAGTCCCCACCCACCCCACACACACACTTGGTGTCCTGACTGAGGCATGGAGGTCAAGGCTCAGTGGATGTCTTCCTCGCCATCCTTTACTGTTTAGTTCAGTAAACAGTAAACCCTGGCCCACCAGGGGTGTTCTTTTAAGCACATGAGAATTTACTCAAGCGGATCAACTAATCATATTTTGGGGGGCCCTCCTGCCTTCTTCTATAATCTGGTGCCCAGGAAATAAAACCCTGTGTTAGAAGCACAGAGGAAACACTGACCACTATTGAACTGGTTTCCCTTATCAAGACAGGTGATGTCTAATCTCCGTGCACATCCTGATTTCCCAGGAGTCTCTAGGGGAAGGGAAGGCTGCTCCCAGTTGTGACTTTCTTTGCAGCACTCAGTCCTTAGAAGCCACTCTCTCCGGAGAACATTCCTAGAGCACGTGCACGCGTGTGTGTGTGTGTGTGTGCGTGTGTGTGAAGATCACCAGCCTGGGGTCATGTTTCCTGAGAACATTCCTAGAGTGTGCGCGTGAGTGTGTGTGTGAAAACCACCAGCCTGGGATCATGTTTCCTGAGAACATTCCTAGAGCGTGTGTGTGTGTGTGCGTGTGTGTGTGTGTGTGTGTGTGTGTGTGTGAAGACCACCAGCCTGGGGTCATGTTTGCTGAGAACATTCCTAGAGCATGTATGTGTGTGTGTGCGCACGCGTGTGTGTGCATGTGAAGACCACCAGCCTGGGGTCATGTTTCGTGAGAACATTCCTAGAGCGCGGACGCGTGTGTGTATGCATGTGTGAAGCCCAAAAGCCTGGGGTCATGTTTCCTGAGTCCTGGCACTCTGTTATTGACTCATCCCCACTCTACCCCACCCTGGCTATCAACTCATCCTTCCCCCAGTCAGGAGATGGAAATCAAGTAAAATAACAGTTTGTCGCCCCACTAAAGATAGTATTGAGAAAGTAACCTTCCCTGCTTGAAAGCTGTGCCTTTGCTATCCAACCCAGTGCTCTCTGTAGGAGATAAAGTTCTGCTGTGGGGGCAGCTAGCTAAAGCTGGGGTGAAGCACCTGGCCGATTCCCCTTTGTAAGCCTGTGTTAGCTCCGCTTGTGTCTTGCGTCATTTCTGGGGATCCTCATGCTCTTTGGCCCCCTTTGCTACGTCCAACGCTTCATATTCTTCTTCACTGTATCCTTCCCTACCCTGTGTCCATGGTGCCTAACCATTAGTGGTTATTACACAGACGCTCATCCTGTACCACTCAGCCTAAGCTGTTGCTCCTTCTCCGGGTTTATATACAGAGGAAGGCATGTGAGCTGTGAACCGGATTTTCCCTTGGTGCAGTGGGTGAGCAGAGTCCCCCGCTGGCAGCCTCCCTAGCAGTTCCCACCCACATGTGTCAGACCTGGGACTTCCATCCTGGAGGTTACCCTAGGCTGGGAGAGAGGCAAAGGTAGCAAAATATGTCATTTCACATTTTGTGACAGGTGTATTGAGGCGGAACCTCCATGCCAAACTTGGCAGCCTTCATCAAATGCACATGTGGGACTTAGACAGGCCGCCACATGTCTCATGCCTGCTTGGTACCATGAGACGCTACTTTGGTCTAAACCTCTTCTGGACCCTCGATGGAATTTCTTGGCTGGATTGCGCCTCTCAAAACCTATCAACTGCAGCCACATAACGTTGAAGACAAAGTAATGGCACCAGGGAACATTCTTCACTGTGTTGGGACCTTCTGAGGTTTTCACAGTAGGGGTGTTACCATAAATCATAAGAGGTGCAAAATGAAGAACTTGGGATGGAAGTGGGTGGGAAACACTGCTGAAAACCTCCTCCAGAGCCCTGCCCTTTGAGAAGTCAGAGCTAGCACTCAGAGAAGGAGACGCAGTATCTAACATAGTTAAAGGTATATTATGCCAACCTCGTCAATGAACTCATGTGGGGTTAATTGAAGGGCAGGGAGATCAATGGCTCTGTGAGCCTAGCCTTTCTGGTCTCTTGCTCTCTGATAGTGCCACCAGGGTGGATATGCATTTGTTAGGTCCCTAAAGCAGCTGGAAAGACTCATTTCCTGGGAGATCCCTGAGGAGAAGCCACATGGACCTACCCTGTTGCAGCCCTGGTTTCTGCAGCAGCCTCATGGAGAACCTGCCAGCGCACGGACTACAATTTCCTCCTGCAGTCATTGTCTCCCCGTGTGTTTTTGGATTGTGAGGAGGACTTTGTAGATTGGTGTCAGACACATGGGATACTATTGGACTGGTGGTCTTAGATTGAACTGGGTTGGGAGGCTTTTCAATGTTCACTTAACCTTTATATAAAACTCATAAAATATGAGTGTATGAATTTTGTTTCTCTAGTCTACACAGACTAACACACATGACACCCCCTTTAGATCCCGCCATGCAGCACAGAAGTCACACTTTAATGTAGGAGGGGGAAAATCTCTATTATGGAACAATGAATATCATGGCTGAGAGAAGCCATTAGCCTGTGCAGAACAGGCTAAAGTGGCTGGCATGGATACTTTCCTACTAATCAGAGCAGAAGAAGCGTCTTCTAATTTGCCAGATAAGACATATTCTCGAAGACAGTGACGTGGGCAGTGGTAAGGGTAACTGGAGTAAGCCCACCTCCTCCGCCTCTGCTGCTGCAAGCTGACTGGGCACACAAACACCCTGGGGGGCAATGCCTGAGTGTGGCTTCTGATATTGAATCCCCTGAACGGACAGAAATTTGTGAATACATCCCTGATACAGGTGCTCTTGGTGGGAAGGCTCTGGCAGTCAGGTATCGCCTGGTGGAGGCAGGGTCTCACACTTGCCACTCTCCTGTGTTCTACAAAGAAAGGAGCCCTGCAGCTGGAGGAACATCCATTAACTGAGGCCTGCGCTTCTTTTCGTGGACATAACGTTGACGCAAGATACTCCTGATGACAGCCTGGTGTCCCCTCTAGGACTTGGCCAACATCTGTCGTGAGCACCTGAGCCTCCGTGACCTTGTTAGGAGACACTGGTTGTCTTTGAAGGGGCCCAAGGCTGTGACCACAGGGTAATACGGGCTTTCCGTTTTGCAAAGGATCACCGTGTCCTGTAGATTTTTTGCTGGAGCAAATCCACTGGACAAAGTGCTTCCTCCATTTTTTGCTGTGGCCCTCAGCAGGAAGCTGTCCCTTCTCTGGTGGGAGCTGTGAGGACTTGATCTCAAGGCACTCAGCCAATGCCTTGTCTTGCACAGGCTGGCTTAACCCACAGACTTGGGAGATGCCTCTTCCCGCTAATCCTTTTCCATGCTCTTCTGGATTGGGCCATTTATGAGTCTCCCTCTTGTCAGTGGGAACAGCATCCTTCCTTCTCCTTGTCGAGGGGTCCTGAAGGTTGGGGCTTTTGAGCTTCTGCTGCCCCATGTAACTTGCTCTAGCCACCACGAAGCCACTTGGCCCTTGACATATTGGCTTATCCCCAGTGAACAAATGCTGGGGGCGGCAATGGACCACCTGAGAAGGCAAAACATTGGTGGCAGTGAGCACATCAGTGGTGCAGTCCTGAAGGAGCCCGTCAACAGGACAGCATGGAGAACCATCCTCTGCCTCTACCTCCACCTGGAGCTTAATCTCACTGCACACTCGTGCTGTAAGGCTTGGCTTTTCAGGAACTGGAGCACACTTTCCAGGTAGCAGGAAACTTTTACTACATCCTAGAGCCTCGAAGTACCCCCGGGTCCACATCATTGGTTTGAGATTTTGCCAGCACACTGGTTTTGAAAGTGTCTCTATCGTCTAGCTCTATTGAAGAGGACTTCTTGACCACCACCAACCCTGTCTCTTTGGCTCTTGAAGATGGACATTCAGAGTTCACTTCCAATCTGGGGCCTCCTGGGGCACAACTAGCACCCTCTTTCCTTGACCCCTTGCTGGTCAGTACTGGATTTGAGGTTTGCTCTAGGCTCTCTCTCTCTGGACACTTTCATTCTGGAAGGTTCTGCCAAGGATACTGGGCATGAAGGCTGGAAACGGCTGCCTGAGGGCCAATGAGCATCCACTGTCATTATCAAGTGGGGGGTAGGCTGGGGTTCCCTGAACAGGCTCCTCTGTAGGGGAGCAATCAGCAAAAGGACTCTCCAGGGTAGGGCTTGATTTCTTTGTGGTCACTCTCTCTCCCCAGTCTGCCTGACAGGGTTCTCCCAGGACCTTGGCAGCCTCAGTTACTAGGTTAGTTCAATACTTAGGGGTGGCTAAGCAGGTGGACTTTGGAAAGGACATTGCGTTGTCTTTTCTTGTCCTACAGAGGTTTGTGGGCTCAAGGACTTTGAGGGGCATGCACCACCTCTGCCTCATTTGGAGCCTTACGATATGCGAGTCCAGCACCTGTTGAGTGCCCGGGCTGAAAAAGGAAAGGCTCTGCGTTGTGTTCAGATCTTCCAGCTCTCCCCAGGAGGCCACATTGACAACATGTGGGTGGGTCAGGGAAATAGACAAAGCGTGCGTGGTCGCAAGACATGAACGGCAAACAATGCCAGGGATCTGATCCTTTCTAATCTGCTCCACCTTCCTGCACATGTGGACATTCAGGGTGTTTTCCAGTAGGATTTTATTTGGACCCCTTAGGGTGTAAGTTCCTGCGTTAATCCCCTTGTGTATCCTCAAATCACTTAACTCCTTTGAGTCGGCTCCCGGAGTTCCTTTTGGGCAGTAGTTTCCTGATCTACAGAGAGATAGATTACATTTGGATATTTTCCTCAAGTAATTCCCTTGTCCATTGACCGAGTTGTTCCTCAGCTGGACACCGGCTCTGCAGCACGCAAGCGACGGTCCAGGGTGTGTGCATCTTCCTGGGGACACCGTCTTCATTACATTCTTCCCCTGCTTGTCTCCAGGTGTTGAGCAGGAGCATTCGGGCTGCTTCATATCCAGACAAGTCCCTGGCCATTTTTCCTGAGGCTGCTTTAGTGTCAGAGACTCAAGAGTCCCATTGCCGAGGGGCCCCTGCAATTGAGGGAAGTTCTCTTGGCGGTGGAGCTCCGATTGCTTCAAGCAGTCAGGAAGCTTGGGTTCTGTCTTTGGGGTCTGGACCTTCTGATTGTCCTGGGGATGAGTGGGTTTGCGAAGACAAAAAGCTTCCTGGGGTGGTGGTATCATAAAGGGTAAAGAACTCTCACTTTCCTGTTGTTTCTTTAAAAAATGGCTTTCCAGCTGTTGAAGTGAATTTGGAATGCGTGATTGGGACTTAGTGTGGACGGTAAGACAGGATTCATCACAGGGACTCTTGTGAGGAGGAGGAAAAGGTACTGCGAGTGGGCCACGGGGCTGTGGACCGGGCGGAGTCAGGACTGTAGCCGGCGGTGGGGCCTGGGCTTGGCATGCAGTTGGAAGTAAAAGTTGGAATCGGCCTTCAGTGTAGGGCAAGGAGTGACGTTGCAACTAGAGTGGGTACTCTTTAGCTTGCATTTGAGCTGGTAAGGCATTAGGAATTTCATTAAATAAGACAGTGGGAAACTCTAGGGTGGATCCAGAGACCCTGAGAGCAGCTGCCAGAGACTCGCTGTGCAGAAAAGGTAGACCCCAGAAAAACTCACTGAATTTTTGTGGAAAATGCTTCTGAGCGCTGGGTATCTGCTCTGCTTTGATGCTGGCATTCCAGAAGGGCTGGGGAGGTGCAGTGATCTGCTCCCCATCGAGTGCCTTCAACATATTTAAGGCCTGCAGATGGTATTCTGATACACCCTTTCCTTTTTCTTCCCAAATATTCCATTTCTCTGCCTTTGTGATTTCTATTTCCAGCAGCTTGTGGACATTGGGGTTGAGCAAGGTGGGCCTCCCTACTTCCCCCTGCCTCTTTGTGGGTCCTTCCCGAAAGGTGTCTTCTTGGGGGTGCCAGGTAGAGTGCTCTTTCAGAGACCCAAAGTATTCCAAGGAGGGAAGCTGTAAGTTCTTGGCAGCTGCCCAACACTGGGGTGGGGAGGCAGTAGGGAGGCCTGTGGGATCCTGACTTGTGATGGCTGCCATGGCAGGTGTGGAGCAGCGGTTGTGTGGAGATGGGCTCTGCCTGGGCCTTGCCAACAAGTCATTCTGAGAACGAGTCCCTGTGGGGTGCGGGGCTGGTGAGTCCCAGAGAGTGCTTGGAGGCTGCAGGTAGGCCTTTGAATCCGGGGGTTTGGCACTGGGTGAGGGAAGAGCCAGTGGTGTGGGTGAAAGACTGTCAGGTTCATGGGAATGTGCGCAGTCTGGTGATTGACTCAAGGCGGGTAAGACATGAGAAGTTGAGATGCACATCTGGGCCCGTGGAAGGGTGGAGTTCTGAGACCTAGGTGTCCGGAATGGATGAGCCGCAGAACCGTGTGGGGCGCGCGTACCGACGTGGACTTCAGCCGTACCTCTATTTCGCCAGCTACCAGAGAGGGCTTGAGCTTTCTGTTGACCAAAGCTGCCAGTGTCAAGTGGGTTTCCCAAGTGGCTGCAGGAGACAGAAGGACCAGATTACAGCCAGGACTGAAGGGGCAAGAGACCTAGCAGGCTAGCAAGGGTCGGTGCAAGCTCAGCCCCTCCCCAAGCCTTGATGGCCTGCTCTTCCTGCCCCACCCCACTGCCCGGGACTCCTGTCATTCTCTGCCCATCCCTGAAAGTGTCCCCCAAACCAGCGCATCCCAGCTGCTCTGCAGCCCGAGGCCACACAGGCACCCTGGTTGGAAGATGCACCCCGCGGTGAAGCAGGAAGGTTACTTACTTCTGCCTAAGACGCAAACGCAGGTTCTGAGCGCCATATAGTTCTTGCAGGAAGCTTCGGAAAACTGGAAATCAAGAGAACCGTTATGGTGCAGCCCTCCCAGAGGACCGAAAGGAATGTCACACGGGCTGTGCACTTAGGACGTTGGACTCTCCAGAGCTCAAGGTCAAATGATAGCTTACTCCCACGGGCAGGAGGTGCTTTGGCATTTCAAGGAGCATCGGTTTCCAATATTGTCTGTGGGGTCTCAGTGAGCAATCTGAACCTTGGCAAAGTTACACAGCTTATCGCAGTTACCCCTCAATGTTCCACCTCCAAATCCACCAGAATCTGCTCCTGACACCCCCACTGCCCCCTACTGGGTCCTACCTTGGCCAGCCTTCATCCCATCCTAGGCCCCTCCTGTACATCTGGGAAATATCTGGGTTCTGTTTCCATCCACAGTATCCTTTTGTTCAGGATTATTACCTGAGAGAGACGGGCTGTTGCCACTGGCATCCTGCAGAGGAGGGGACAGGAGAGCTTACAGAGCTTGGTTGAATGGGCAGAACCTTACCTTTCAGAGCGTCACCTTTGTCCCTTGACCTGCTGCTTCTCCTTGTCTCCACCTGAGGCTGGGGCACAAGAGAGGAAGTCAGGCTGGAATCCAATCCTGCATCTGTTCTTTGTGACAAACTGCAGGCATTTACTGGTGATTAGAAGAATGACAATCTCCATGGAATGACTAAAGCCCAGAAACCAGCTTCTGTGTGAGACCTAGAGTGCATTTCTTCCGTCAGCCTTCCTCTGCTCACGGAGAGCACACACTCTCAGCACTCAGTGTTCTGGTGGGCAAGATTTTGATTATGGAGGCTGAAGCTCTGGGCCAGCCCTTGACCACTTCCTCCCCGGGGTCAGCCATGCTTTCTCAATTAGCCCAGACAGAAAAGGAGCCTTGGCCCAGAGACTGGAGCTCAAGGAAAGAGACTGAGGACCCAGTGATGAGAGCTGCCCTTTGAAATGTCTAGTCATCTAGTCCTTAGCCACTGCGTCACTATATTGGGGATTTTTACCTATTGCCCTCTATAACAACTAGAGATGGGAGGTCTGAGATCTTCAAAGAGAAATATTTTTGAATGCTCATCTTACTGGCAAATGATTTACATATCATACGAGTCAATAGTTCAGTCATTCAATCAGATCAAGGGCAATGGTACAATCAATGATTACCATATCCATTTTAGAACAACACCCCCCCCCTCCATGGTTAAATTGCCTTCAAAAGGAGTTGGGTAATCACAGTCAGGTCTAAAGCTCTCTGTCCCCTCTGGCCTCCTTCATTTTTTCGTCTTGAAATCAATCCCCCTTCACTCCCTAGCTTCCCGATGGGGAAGTTCTCCACACTGCTGATCTCACAATCCCTCCCTCTGCCATGAGATCTCTCCACCTGCAACTCTGTCAACCCTTGTGTCCATGATCATGATGCATCCACGCCTCCTGTGCTTCACAAACAGGGAAAGCCAACAGAAATAATGAAAATCAACATAAGCCGGCAAGGATAAAATGATACCAATGCAGTGAACAAAGTCCTAACAGTGAGTAAGGACGCACCAGCCCTCATCAACATTCCAAAGCCAGGGCTGATGGTCTCTTCTTTCTTGAGATTTCCCCTATCAGGAAATTAATTACGAAAGGAAAAATTTATAAAACAAGGAAAAATCAATCTCTCCTATGGCTGGGTTGAGAATTTCTTACCTTTATCCTTTTCCTGGGTGGTCGCACAGGTGGAGTATTTGGAAGGAAGGGGAGGACCAGGAAGAAGCAACCCACTCCATACAGGATGCCCAAGGTCAAAACAGTGAACCAGGTGGGGTATTGGTAGGTCAGCCAGGAAGCACTTTTCTGTTCCAGCAGAAAGAGAATCTCCTCCATCTTCTGGATACAGCGGTTGCACTCAGGCAACTGAGCACTCTGAGTCCCCTCTGCCTTCAAAACCACTTGCATCACAAACCTGGGCCCACATCACTAAAGGGTCACAGTGGGGTGGGAGGTGACAGCAGAACAACACATAATCCCTCCCTCTACCCTCCAGCTCATCACATCCCTCCCCTGCTCTGGTCTTCTCTCTCCCACTGCCTGCTCTGGGCCTCCAAAGTCACCAGCTGCACCTGATGGAATGGAATCTTAGTGCAAGTTCTTATTCATTCCACCTCCCACCTAGGTATTACCTGCTTCCTTGGCAAGTTGCCTGAATCATGACCAATTTCATAGGCTTAGAATATCTGAAGTTGTCTCTGTCCTCAATGAAAACCTTCTCAAGTCATGGTTTTACTTTGTCTTATCCAAGATAGAGAACTTAGGTTTATGTAACATTTATTTAGCTTTATGAATGTTGGATGAAAAGCTTGGAATTTGACTTCTATGACCAGGAGAGTTATTCAAGAGCTGAGGTATATCTCTCCCAGGAGAGAGATCTAAGAAATTTTCTGCCAGATGGTACATTTGGGGAGACAAGGAACACTTAAGCATTAATCATTCTTAACAGTGTCCCCTGCAAATCTTCCTTGTGTGTGACTACTGCCCATTTAGGGCTTGCTCTGGGAACACTTGATGGGGTAATAAGCCTTGCAACAATTCAGGCTCAAAGGGCAAGCATCTGGCTGAGCAAAATAAAGAGATAATATGGATTGAGTTGTGTCCTTACCACTACCACTTGAGATATTCCCCCAAAATTCGTTGGAACCCTAACACTGAAGGCTATAATCTGATTTGGTTATGTGAGGGCTCTCTCTGGGAGAAATGTACCTCTGTCCTTGGCTTCACACAAGAACCAATTGACGCAGAAACCTAGTTTGTGATCCAAGTGACTTTATAAAGGATAGAAGAGGCAAATATGCTCGTGGGGGGTGGGGGCGGACTGGACAGCCCACGCGCGCTGGGTTGCATGACAGCTGGTGGGAGGCCCCCACCCATACCCTGTTGGTAGGCATGGCTG
This sequence comes from Tenrec ecaudatus, assembly GCF_050624435.1. Taxonomy (NCBI): domain Eukaryota; kingdom Metazoa; phylum Chordata; class Mammalia; order Afrosoricida; family Tenrecidae; genus Tenrec; species Tenrec ecaudatus. The sequence goes on along the minus strand of NW_027457906.1, from coordinate 412,675 downwards.
ACGGTACTGTTTGACCCCATTGACTGAATTAAGCCCACCTGGTCTAGATGGGGTCCCGCCCAGGTTGACCTGCTTCCTGTCACAAGGACCTAAATGTGTGCATCTTTCCAGCCTGAAGCAGCTTTCAACTGTCTGTGATGGGGAGGAGGTTTGGCATGCACAGCGACCACCCTCAGTTCTGCCTCTACTTACCTAACAGGTACACGGCATTTCTTTTCTGTTTTTTAAAACAACAACAAAAAAATCATTTGTAATCTTTCTATTCCAGCGGTGCTAGGAGCAAGGCAGAGGCAAAACCCAAGAACAGGGTTCTTCTCTGTTGAAGCGCGATAAACTCACGGGGAAGCAAACAAGCATCTTCATCCACGTGAAGTGAATCTGTGAATCAGCAGCTCCCAACTGACCAAAGCACGCACAGAGCAGCCCAGCATCAAGGTCCGTTTCTGTGCACTGCTCCCACTGTGAGGAAGAGCTTCATGTGCATTAAAAGGGAACTTTTGTAATATTTGAATTTTGAATAGTGGTTTTTGTCAGAAACTGGAAAAAAATCTCAAAGCCTGAAGAAACTCCTTTCTAGTACTGAACATTCAAGGGAGCCTGTAGAAGCCTGAAATGATTGCTAGGTGACCACCTGGATCTGCTTGTTGAGTGAAAGTGGCAGAATAGCAGCAATAGAGCAGCGGGTTCATTCTGACCACTGACACTCGTGGACCTGGTTTACAGGCAGTAGAGAAGAAGATGAGAGCAGGTTGACTCGTTTGAAGTCCATGACCTACTCTGAGGGGACTAGAGTTGTGGAGAATTGGTGATGGGGCCAAGGCCTAAAGGCAATGCGACCAATGGACACTGAGGTGAGGCCAAGAGAGGGAGCCCACATTGACTTGACCCGAACCCGACCAGATGAAGAGAAGAATGTTGAGCCTGTGCACTGGTATATACTGCTGCAGACTGTATAGACGAACTGTCCTGCTTTGACTTTCTTGTGGATGTGGACTTCACAAGGTTCCAACTGGCATGAAGACTCTTTATATTGAAGAATATGATTGTCTCCTCAGAGCACTGGGTTGATGGAAGTAGGCAGTAGAGAAACTGGATAGCCAAAATGGGCCAGATAAAGGCGTGAAGTGGCTAGCTTGCAAGATTTCATAGATACTGGAATATATTCATAGAATTATAGGATTAATATGTGGGTGTACCTTACCTGCAATTGTTAAGCATAGGATATTTTTGTTTCATCACTTACAGAATATTATGTTTAAAGGAGGGTGGCACGGAGTGAAATGTATGCATTTTCATATTATACTGTTAGATACTGATATGATTCTATTATTGTTTTGAAATTATATACGGCTAAAGAATTTTGTGAAAATGTCAAATGGACAAGGGGTGGTCTGTTGTAGTTATACAATCTGGTGTCAATTTGGGACTTGAGAGGATTAAGAGTGAAGGGGTAGACTCTAGTCTCTCTATTGGGTTATGGCCAATGAGGCCTCTTTGTGGGCCTGGCCTTCCCGTCAGGGTTCTGGGAAATCTGGTATTTCCTCCTTGGAGGCAGGAGACTATCTTTCTGCTCATTCCCTGAGAGATGTCCTACTAACAAGACACATGGCACCACACTGATAGAACCCATGCCCTGGGAACTGGAGGAGCCACATGGAGACCCTGCCAAAGCTGAGATGCTTCTACCACCACTGGATGCAGAAGACTTTGCAACTACTGACCTGTGATCTTCCTGCATTTGGGGTCATTGAAGGTGTTTCATGAGTCTGAAGAGAACATTATAGATTGATATCAGACATGGGCTAATATTGGACTTATGGACTTGATCTTGGTTGGGCTGGAATGCTTTCTCAATATACAACTGTTCTTGTATATAAAGGTCTTTCCTATACACATCTGAGTGTGGATTTGTTTCTCTAGTCTACCTGGACTAACACTCATGGATCCCTTTCAGGACTGTAAGTTCTGTTCCCCTGACTGCTGCAAAGTATGTGACAGAGAAGAAAAGGGAGAAGAGTGAACTGTACCCATTTATTGAGGTAAGAAAAGTGATGAAGGAGCATGGCCGGTTCCCCAAACTTCATGAGTGGAAAAATGGGCTCTTGGCACAAAATGACATTCAATCTTCACCAAGAGATTCAGGGCTAAATTGCTGCCCTATCTCTGACCTCAGCTTTTGTTTTATTTTAATTCTCATATAATTCACATATATCATTCAATACTTCAGTCATATTAAGATTTGTGTAATCCTCACCACAATCAGGTTTACATCATTTCCTTCTTTTATATTCATTTTTGTTAGCCCCCCCCTCACTCCCCCAAATCTTCCCTGCCTGTCCCTAGGTGATTGTTAATTCTGTTAGTGTCTCTCTGGATTTACCTCTCCTGGATTTCATATGTATTAAAAAAAAATACAAAACAAAATCAAGAAACAAGTAGAAAAGAAAAACTAACAATGATAAAAGAGAGAAAAACCTCAATCGAACAGAAAGTGAAAAATACTAAAAACTGGAACCAAATTAAAATTAGTCTGAAGAGATCAAATGATCAGGTGTTACATTTGAACTTAACTGTATCTGTTCATGTCCATGGACTGTGGTCAGAGGGAATTCACCCAGCATGTGCATTTGAGTCCTTTTGCAAACTGGGTGTTCCGAACTTAAGCTCTGATTCTTGTTCATACCTGCAGATTGAGATTCTATTATTTATCACCCTGGCATCACACTGGCTGTGCTGCTTGTTCTGGGCGGCCTTAGTTGATATCTCACTTAGATGGCTGCTTATTTTCAGAAAAAAGGTTTAAGTACAAGGCCCTGTTCTTTGTGATGGATGTGCACCAACTGATTTCAGGGTTTTTTTACACCCTATGCTTTCCAGTCAAATATTCACTTGAGGTAATTCAAAACACTCACTTGGCTCGATGACGCCAGAATAGCTCCCCTCCATGCAGTTCCATGGAGCTCAGCATAGTTAGGGCACAGAGATGAAAAGACGATTGAACCATGTACTGAACGTTCAGGTTTTTCCCTGCTTTTGAAAATCTGTTTGCGCTTGTAGAGTAAATGTTTTGTACTTTTTAAGAGTGTAAAAAAAATAGATGGAGGGATTCAGAGAAAATGGCGACCAGATAGGACCCATCTATCTGGAGCTCCTGCTGCCAGACCAGAAAAATAGGAAATTAGGTGAAGGAAACGGGGAGGTGGAGTTCTGAAATTAGAACTAGGGTAACAGGGTTTCTCCTGAACCCCTTCTTTTGTGGGATTTCCACTCACAAAGCAAACCAAGAATGCTTTAAAGCACTATAATTTTGACGAAGTGGCAGGTGCCAGATATGCCCTTGCCTGGAGCAGGGATCCCTGCAGGTGGACGCCCTGAGAGGGGGCAGAATCTCAGACACGAGGGGAACCCCACACTGAGCTCTCCATGCGGTTGGATGCCTTGAGCTCACGGTCAGGGGTTGGTGGTGGGTAGCCATAATTTAGAGTAGAAGAAAAAATATATTATTACCTTAGGAAGATCATGGTGTGGGAGAAAAAGGCAGAAAGTCGGGAGTCCAGGGAGCAAATTTAGTTCCAATTGGCCGACTAGTAAACAACCCCCCTGATAAGCTGCATCTCCCCCTCTGGGGGTCAGCTTGACAGCCACCAAATCTGAGCACATCACAAGTAGAATTTTTTTTAAGGGTGAAACATAAATGATTGGTTTAAAACTCAAACCCAAGTCTGGTTGCTCAGCTCCAAGCACCACATAGGGGAGTCCCTTAACATAAATCAGCATAAGAAGCAACCTAGCTAAGGAATGCCAGAACTCAGCCACAGGGCCTGGCAGCTTTTACCATAACAAAGACCCGCTGTAGCAGTGTCAGAATTAAACAGCACTGAGCTGTAGCCCAGAGACTGTGGGAGACAATTTCATTCTAGCTGGCCAGAGGGATAAAAAAGAAAATCCTCTGATCTAGGAAGCATCAGCAGTCTAGATAGGACAACAAGCTTCCCTCTCAGTGATTCTACACATAGCTGGGGAGGCCCTGCCGGTCTTGGAGCCCTAGACGGGGCTGAGGGAGCCCCCCAGTGCCCCCTCCCAGCCCCTGCTGCAGTGCTACATGCAGCACAAGGCAGGTACTCCAGCACCCAAGTGACCCCTGGCCACGGGCGCGATCTTGCTTTTGAAGTAATCTCACACAGCATCTGTGGAACCCTACATCAGGGATGGGAAAGTCCATTAACGCATGCCCAGGAGAGCCAGCATAGGAAAGCTGGATTTTCCTGCCCGTGGGCTCCGATGGATGTTGCACCTGGAGCAGCCCACCTGGGCCAGATGATTGCAGTTCAGCCAATGGGATTGACCTGGGGTCCTTCACCAGCCTCCCCGGGAACCCTTGAAAAGGCAGGAACCAGAAGGGAGAGGGGTGGTCTGGTCGTCTTCCTGGGAGGAGAGAGATCCTTGCATGACCTGAGGCAGTCTCTGCCAGGCCCCATGGTCAAAGGAATCCTATGGGTGCCTTGTAAAACCTGAAGCTTCTTTTAACTCTCATTAAATTCACTTGGATCACGAGCCTGGCTTCCGCATGAAATTTTTCTCGCGGGGAGCCAAGGACTGGGGTTGGAATTTAGGCCAGAGAGAGAGACCTTACAAGTCCATGACCCCGTGACCTTGAGGAAGAGTTGGAATTCCTCTGGCCTCAAGGACAGGTGATCAAGTATCATTACCTCCTTACCCACTGCTCTACTTATTCTCACTTTATTCACTAGCCCTTCTAACTTTTCCACCGCACTCAGTTTCAACGTGCTCAGGTTGGTGTTGGGCTTTTATTTACTTGCTTTCTTCTTTATCCCTCTTTTTTCCCCTTTTCCCCTCTTTTTCCTCTTCTCTCCCACTCTCTCCTCTCATATGCCACTAAAGGCTTCCAGGTCACTTCCCTCCGCTTAGGGCAAATCAACCCAAATAGCAGGAGGCACTCCAGCCTGCCCTGTGTGGGAGTGCTGTACACCACACAAGGCACCTGGGACAAACACCTACAGTGCGCTGCACCGTTGAAGAAACCTCCGTCATGCCTCTAAGGTGATCTCGTCAACTAGGGCAATTCTGCCCAGCACCACTGGGTCCCGGCATTAAAAGGGCACACTGACCTGCCATGTTGGAGCAGTGTCTAAACCCCTCTGGCCCCTCATCCAAGCAATCAGGGATCAGCTACTACTTTATACTTTATTTCCTCCTTCTCTCTCTCCTTGCTCTTTACCATCACAGCCAACCTTAGTGAACTCAGTTGGATTTATTTCCTTCATTCTCTTTATTCTCTTTTTCTTTCTTTCCTCTTTCTGTCTTTGCTTTCTTCACCTCTCTCTTAGCTTGTACGATTCTCTCTGCTCCCTCTCATTGCTTGCACATACCACTGCTGGTTTCCAGAGCCCTACACTCTGCCTAGGGCAACCCTGTCCTCCTAGTGGGCAGCCTGACCCCTAAGACAGTACTGCACACAGGACGAGTCAGAGCTACACACAGCATAACACAGGGTCAGTTATTTCTTTAACCATTTAAAAAATACTCTCTCCTTCTCCTTCCTTTTCTCTTCTCTCTTTTTCCTTTTATTGGACTCTTCTTACAGGTTTTCTGCTTTTCTCCGCTCCATCTAGCTCTTCTCTACTTCCTACCACAGCCTCCACAGATTTGGTTCTCCTTTTTAGTTGTTTTCTTTTCTTTTTTTTTTTTTTTTACTGTTGTCACCTTTGTTTACTCTGTGCATTTTAGTTGTGTGTGGGTGAGTGGTTGTCAGTCTGGTTGGCATTATTGCCCCAGTCTGTGTCTTCCTCTTTCTCTCTTTTTCCTCTCCTTTCACTCTCTTTCCCATCACAAGACAATAGCTGTCTCCAGGCCACTCCCCTCTGCCTAGGGCAAACCTGAAGGCCCAACTGAGGGAGCTCCCACCCCCCACTTATTGGTGTGGCAAGCAGCTGGGGAATTCACGCTGGTCCTCTCCCACACACCAGGCCACAGGTTGTTCTCCCCTATAAAAAGTGGGGGCATCCCCAGCCTAAATCCTGAGGTCCTACAAGTGACTGGGGGAAACGCCTGACCACCACTTGTGAGGCTCCACGCTACTGTGGGAACATCCACCCAATCTCCAAGGCGATCTCTCTGTACATCCCCTTGTCTAGCCAGATTTGTAAAGTAGAATTTGGATCATGATAGTGGGGGGAGGAAGCATTTAGGAACTAGAGGAAACATGTTTCATTGTTGCTACCCTGCACCCTGACTGGCTTATCTCCTCCCCACATCCCTTCAGGAAGGGGGTGTCCAGTTACCTACCAATGGGCTTTGAGTCTCCACTCTGCACTCACCCTCATTTACAATGACATGATTTTTGTGTTCTTTGATGCTTGATATCTGATCCCTTCAACAGTTCATGGTCACACAGGCTGGTGTGCTTCCTCCATGTGGGCTTTGTTGCTTCTGAGCTAGATGGCCGCTTCTTTATTTTCAAGCCTGTAAGATCCCAGATGCTATAACTTTTGATAGCCAGGCACCATCAGCTTTCTTCACCACATTTGCTAGTGCACACATTTTTCTTCAACCATCATGTTGGAAAGGTGTTCATCATGGAATGCCAATTTAATATAACGTCTTCTTGCATTGAGTAAGTAGTTGGCAATGTCCATCTACTGCCTTAATACTAAGTCTATAAATATATGCACGTTGATCTATTTACGAACCCTCCTGTATAAATATATTTACATATGTACATGCCAGTATGTAGACCTCTAGAAATACCCTTTGTCACCTAGTTCTTTCCTCTATTTACTTTTACTTTCCTCTTGTCCGACTATCATGCTCAGCTTTCACTTGGGTTTGAGTAATTTCTCTTGGTTACATTGCCCTTGCTGAATACCTACCAGGCTTCTCACACCCTCCTTGCGACGGATTTTGGATTACTTGTTGCTCCCCTGTCGCTGGATTGGTCAGCATCACCTCCTTACCCCCTCCTCTCTCTCTCCCATGTCCCCGGGAACCATTGGTCCTGTTGTTTTCTCCTCCAGACTATTCTTCCAGCCTATCTTATCTAGATAGATCTGTTGAGATAATAATATGCACCAAAAATCAAACCATAGCAAGATAGGCGATGGGTGAGAACACTGTGATGACAAAAAAACAACAACAGAAAACCAATGATCAATAAAAGAGTAAATTAATTAAAAGACAAAAAAATTTTTTAAGAAAGAAAAACCTGTAAATAGATCAAGGTCTGATTTTTTTTTTTCTATAGGTGTGTCCTTCAGTCAGGTCTGATGGCGTATCTTGCTCTGGCCCCAGAGTCTGTCCTTTGTACTCCCTCAGGGGCTACCCGCTCTGCTCTCATGGTTGCTCTGCTGCATGCTTTTAGTGATTTGCCTCCGTGTTGGAGGGCCAGTCGGGTCAGTCCCAACACAGAGTCTCCGGTATTGTCCCCATAGTGCTCTGGGCCAGCAAGGGATGGCATGTCTCATAGTGGGATCAGCCATATGGTCCACTCTGTACATTGGCTGTTCAGAGTGCCAAAATCATCCTCCAAGCCTGGTGGACCAGTGTGTGCTCCACTCTCTTCCTCCCCCTTCATTTGCCCCTGTGTGCTCTGATCAGACATGTCCATCTCCCCTAGCTACAGGTTCAGTGCCGTCTTCTAAAGTAAATTCTTCTAGGGGGAGGGGCAGTTGTCCACGTAGCTGGTATGGAGGCTGGACCATCCACTTTTCATTTAGGATCAAAAGCATCTAGCTTTTAGCATTAGGTGCTATTGAGTCAGTTCCAACTCAAGGCAGAATGAACCACTGCGCAGTCCTACACCATCTTCAAAACTGTTGTTATACTTGAACCTAACATTTCAGCCTTTTCCAGGGACTGGCATCTCCTGATAACATATCCAAAGCATGTGAAGTCTCCCCGTGCTTGCTTCTAAGGACCTTTCAGACTGTTCTTCTGACACAAATCTGTTCATTCTTCCAGCACTCAATGGTATTTTTAATATTCTTGGCTAGTGTCATCTTGATGGGTTGAAACACTATCTCGCTCTAGTGTTGATGTACATTTTTCTGATGCCTAATTATACTGAGTATCTTTTAAGGTAATCATTTAATTTTTATGGCATTTTGAAAAGATGTCAATGAGGTCTATTTAATTTGTGTTCAGATGGAAACACATAACTCAAACTAAATATGTGACAGTAGAATAAGAATCCATTTTATCCTAAATACTTGAGATATTTATACAGCCTACTCAAGTTTTTATCAACATAGATAAGGTGGCGGTGGTGGTGGTGGTGGTGGTGGTGGTGGTGGTGGTGGTTTTTAAGAGTTAATCTCTAAATAGGGGGCTGTAGTACTGAGCACTGAATCTCCTTTGCTTGATTAATTTTTATGTTAGGGAAGTAATACAAGGATTCCATCAAATGACCCATCAGTTTGAGGAAAAAGCATATCAGAATTGATGGTCAAAGCCTATATGGCTTTATGGTTTAGTCTCTAGGGGTATGTAATGCTCTTGTGAAAATAGTATTCCTCATGATAATAACGAGGAACTGGTGGGCCTCCAGGGCTGGGAGCTGAACTGAGGGGCAGTTCTACCCTGTCTAATAGGGTCACTATGAGTTGGCAAAGAATCGATGGCTGTCAGTTTGGTTTGTTTGACTTGCGTACTGGCATTCAGTGTGTTTATCGAAATCAATAAATTACAAGCATTTAGATGTCTATTTTTTACATACAAAATTTAAATCCCCCAAGCCTCTGAAAACTGCGAAGATTTCACAGCACTAGGTTGGTACTCTCCCATCCAAGAATCAGTGAAACTGGCAGGGTGTGAGGCATTCAGGCTCCCTCAGTTCCTCCTACTGCCTTCCCTGACCCTGGTCACTTGCTTCTATTACCTCTCTTGGACCTTACATGCATTTGAATTAGAACACCATAGAGTACAGTGCTCTACATGTGCAGCAGCTCTAACCATGTCACTCTCTGTCTCTATGAAGCCTCTTCCAACAAAATTCAAATGCGATTGTATGTGCACACATAAACACACGCATGCACCAGAGCACCCTTCTTAACAGAGAGTCAGGAGGGTCTCTTATTTGCTGTCCTCACTTTGGACACAAGTCCCTTGATGATGAGTAGGAGAAAAGGAACATCAGGTAGTGGGGGAAACCCTAAGGAGGAACAGAGGAGAGCTTTAACTAAGAATAATGCTACTAGGGGAATGATGGCATGTGAGGAAAATTAGATACTTCCAGACTGTCAGATTTTTCCATACAGCAAAATTAACTTTTCTAGTTTTGTCTAAAACTGGCCCCAGGAAATTTCAAATAGCACATCTCAGATTATCTAACCTACAAAGGAGTAGCCGGCCTTCCACCCACCCCCACCCCACCCCCGCCAAAAAACCAAGCGGTACAAAGCTCCACTGGGTACACATTTCAAAATATACATTCTCCTGTTTGGGCAGGCATCTGGCAACTTGCTCTGAGCTAGTGCACCCACACTTTTTTCCCAAGGTCATTGCTGGTGACAAGACCTTGTGCTCTTCTCACAAGCCAGAATGCAAACATAAATCAAGTCAGTGTAAGACGCCATCATCACCTCACTCAAATACACCTCGTCAAGTGAACTCAAACTTCAAGAAGATGCTCATTTGTTTGGTTTTGTTGATGTGAGGGTGATAGTGCATTTGGAGTTTAGTCATTGCACTAGGTCAGACTGTTAATCAAGCTTCCTATATAGAGGTTCTGAAGATATTGTGTAAGAAGGTCTGAGTTGTCTGGCTAGACCAGAGCTTGCACACTGCTATTGACTAGAAGTTCCGACACACAGAATCCAGGACAGATAAACCCCTCAGGACCAATACTGAGAGTAGCAACACCACGAGGGAAGGTAGGGGGGAGAAGCAGAAGAAAGGGGAAACCAATCTCAATGATGGACATACAGCCCCACTCCACCACCCAGGGGAACAAACAGCAGAAGTTTGGGTGAAGGGATACAGCAGAGGCGTAAAATATAAAACTAAAAAGTATGTATAAAGTATCAGTGGTTCACGTGGGTGGGAGGAGGGGAAAAAAGGAGCTCAAGGAGAAAGAACATGTTTGGAAATGATGATAGCAATGTATGTACAAATGTGCTTCATACAAATTGGTGTATGAATTGTTACAAGAGCTGTAAGATCCCCCAATAAAATGATTTATTTAAAATAAAAAGGACTGATTAGTGGTAGACAGGGGACTGGTTTTGCCACCATGACAGTGCACCTGCTCACACAAAAAAAACAGCATGCCTCTATCGCCCGATCTGATCCCAGCACACCGAGGCAAAATACTAAGGGTGTACAACAGAACAGGAAGGGGAACAGAGCAACGAAGTCCCCAGGGAATACCAAAAATAGACTTTGGGGCCAGGGCTAGCTGACCCATCATACTCTATGAGAAAACACTCCTAAAGGCCAACAAACAGTCCTTGAACTAACTAAAAGCTTTTCTTTCTTGTGTTTTGTTTTGCTTTTTGTCATTGGCTTGTTGGTGGTGGTGTTGTTCTTTTGTTTCATTTTGTTGCTTGGGTTTGCTCTGTCTCGTTTTTGTGCATGCTATGATTTCCACAGGTCTGTCTAAATGAGATAGGCTGGATGAACAATCTGGAGGAGAAAACAATGGGACTGACAGCTGGGGGAGGGAGATGGGAAAGGGGGGTGTAGGGAAAAAGGAAGTGCTGTTAACAAACCCAGGGACAAGGGAACACCAAGTGATCCAAATAGATGGTGAGGAGGGTGTAGGAGGCTTGGTAGAGTGTAACCAAGAGTAATGTAACCTAGAGGAATTACTGAAACACAAATGAAGGCTGAACATGAGAGTGGGACAATCGGAAAGTAAAAGGAAATCAAGGAAAGAGGTAGGAAGCAAAGGGCATTTATAGAGGTCTAAATAAAGGCATGTGCATATGTAAATATATTTATGTATAACGATGGGGAAATAGATCTATATGCATATATTTATAGGTTTAGTATTAAGGTAACAGATGTACATTGGGCCTCCATTCAAGTACTCCCTCAATGCAAAAATACTTTGTTGTATTAAAGTGGCATTCCGGGATGCTCACCTCCCCAACACAATTGCTGGAGGCAAATGGGTGCATAAGCAAATGTGGTGACTGAAGTTGATGGTGGTCGGCTATCAAAAGTTATACATTCTAGGGTCTTAAAAGCTTGAAGTTAAACAAGTGGTCATGTAGCTGAGAAGCAACAAAGCCCACATGAAAGAAGCACACCAGCATGTGTGATCACGAGGTGTCGGAAGAATCAGGTATCAGACATCATCGGAACAAAAAAATCATATCTTTGTGAATACGGGGGAGTGTGGAGTGAAAACCCAAAGCTCATTTGTAGATAATTGGACATCCCCTTACAGAAGGGTAGCAGGGAGGAGAGGAGCCAGTCAGGGTGCACTGTAGCAACAATGAAACATACAACTTTCCTCTAGCTCCTAAATGCTTCTTCCCCCACAACTAAAATGATCCCCATTCTACCTTACAAATCTAGCTAGACCTGAGGATGTACACTGGTACAGATAGGAACTGGAAACACAGGGAATCCAGGGCGGATGATCCCTTCAGGACCAGTGGTGAGAGTGGCGATACGAGGAGGGTAGAGGGAGGGAGGAATGGAAAGGGGAAACCGATTACAAGGATCTACATATAACCATCTCCCTGGGGGACAGACAACAGAAAAGTGGCTGAAGGGAGATATTGTATAGTGTAAGATAAGACAAAATAATAATTTAGAAATTATTCAGGGTTCATGAGGGATGGGGAATAATTATCAGCTGATGCCAGCGGATTAAGTGGAGAGCAAATGTTTTCAGAATGATGAGGGCAATGATTGTACAAATATGATGTATGTATCAATTGTGATAAGAGTTGTATGAGGCCCCAAAAATTGACTATAAAAAAAGAGAAAAGAAATAACAGTATGAAAACATCCCCCAAAAAAGCATGCCTCTCTTGTCCCTCATATCCTAATCACCTGAACTCACTCCATGTGACTTCTTTCTGTTTCCATGAATGAAGGACAGTGGTTTGACAACACAGAAGAGGGGGGGAAAAAACAAGGGTGTCACCCAAACTGCTGAGTTTGAAAAATGTTTCCAAGAATGTAATCACAGATTAGACAAATGTGTGAAGTGTAATGGAGAGTACTATGAAGGGGATAAAAAATTTAAATGCATAGTTTTGAAAAAATTGTAGTTTTTGTCGGGTTCCCCCTAGTAGCTTCCAATTTCATAGCAACTCAAGCCATCACCATACATCAAACTGACAGAGAAGGGGTGGGTTTTGTGTGTAGGTGGTGTTGGTTATTGCACAGGGGCAAGGGACTTCTGGTGGCATAGTACCTTATGCCTTGGGTGTCAACTGTAATGTCAGCAGTGGGGAACCACCAGTCAGTCCTCAGAAGAAAAGGATGAGGCGTTCTACTCCCATAGAGTTAGCCTTTGGGAAACCCACAGAGATAGTTCTGCTCTGATCTCATAGAGTCGCTATGGCTCAGCATCGACTCCATTGAAGTGAGCTGACAAACTAAAGGCAGGAGATCTGAAAGAGGATGCGGAGACGTTGTCTCAGGTACTTTGGACATATTACTATGGTGGAACCAGTCCTGCAAGAAGGGCATCATTTTTGGCAGAGGGTTAGCAAACAAGAGGAAGACCCTTACTTAGGTGGATTGACACCGTGGCTGCGAGAATCGGCTCAAATACAGTAACAAGTGCGAGGATGGCGCAGGACTGGGCTTTGTTTCTCTCTCTAGTGCACAGGCCCCTATGAATCCGAACTGACTCCAGGGCTCTACAATATCAACTACTACAACCCTGAAGTTCAAACCTACCCAGTGGCTTCCCAAAAGGGAGGTGTGGCCATGTGCCTCTGTAAAGATGACAGCTAGGGAGCCCCTGCGGGGCAGTTCTACTCTGTGGCACAGGGGCAGCCAGGAGTCGGAATGTGCTTCACAGCAAAGGGTGTGCTTTGTCTCAGTTTGTGCCTGCTGCTGTTTATGCTATGCACTGAGTTTAACATGTGACACTCAGGAGCGAATGAATGGAAACACACCCATGATGCTTCCATGATGCCAGATGCAAGCTGACACTGTTTCTGAGTTCTGGGCATATTATTTTTTCAGAGATAATTTCCTGTAGCGGTGACACACCGAGTCCTATTTCATGTAAAAGCATCAGCAGCAGAGGAAAGCACTGCACAGAGAGAAGACTATGACACATAACAGGCTTTCCATAGAGGAACAAAAGGGTGGATGTCTTGGGCTGAACTCTTTTCTTGTATACAGACAGTAAACAAGCTGAACACATCTCACCTAAGCATAACATTACAACTACTTGAAGCCCAGCTCAGGCATCTGGACAAGAGGCAGCAAGGAAGGATGGGAGAGAGTTAATGGGCTGGGCGTCCCCAAAGGTGCAGAGTGGGAATCAAGGGAAGATCCAGGACGAGCCAAGGCTTCTGGCAGAAGTCTGAGAGGAGAGCAGCAGAAAGGAGCTGCTCTCTGGGTCCTCACAGATGTAGCCAGTGAGAGAGCAGCAGTGCTGCCCCCTGGCGGTGCGCCGAAGGCAGGGCCGCTTCCCCCAGGGCTGGAGAGCTCTGGGGAAAGACAAATCCTGTCACTTTGGATGCCAAGTAAGGGGGCACTGTGTGCCGGTGGTGTACCTATGTTGGCCAAAGCGCTGCCCACTGTGCATTTGCTTCCCACAAGCACAGTTATCCTTCCTCGTGCATCCAGGAAAGACAGTTCTAGAAAAACACAAGCAGTAAAATAAAACACTGCCAGGTCTCGAACCATCCTCACCATTGTTACTATGCCCACTGATGTAGCCACTGGTTCGAGCTGTTTTATTGCCCGTCCTCCACTTTTTGCCAAGCATCATGTCCTTCATGGACTTGATGTCCCTTCAGGGACTGGTCTCTCCTGACAGCACGTCCAAAGATATCAAATGAAGTCCAGCCATCCTTTGTCCCCATGTTCTCTTGGCAGTCCTTGTACTTTTATTGCTCAGTGTCTGATTATTTGGGACCAGGCCTTATTGCTGCCCCTTCCTCACCTTGGCCCCCAATCCCGACCCCAAGCCCTGCACATCCACTGTGTGAAACCTCCTGTTCCTGTAACCATCCCTGTGCTTTTGTGTGGGGGGTCTAGCTGGGTTCCCCTGGCAATTCGCCAGCTGCCCCTGGGAAAGTTCATGGAGTCGGCTAATTAGTAGAAAAGCCAAACGTCCAGCTGAGATTGGTTTACTCCCTAGCACCCTTGGGCAGGAGCACAGCCCCACTCCCGGTCCCAGGTAGCCAACGACCACACCTAGGTTCTCCGGACTTGGCAGCTGTAACATGTGGCCTGGGCTTCCCCTTCATTTCCTGCTCCTTTCTGGCTTGCTGTCTGACTTTTCTTTGCGGAATTAAAGCTGCAAATTGACAGGATCCCATAAACACTCTAAAGCCACAAAAAAACACCAAATGCCCACCCAAACATGTGAAACTTCCAAAAATCATCCTTAGAAGATTCCCAAACCCTAAACATTCCTAAACCCCATATATGCCCTGAAAACACCATGAAAGCCCTAAGAAAACCTAAAATGCTGGGGGAAAAAAACACATATAATATGAAAAATGCCCTAAAATCCCTAAGGAACTCTGTAACATCACTAAAAACACCATATTGTGCTGAAAAATACCTATACACTCTAAAAAACCACCCCTAAATCCCTTAAACACTCCCTAAAATCTTATAAAACACCCTAAAAACCCCAAACCACCCGAATGCCCCAAACACACCTTGAACGTCCACAAACAACCTAAAAGCCCTAAAAAATCACATGCCACCAAAAAGCCCTAAATGACCGCAAAATTCCAACTCATAGCCACCCTATAGAGGGCTTCTGGAGCTGTCAGTCTTTTATGGGAACAGCTTTATCGTTCTCCCAAGGAGAAGTTGGTAGGTTTGAAACCCTGACCTCATATTTAGCAGTCTAATAATTGCTGGACAGTGCCACCAAGGCTCTACTGGTGTAGTGGGTTACACATTGGGCTGCTAACCTCAAGGGAAACGGTTCAAAACCACCACCCACTCCTTGGGAGAAAGAAGAAGCTTTCTTTCTATTCCCCTAGATTTCTCATTGAAGGTGTAAAGTAACCTGTTAAATGCTCGCAGTGGCAGCAGCAATGTCTCATAACCATGGGGAAATGTGGTTCAGAAACTTCAGAAGCAAGCATCCACCAGTAGGTGACTGACCAGCAGTATTGACTTGGGCAAAGAGAAGGTGACATGGAAGGGTAAGGAGAAGAATGCGTGCAGAGGGCAGGTTGGCAGCTGAGCCTAAGTCCAGTAGAAACAACAGCAGAATGGCCTGTTCCTGGAAGGGCCACAGGAGATGGTGCGACTTCATGTAGCCCCCACTTACATGTGTAACAGCAGCAATTGCCTGAACACGTGGTCTCCCCAGGGAGGAGCCTTTGTGTGGTGTTAAGATGCTGTTACTGTCTGTTGTACTGTGGTGGCCTGCATTTGGCTGTAATGGTGGAAATTTTGCAGCCAGTAGTTCAAATGCCTGCTGGGTCACTCACTGCAGGTAGACTTCAGCAGTTTCCAGACAGAGACGAGGGAGGAGGACCTGGTCTTCCACTTCTGAAAGAACTGGCCAGTGTGAACCTTGTGAATGGCAGAACACTATACCTGAACATGAGTACCGCAGGCTATAAGGCATGATGGTTTGACACAGTGGCTGCAGCAATGTGCTCAAACATAGGATAGTGCTGGCCTGGAAAATAGTTCATCGTCCATTAAAAAAAATCATTATATAGGGGCTCATACAACTTTTGTTGTTGTTTTTCCCTAAGGGAGAGCAGTGTATTGGTACACTGAGAGGTATATAGATCAATGGATACGAACAGAAAAGCTACACATATATTCACCAGTCAACAGGAAACTAGCCTTCGAAAAAGGACACAGAAATATCCAAAGGGACAAATTCTGCTTGCTCAACAAATGGTGTTGGACAAACTGAGATACCGTATGTAGGAAAATGAAGCAAGCCCCAAACCTTCCCCCATGCACAGAAATTAACTGAAGAGGGGTTAAAACCTGAAAGTAAACCTCCGGGCTATCATAATCATTTTTTCGATGACCTCATCGGTCAGAAATCATTGTAGGAACGCCAAAGCGTTCTTGTGTTCAACGTCTACATACATAGCAGGTGCTCCAGTAAAGGGGAATCTTGGTGGAGCTGGCTCATCCATTCCTGAAGAGAGTAGAGCACCACGTTGGCCCATCACAGAGCTCAGGTGTAGAATCTTCCTCACTGTCATCCTTTAACTCAGCAGTGTCAGTGTTGGATTATGAATTTCCCAAAGAACCAGTATCGCTCAATTCTGTGCACAATGCTGACTCACTCTCGCTGTTATTTCACTGGTCTAAAAACCCATTTAGGTTAAAATGACACTTTTTTGATGCCATGACCTAAAATTTTTAGTGAGAAAATGTTCCCAATGACATTACATGGGTCTTCGTCTAATCCTGATGCCATGTTCTTTTTCACAGAGACCAGCTTCTTGTATAAATTGCTCAGCATACAGATGGAATAAGAACAGTGAAAGGATACAACCCTGATGCACACCTTTTCTGATTTTAAACCATGCAGTATCACCTTGTCCTGTTCACAGTCTCACCTGGTTCTATCTCTTGGCCTTTGCATATGAGTACAATGAAGTGTTGTGCAATGCCCATTCTTTTCCATGGTATCCCCAAGATTCACCTCCTTCCACTCGTGGTTTCCAGAACGTGGGGTTGGGACAAAGCCTGGATAGTCTCATGGCAAGACCAGATCAGGAATGGAGCTGAGCCGGGAGCAGCTTTATTTGCTTGCTCCAGGGAAAGTCTGCCAATGTGACTAAGCCTCAGGGGCTTTCTACAAATGATAAAGGTGAATCCCTCTCTCGTTACCCACTGATCATCTCTGAGCCTCTTGCTCTCATATCCCTTGCACAGACCTCTACCATTAGATGGACAATTCGGTAACGTTTGAACACTTTTCTGATGCTGAGCCTGGGGAGCAACTAATAGCTGAGTAAATATTGATTGAAAGATGGTGAGTGGAAGAAAATAGCTTTGCCAGGTTCAGGTTGTGATGGAGATGAGAGTGTTACCAAATCCTGCTGTCCCCATGGTGGGTTTGCTGTATTGTGCCCAGTCCTGAAAGTCTGAGCCAGGGGTTTTAACGTGGCCCCTTTCAAAACATATAGGTGGAATTCTTGGACCATGAGCTGTCCATAAAGCTTTACCAAGGAGATGTCCGCCCTGGAGCGAAACAACCCAAGAACCTAGATCTTCGTGAAGGTGTTGGTTGGTAAGGGATGCAGCGGAAATCATAAACTTGACTGAAAGCAAAAGAAACTTTGCCTTCATGTGCCTGCAGCTGGACGAAGTGGTGCTAGAGCACACCCTCCTTTGTGATTCTTCTTGTTCTTTTTATGAGCTGCTCCCTGGCCTGTGTAGTCCCGTAAATCTGGAAACTCTTTGCTGGTGGGGGCAATTGTTATATCCTCCCCCCAGATCCAGATGTCTTGTCCATGGTCAGTGTGCAATCCTTGTTTGCCAGAGGAGTGGGGCATCTAAAGGCAGGCAGGGGTCACATACTTTTTTTCTACACTTTCTAGAAAGACCAGAGCTAAACATCTTGCAGCCCTTTTCATGTCCTCATTCTTTTCTGTATTTATTTTCCATGAAAGAGGAGAAGAAACGCGACAGCATCTACTGACAGCAAGTCAAATGCCATCGTGTGTGTTCAGAGGGCAGGCTGGTTCTCATTTGCCTAACTCATCAGTCCCATCGTGCCATGTCCATGTTAGATTGTTTAGGGAAACAGATGACATATGTTATGATGCTAAATAAGCTGAAACAGTGCCAGGATGGAGGCAGAAGGGTTTTATTTGTTTGTTTTTAAATGAAGCATGGCTTTCTAGTGACTTATTGTGGTGGGGAAGGGGGGCACCGAGAGCAACAAGACATGGCTGTGACAGTGGTCTGGGAATTGAGACAAATCATTGCTTCTGCAGCAGAGATGAGCTGCCTCTGACCTGTCAGTTACTTGAAGGGAGACTCTGCATTTGGTCAGACAAGTCTCAGTTGGAGATGGTACCAGCTTTCCTCCTGAGCCTCTGTGGTTCCCTTTGAACTACACAGGCCCGAATCGCTTTTAGCTGAGCAACAGCAAATGGCAACACAGACTTGCCATATTGCTCTTTTGCGTACACTCTTTAAAAATCATACTAAATATACATGCATCAAAACATTCGTCACTTCCACGCTCTACAAGATTATAATTAAGTGGCATTCTGCATGTTGTTCATATATCATCCTTACCCATTCCAAAATTATGTCATCACCCTTATGGAAGCTCAGTATCGTCTCAGGGATGGCACTTCCCCTCCAGGCCCTACTGGGTTAGGCTGGGTTGACTAGAGAAATAAATCCAAGGACACTCATATAGGTATAAGAAAGACTCCACCTCACTTATTTGTCCAATTGACATGGCATTATGTAACAACCATACTTACCTTCCTACCTATCCCTGGAAACAATTGGGAGATGTTTGTCTCTATTCATTTTCCTAGCCTAGATATTTTTTGTAAGTGGAATTAAGCAAAATGTGTCCTTTTTGAAGCTGATTTATTTCACTCAGCATAATGCTTATGAGGTTCATTCCTCTTGTAGCCTGTGTCAAGAGTTCATTTCTCTTTATGGCTGAGTAGTAGTCCATTGTATATACCGTAGGCAACATGTTTGACTTATCCATTCACCTATTGATGGGTATTTAGACCGTTGACACGTTTGCGAGATTGGGAATAATGTTGCAAGGGCCATCTGTGTATTTGTATCTATTTATGCGCTTGCTTTTAATTGCTTATATCCTTCATTTCCTTTTCTTTCCTTGTTAGACTCAGTATGATCCCCTTCTGCCCATCCTCTAGCCTCACAACCTCTGTGTCTGATGTGCCAGGATCTCACCAGAAGCCTTAACACCAAGATTCTGAGCCCTGACTGACCATTCTGACCATCCAGGGAATTGAATATTCCGGAGCACACAGAAGATGAAGTTATCAAAACTCCTTAGGCATAACCGAACAACTGGAGGGAGTGCTTTATTGGGCTGGGGGGCTGGGGATTATAGTTGTGAAGGACACCAAGAACAATTGTCATTACCTAGACTGTAAAGACTATGTTCGACATCCATGCTGGTGAGTAGCAGCTGGATTTCAGAAGCTCACAAGTGGCCATCTAGGTGGCAAGTATTGTCACCCTCACTCTGGAGGAAAGAGTGGTGAGTGGACCACATGAACATTAGACTTCATGACTCTGAGCACAGAATAACTAGATGATCTCCAACTATCAATTCCAACTTCTTTGAAAGGGATCACATCCAAAGGTCCTAGATAGTGAAGCAAAATTCACAGTCATAAAAGAGACCAGGCTTATTGGCTGGATAGGGACTAACAGAACCTCTGAAACGATGGTCCTTATTCACTAAGTTTGAAAATGAACTCCTACCTGTGGTTCAATATTCAGCCAAATAATAGATTGGTCTATAATGGGAGCAATTACACAAGTGAGGCACACAAACCTGAAAACAGCAAACCATTTGATCTCAAAAGGGCAGTATTAATCCAAGGCCCAAGTTCAGAAGGGTAGGAAGAGAGGAGGAAGGGAAACAGAAGACATAAGTAGGGAGTGGAACAAGTCATATTATATTGTGGAGATTGCAATAAGTGGCATAAAACACAATGGGTATGAATTGTTGAATAAAAAACTGATGATCTTGGTAAACCTTCACCTAATTCACAATAAAAACTTATGAGAGAGAAAAAAATCCAAGCACCTAGGCTGCATTGCAGGCCAATAAAATCGGACTCAGTGGAGATGGGACAAAGATGTCTTTTGGACAGCTCTCTGGCGATCCCAATGAGCACACAGGCTGATACCCACCATCTGGAAACTATGGGGTAGCTGCTTCTCCGGTAATGCCTCGGGGGAGCGCTTGGGTCCCTCAAAGAATGCGGGATGATGAAGGGGCAAAGGTCATCAAACCTCACCCACAGCTTTACACTGGGGGGCTGCTCTCTGAGGAATGTGGGAAGGGTCCACTTGCATGCTGTCTCTGTGCAGCAGATCCAACAGACTCAACACCTTTCCAAAGCTGGCAAGAAAGTCCAAGAGACTAGATGTGGGCACCACGCTGTGAGTTTCCCAGAAGGCACGAGACAGATCGAGAGCAGTCACAGGAACACAGACTCCTCCGGAAATGCCGCCATGCGCAGAACATGCATCTTTAATTTCATTTCACACTGACTCAAGCATTCAGTCCTTTTTACGAAAACCCAGCTTCTCATTACAGTAACCGGTTTAAAATGACAATCTTCTGTTGAGCAAGTCTAAGAAATGACCTTCCTTTATTTTACATGGTATAAAAATTCAGTTTCCTAGGCCGATGGGCTCTAGGGACAGGTGTTTTTATGTACTAGACATGGCTTTCAAAGTTCTTCAATTGCCTAAATTAATAACGACTTTTTTCCTTTGGCTTTTCTAAGGGACACATTAATTTCAATCTTTTTCTAAGGAAGTGAATCTCTAGCTATCTCATTTGGATAACTTTCTGCCTTCAGAGTAGAATTTGAAATAATCTGCAAGGTTACCCCTTCCCCACCCTGCCCCAGCAGCCCAGCCTCTTTCTTCCTTCCAGCCTCCAGCCAACGGGGTTTGGTTGGGAAAGGAGATGCAGAAGGGAGTCTCTGGATTTTTCTATCAAAAGGTTGGCCACAACCCCCAGTAGACCAAATGTAATTCATTATGGCGGGTTTTGGTTTTTACTACATTAAGAGTTATCCTTAGGGAAATTACAAACAAACAGAAATAGGAAGACTTTATATTTTATTAACGGATGTACTGCTCAGTCTCATTATATTTTAAAAGACACAGTATAAAAAAAAAATCTGGCTCCATTTAAAATGTCCTGACTAGCAGAACTTAAAATACACAAATCTTAACATGAAAGTCTAGATGAATAAATAAAATAAACAACGAAACAGCTTTCTCAGGAAAAGCCATAATAAAGAGCTCGACTATTTTTTGAGCTGTTTAAGATGCTCGTGTTAAAGGGAAAAGAGTATCATTGTTGACTTTGAAATGTAGAACCATTTGCTTAATTCAGTGATGCTAAAATGGGCAGTTTGGCTGAAGAAAGAAATTGGCTTGTAGCATTTGATGAGCAATTTCTTCTTTTGAATATAGAAATGACCAGGGATGCGGACACGCTTTTTATTCTTTTGAGGACCCTCTAACCAAGAAATCTTTTAAATGATCATTACACAGTGAATGCCTGGAGGCTCTGGAAACTATTTATTTTGACATTATTATAAGCTCAAAATGATTCACCAATGCAAAAGAAGAAGAGAAAAAGCAATTAAATACTAAGCTGTAAACACTGGAAGCTTTTCTGTGCTGAAAATAATTGGACAGAGTT
The DNA here is from genome assembly GCF_050624435.1 of Tenrec ecaudatus. Lineage (NCBI taxonomy): Eukaryota > Metazoa > Chordata > Mammalia > Afrosoricida > Tenrecidae > Tenrec > Tenrec ecaudatus. The sequence goes on along the minus strand of NW_027457906.1, from coordinate 391,110 downwards.
TTTTCTTTTTTTAAGTAATAGTGTCCAAAGAGATTCAATGATCTTATTGCTTATGGATTTGGAGCTTAACTATATTCCTTATTTTAAATTTGATATTAGAATAGCAAGATTATATACCTTGATACAGTGTGACTTGGAGAAGTATCGTTTCATTAAATTATCAAGTTAAGGCTCAAGGAGCCTGGTGTAATGTGTGTGACCATGAGGCCAGCCAGTTGGAATCCGCTATGGCTCACAGAGAAAGATGCGGTTCTCAGCTCCTGTAAAGATTTAGAACTTCGGGAACCCACAGGCATAGTTCTACGTTGTCCTTTCAGGGGTCCTCAAACTTTTTAAACAGGAGGCCAGTTCATTGTCCCTCAAACCCGCTGGAGGGCCGGACTATAGTTTAAAAATAAAACTATGCACAAATGCCTATGCGCACTGCACATACCTAATTTGAAGTAAAAAAAAAAAAAGGGGGGCAAAAACACCCGGCATGCTGAATAAATGTCCTCTGAGGGCCATGTGGTCCGCAGGCCATAGTTTGAGGACCCCCTAGATTGATATAAGTCAGAATCGACTTGATAGTGTTAGGTTTCTGGGGTGGTTGACCTCAGTTCTTGCTTAGCAACGCTGAAAGAATTCATATGGCAGAAGCACTTTTGTAAATCCAAGTGAATGTTATGAAAGAAAGTTTCAGGTATCGCAGTCCCCAAAAGTCCCCACTATCTCCGGAAAGCACGCCGGGCTGCATGGCAGGGGTGGGGAAAGTTTGCAGCTGAATATGGCGGTTTCATGGGAGGAATACCTGAGCAGGAGTGCAGAACCAGCTGAGGAGCCACGGCAGGAACCCCCAAGGGCCTCACCCTCCACTTGCAGAGCACGTGAACAAGGGAGGGCGACAAGGAGCCCAGGCCTACTTCTATCACCTCCCAACACCACTGGAGGGCATTGGTCGATCGTACTGGTTGATTTTGGTGCACTTTTGTGAAGTCCTATTCTGTATGACCAGGTGGACCTTCCACCTGGGTCTACATGACTTGGGTCAGAGCATGCTCAGTTCTGAATTTTGCCATAGGTATCTAATGAGTGTGCCTGATTTATTTCCAACCCCTTTGTTGTGGCCCGGACAGCTCATTTTCGTTTAGTGCTGGCATTTGGGAAGACAAGCCCTAATCTAGCAACCTGTCAATAGCAGTAAGTGAATGGAATTAAAACTCAACTCATAGCCATAAATTCAATTCGGACTCATAGCGACCCGAGAGGACAGGGCAGAATTGCCCCCTGAGGATTTCTGGGGCTGGAATTCTTTACAGGAATAGAAGCCTCTTTTTTCTCCCTCCCAGTGGCTCCAAAGGACTGACCTTGCAAGGAGATGTCCAGCGGGTGCCTGTAGGCTCCTTCATTGAAAATCTCTGCTAGTTTATGAAGCGGGAGGGAAATTTTGAGGAGGCCGTCTGCGGCAGAGTTAACTCCCCATTAAAGCCAATGAGCTTTTCCACATCTCTCAAAAAACAAACAAAAAAACCTAAAGTGACTACTTCAGATTAATATGCTGTAGGTAGAACCACCTCCCACTCAGCAAACCAAACCAATCAACCAACCAACCAAACAAACAAAAACACCCCAAATCCTGTTGCCTTCAAGTCAGTTCTGACTCATGCTCACCCCTTGTGGTACAGAGTACAATTGTTGCATGAGGTTGTCTAGGCTGTACCCTTTATGAAAGCAGATGACCCCTTCCTTTTGTGGTACAGCTAGGTGGGTTTGAACTGATAACCTTTATATAAGCAGCCCTATCCAGCGATCTATGTCAACTAAAGTGTCAAAGCATGTAAAGACTGATCCACAACCCCCACTTCTCTCTTCCTCTTCTGTGATGACCTGGAATCCACCTTTTGATCTGGTGGCACCATATTTGTGAAGCAGCCCGAATCACTGACGGACGGTGTGCAGGACAAACACCCTGTAGAATTGCCCTTCCAGCGTCAGAATTTGCATGAACAAGAAATAAACTTCTAGATTTTAAGCCACTGAGGTTTCAGGGGTAGCTTCTTTCTGCAGAACAGACTAGGCTATCCTGCCTGATCATCTCTTCACAGGGTTTTTGTGGAGAGCTACCGGAGCAGCTCGATCCAGGGGAGCTGCCAAAGCAGATACCTACACTTTATCTGGGATTGTAGGTTGTAGTACCAAAGTTTTTATTTGCCCGGGAGGCACTGAGTAAATTTTTTTTCTTCTGAAAACAGGACAATATGTAAGTAAGTTTGGAGACATATGTAGCTGGAGCTGAAAGTCCTCTTACCTTGCAGTTTTCTTTGGTAGAGATAGACTTGTTCTTAATGAAACCCATGACAGTCAGTGTCACAAATGACTTCTGAGGAGAGGCCAAACAGCTAAGTCAAGGCCAGCCTACCGTTCTCTTAAATGCTGTCTCATGCTCTCATCTGCTCTGACGTGTTTGCTCAGGGGCATGTGGCAGCCACTGGGCGGGCCTTACCATTGGCACTGAAAATCATTGTAGGGGATATTAGAGGATTTACATCAAGAAGACCTGACTTCCTGGCCATTGCTCGGGGGCCACAGTTCCCAAGACAATCAGTGTCAAGGGCAAAACAAAATAAAACATGACGAGGCCTCTGGGGCTGGGTTGAGCTGGATATGTAACCAAAGCCCCCTTCTACCAGGATCTTCCCAAGAGGAGATTGCTCTTTTCCATAGCTAAACAATTTTGTTTAACACACGTTCTGCTGGGGAACCTTCTGGGAAGCAGAAGAAAATAAATCTGCCTTCCTTTGAATTAAGCTGGGTTGGGTCCAAGCCCTGTGTAGTGTGTATTCTTATCATAACATCTAAAGGAGTCTCATTTCACCATTCTTAGCTATTAAAAAAAAAGTTCCAGGCACAATAATTCAATTTAAAATTACACACCAGGAGTAGTTCATATTTAATACACTTTATACAGGTATTACAGGTACAAGGGACGTACTTGTTAACTGCCAGGTTGCTGGCTTGAACCAACCAGCTACTCCACAGGAGGTACTGTGTTTCTGTGAAGATTTTCAGCTTGGAAGCCCACTGGGAGAGCTCTCCTCTGGCTTGAGTCTGAAGGTGCTTGACAGCAGTAGCCTTTTGTTTTTATAGAGGTATAAAGCTTTCTTTCTTTCTTTTTTTTTCTCGGTATAAAGCTTTTTAGAACAACAAAAACAATTCCTTTTGGAAGTAAGCCAGAGATAAAACCACAAGTTACATGCTTTACTTTTTTTCTGTCCTGCTGCTGGCAGCCACCCTTTCATCGATTGTGCACACCAGCATGGTGGTGAAGTGGTGAACTCTGCGCTCTCACTCCCCTGGCTACACACTCGGTCTCCTCACTCATCGTGTGGCTTCACCCAACGCACGGAGCCTCCTGCAGGCTCCTCACCCTGTGTGTGTAAAAGTGCGAAGGAGACAGACTTCCTCAGAGCTGTGCTTTAGAGAGAATCCTCCTCACATACTCAGCACCGCCTTGAATAGGGCAGCACTGCATACATGACATCTACTTGATGATTGTTGATGGTGTGGTGGTGTGTTTGTACGGATAAAAAAAGAGCCCTGAATGGTTATGTAACAAGTAAGGGAATAAATAGATCTTCCTTCATCCACCTTCATCTTTCATTGTTCTATCACTCCCTGATTGCAATATTAGAGGCTAAAATGGGCAGAATTCCCACCTCTGAACAAAGTTTGTGCACATGGGTGTGCATGCTTGTGTGTCCATGTGAGTGTGCCTGTACAATGTGTGTGCACGTGTGTGTGCACATGTGCACTGGAGCCTGGCAGCAGCAGGGGAGGCGCCTGTCTCTGTTCAGCAGTATCTGACGGCTGCTGCAGGTGTAATGAGAAGTGATTGGTGATCTGTTCAGGGAGCTCCTGGGGTGGACTCAGGGAAGGAGCAGCAAAGAAGACATACTCATCTCCCCCATATGTAGATGAGGTGATGGAGGTGGGCGGTAGAGGAGCAGCTCCTTAGTAATGAGATCACAGGGGAAAGGCCTTGGATGAGGTGCCAGACATCCCTGCTTTCCCAGAGAGGGTGGGGACTGGGAACGAGGCTGCATCCTGCCTAATCAGTTACAGTTGCTCTGTCGCTCTGGGGAGGGAGGCAGATGAGGCAGGGAGCTTCCGGAATCTCTCATCTCCAGTCCTTCTAGGTGGATGTGGGAGCGTGTGAGGACGGCCACACTGGAGGGTCAGGGTTGATCGCCTTGCAGTGTGGAGCCCGGCCTGGACCTGCGTTGTGCAGGGTGACCAAGGAGCTCTGAGGGCACGGTTCTGGGTGGGGGCTTTGTCTACTAAGACCCACAGCCGCGCCCTGTGTCGCAATGTTGGCATGCAATGTGCAAAGACTTGAGACAATGTGAAATGGACCATCCACTTCACTTGGAAAGACAGGAGGGCTGAAAATCAGATTGGGAGATCTGATCTCGTTTGCTGCACAGTTGTGAGAGGAGATATTCCTGGCTTCTCTCATGTTGGGAACCGGGCATAATCAGCCTGACAAAACCAAGGCCATATTGCCTGCCCAGCAGGGCTAAAGCCACGTCACCTCAACCTTATCTTACCCTGACACACACCAGATGGCCCACCCTTGTCTGCTCCAGCACCGGACATTCCAACTGCAGACTTGCGGCCGCCTGCCCTGTGTGCTCTACACCCCCGCCCTTCCTTTTTTTTATCTCCCCTTTGAACTCCCTTGTTTGCCTCACCCTTTATAGAGAGGCTTGTGTAGCAATAAACTCAGACCTTGACAAGAATCTGCTTGGTCTCGCTCCTCTCTCTCGCCCGTTTCTCTTTCAGGCTGGGTCCTCCTTGGAACCCCTCGAATAACTGAGTCCCGCGGGTTGGGGCACTCTCACACATGAAACTATATTCCTCCTCAGGCATCAAGGAGGTGATACGAATGCTTTGATAGCCTAGTATCTGTCAGCTGGGAGGCACAACATAGTGAGAGCCCTTATTAATCACTTGGAGATTAGCTGAGGGGTGGGAGAAGCCAGGCATGAGGCTTTCCAGGGCTGCTCAGCCTGCACAGGAGTCCTTTCCTGGGTTGGACAGAGGTGCTGCCATCTGAAAGCTCAGATAGAGCAGTTGGAAAATTAACTGACCTGGTACAAGATCTATTTACATATATCAAAAGATCCTGGGTAATAACATCTCATGTTTGTGCAGCATGCCACATTTGTCAAAGGGCTTTCTCATTTACTGTCTTACTTGGTCCTCAAACTAAGAGGCCTTTGGGCAGCTATTGCTGTTTAATTTTGGGCGTGGTAACAGCTTTGGGTATAGTACTGGGCTTGGAATCAGGCTGTGCAACCCACAGCAGGTCACTTAGCTGCTCTGGATTGGCTTTCTTCCTCTACGAAGGTCAGCGCTTGGACTAGACCATTTTCCCAGTGGCAGCTCTGCTGACATTTTGGCCAACATCGTTCTTGTGGGGCTGTGTTGTTCCCTGCACCAGGATGCTAAGCGAGCATCCCTGGTCTCAGCCCACTAGATGGCAGTGGGACTCCCTTCTTCAGAATGTCTCCAGGCATGGCCAAATGTCCCCAGCAGAGCATGCTGCTGGGCTGGCGCACGGCAGGATGATGCACTCAATGAGTTGGATTTTAAGTTTTCAGGTACTTTACATGTCTGCACAGGGAGACTACATCAACAATTACCCAGCAGTCAATGGATCATCACTGACCCTCTCTATAATTCCAACTGAGATCATGAAGCACCGACTGAGTTTCTGAGCTTAGCACCCTGCATGGCACAAGTTGTTTAGCACTCAGCTACAAACTAAAAGGTTGGCGGTTCCAACCTATCCAGAGGCCTCTTAAACAAAATCCTGGTGGTCTGCTTCAGAAGAGTTGGAGCCATGAGCACCCCATGGAGTGAAGAGATATAAACATGAATGTGGATGGGACTCTAGGTATAGCTACAACCGGGAACCATGGAATCAACTACATCATGGAATCAACTTCAACTCCTGGCCTCCTTGTGTGTCCAAGAAGAACTGTGCTCCCCAGGGTCTGGAAAGGCTGCTTGGTCTGAAGTAGATTTGCAGGCCCTTCTTTCTAGGTGCCGCTGGGTGGCCTCAACCTTCCAAGCATGCTATTAAAAGCCAATCCGTCACCTGTGTGCATCACTGAAGACACACAGACACAGGGAGCAATGCCCTGGCTGGGGCACTGGAACAGCGCTGGCATGCAGTGAGTGCTGCCCAGTTAGCGAACAGGTCTTCCCTTGGTACTTTCTCAGGTCTGTGTGAAGCTTTCTAAGCATCCAGAGTTCTCGGCCTGATTCTGCTGCCAACTTGCAGTGTGGCTTCGAGCTAGTCTCTTGCCCTCTCTGGGCTTGATAACAAAAGCAGGGCAGGCCAGCCACAAATATCGTGTGGCTAGCAGGGGAAAGCAGTTGAGGACACAATTGCAGATGGAGTTCATCCTTTGGACTCATCGCCCCTCCTCCCTAACACCCCCCCCCCACTCCAAACACACACCTTTTCAACTGCACCAGATGGGTTTTAACTTTCCGGCACCAGAAAAGCAGACCTTGAGTTTTTTCCTTTATGGAATGTAGGCCATCCCTGCTTATGTGTCACATTCAGTCCTCGTTCTTCTCCCTACTCTTGTCCCTCCTCCAGTCATCAACAAGTGACTGCAGGGCGGTTTCCCAGCAGGGCTGTGCTCAAAGATTCATAATGCTGGGTTTTCCTTTAGTTCTCCACAGTCTTGGGCTTGGAACAATCCAGGCATTACCTTATCAAATGCTCATTTTAGGGGGGAAGACGGGGGCACTGGAAACACCACATGGGGCTCAATCCTTTTCTGCACGTGTCTGAGGGGTTTCCAGGAGTTCGAATTTCAACTTAAGTGATTTATTTTTTGTTGTTTAATCGCGTGCCTGTCATCTGCTGGACATTTCTTCTACAGTGTTTTGTTGTTGTTAACCCCATTTCTAAGATCAGAGATAGAAGGGTCAGGCACAATAGGCAGTTAAATTGACTCAATCTGGGGTGTGAACCTGCTTCTGTCTGGTTCCTCATAGCCCTCAGTCATTTTAATGCAGGTGTTGTGAAGGGTGTGGGTTCAGCAGCCACACACTGCCTCATCTCGCCTCCTCGTTGATAGGCTGTGTACCCTTATGTGAGTTGTTTAATCTCCTACCAAGCTTGTGAGAGCACTACTTTTATTAGCTTCATTTTACCGAGACTGTGAGAGGTCAGGGGAGCGAAGGCTTACATATTGCCAGGCATATAATATGCTAATGATAGTCAAGATATATAACTAAGCATTTCTCTGTTCTTGGTTCTGTCAGTACCTGGTGTGGCCACAAAGGAGAAACCTGGTTTCCTGCTATTTTGAGCATCTAGTGTGAATGGCAGGAGATAAGTCACAAGCTAATGAACCCTTGTGGTGTAGTGGTTAAGCACCCTGGGCCCGGCTATCAAAAGATATAGTGTCCAGGGTCTTAAAGACTGGAAGATAAACAAGGGGCCATCTAGCTAAGAAACAACAAAGCCCACATGGAAGAAGCCACCAGCCTATCTCGACATGATCGCTGAAGACAAAGCGGGTGCATAAGCAAATGCGGGCATGTTTTCCTGATGTGCACTCACCCTTTACATAAAACTCTCTCTTATACATACGCGTTTCTGTGGATTTGTTTCGCTAAGGCACCCAGACTAACATAAGCAGCATGGAACGCATTTAAGAAGCCTAGACAAGGGCAGGGCAGGATATTTGGAGGGACTGGATCCAGAATTAGAGAGGAAGGGGTCCTGGAGGTGAAACGGGCTGCTAGCTCCCTGTCCCAAGGGGGACAATGAGACTGCTGGCTCCCATGAAGATTTACAGTCTTGAAAACTCCATATAGGGTCACTGTGGTTGGAATCCACTGGACGGCAGTGGCCTTTTGGGATTGAAGGTGGAAGCCACCAAAGAGCCTGCGGGGAGTGTGTGAACTTCTGGAATACAGCGAACAACCTCTGCACATCTGCTTTTCGTGCTGCCCAAGTCATGCATTGACATTTGTCCAAAAGTGAACCATCACAGCTGCTCTCTCAGGAAGCTGGGGGCTGAGCCCGCTGGTTCCACTCTGTCAGCATTTCTGGTCCGGGTACCTGCCCTCTGCCCCGGCACAGGCAATGGGCTTTTGGAAGCAGTGCTCCCTGGGTAGTGGGTGTGATTTGGCTCCTCTGGCCTAACATGATGAATGCTGAGAGGGGGTGGATACTAGGGGGTTAAGCTCCCTGACCTTTCCCTAGCCCAGGGGAAAACTTACTATTTAAAGTAAGTTTTAGACAGAATCTTTAGAAAGATAAATTGTTTACTTAATGTACACAATTACTCCCCAACACATCTGTTTTGTGTCTGCTCAACTCAACCTCATAGGCTATGGATGACCTTGAGCAAGTTTTTAAAGTCACAATGGGTTTCTACCAGGATTGAGAGTTCAGCTCTCTCAACTCTCCAACTGGTTATTAGCACCATAGTCTCATTTCTATTTATGGATTTACTTTGTTTGAGGGAAAAAAGACTCCCAATTCAACTTTATTTTATTAGGAACTCCTTTGCTATGTTTTACACAAGAAAAAGACACAAACCGCTGTTCTGGATGAAGGAGAGCATCCGCATGAGGCCACAATGGTGTCGGAAGGACCCACAGCCACAGTTACTTAAGTAAAATGACACTCATTCTGTCCTGCTGACTCTGACTCATAGTGACTCTGTGTAGGGATCCTGAAGTTGCTACCTTTACAGGAAGCAATAACCTCATCTTTCTCCTGTGGAATGACTAGTGGCTTCGAACCAGCGATCTTGCTGTTAATAGTCCAACACTATCCAGCATCACCACCTGAGCTCCTGAAAGCTTAAATGAGACATGGAAAACAAACACCTTTGTCACAAAACTGTCCCTGAAGACGGATCAATTCATGGAGTTGCGGGAGGGCCTGTGAGAGCATGAGCGGGACCTTCATTGGGATGTGCACACGACCGTATATCGCTGAGTCTGGCCCGGGGAGTGGACGCAAGCTTTCCACTGCCGGTCAGCAGTAGGAAAGAACTCAATGGTGGCTGAATGTGTGGCCCCTCAAAATGGATTTAGGGTCTCCACATAGACTCTCACTGTGAGCCACAGCCTATTGCTCAAAATTTAAGCTTAAATATGACTTAAATGCCTAACATTCTGTTTCCTTAAACTAGAGTACTGCCAGGATCAACTAGAGGCCTGGATGACCTATCAGGTCTGAACAACGATCTCAAATCACTTCACATGATCCATTCCACCAGTCATGTCACCAGTCACACCTCCTCACTTACCCATTCCAGAGACTGTGCCTGTATAACCTATCGACTAACACATTCCCACATGTTGTGATTATGAAACCAACCATCATGCTGGAATAAGGACCAATCACGATGTAAGGGGCAGGGTCAATGGGAAAGCAAGATAGGGGCTGAGGGGAGCCAAGAGGGTCCCGTCACTCAATCCCTAAACCTGATCTAATGTCACTAGACTGGGGTCTTCCTCACATCTCAAGGGCACCCGATTCATGATTGAAGTGAATTGTGCTTATTCAATCTTTGTTCTGCTTACCGTCCTGCTATGCTGCCTCCTCTTCTTGCTTTATGTGTGTGGCTCCCTCTGTTGTGGTGACAAATGGCTTGAGAGGGATTTGACATAGGGAGAAAGCCCACCCACATCAACTGTCACCAGAAGCAGACACTAAGTTCATTTCTCTCACCTCACAGAACTATGCACATCAGACACTGGTAGAGCTGCCCGGAAGGGGAACCCTTAGTGCAGTGGTTCTCACCCTGTGGGTTGCGACCCCTTTGGGAGTCATATGACCCTTTCACAGGGCTCGTCCAATTCATAACTGTAGCAAAATTACAGTGATGAAGTAGCAAGAAAATCATTTAATGGTCGGGGGGGGGGGGGTCACCACAACAAAAGGACCTGTATTAGGAAGGTTGAGAACCACTGCCTGAGTGTGCTTAGGACTTTGCTGCCCTCAGGGTCACCAGACATTCCTGAAGGCAGAGTCACTGCAGGAAGCCCTTCTGGGAAATGCCCTGAAGCCTGGTCTCAACCAACTCCATCCACCCTCACCCTCCTAGATCCTAATCATAGGCTGCATGGAAATGCTCCCTGCCACTTCAAAGACTGTAAGTCCATGGGAGCAGAAAGCCTTCTCTTTCTCCCTTGGAGTGGTGGCTGGTGAGTTCAAACTGCTCACCTTCTGGGTAACATAACCCACAGACCAGCTCCCCCTGAGCTCAGTTAGGTTTGCCACACAGCACACATTGTTGGGAACCTTCTGAAGTAGCTGTGCCATGTGCAGGTTGGGGGATTTCGCACTAGATGCAGAATTCCACCCTCTCTTGGAAAAAATAATTTTTGCAATAGCCTTGTATTCTCTTCTGGATCTGAGTAGCAGCTACTCTCATGCAGTCCTAGCACATACATGCTAGGTCTTACGCCGAGTCTGCTCCATGCTTTCCTGTGTCCTATGTGGCGCTGTAGGCACCCAAGGCATGGACTCTGCAGCCTGGGTTCAAATCTCTCCTTTCCACTTCCTCACTGTGTGGTCATAGGCTCATGGCTTTATCATCCTGTGCCACTGATTTTTCATCTGTAAAATGAGGCAAGAATAGAGTCCACACATAGGCTTCTTAAGTGATATAATTGAATTATTATATACAAAAAGCTTAGAACATTGCTCGGCATCTTGCAAATACTGTTAGGTAGCTTAGCATAGGGAGTGGGTCATCCATTACATATGCTCAGGTTCAAACTTCCGGCCAGGAAGGGGTGGTACACCTAGGTGGGTGTTACACCTGGATTGGCCCATCTGAGCCAGGTGAATTCAATCCAGCCAATGGGGTTGACCAGGACCATCAACCATGCCTCCCTGTGGAGGAATTGAAAAGGCAGGATCTTGACCTCTCCGATGTCTCCCTTCACCCACTTTTCTGTTGTCCGTCCCCCAGGGAGGAGGTCACATGTAGATACTTGTAATCGGTTTCCTCTTTCCAATCCACCCTCCCTCTACCCTCCCAATATCACCACTCACAAATTATCAAGGTTTCTTGAGGGATGGGGGAGGAAGGGGTAAAAATGAGGACTTGATTGATGCCAGGGGCTTAAGTGGAGGCAAATGTTTTGAGAATAATGAGGGCAGTGAGTGTACAATGTGCTTTACACAATTGATGTATGTATGGATTGTGATAAGAATTGTATGAGCCCCTAATAAAACGATTTAAGAAAAGAAAGAAAAGGCAGGATCCTGGAGCCCACGTAGTGACTTTCTCTCCAGCAGCTTCTAGGCAAGCTGTGCAGGGGTGAGGGGCCCTGAGGTGCCTGTGTAAACCTGAAACTTCTTCTCTCAAAAAACTCACTTGGATCACAATCCAGGCTGCGGAGTGAATTCTTTCTCACGCGAAGCCAAGGACTGAGGTATATTTCTCCCACGAGAGATCTAACAATAGTATCTCTTATTATATCATTAGGAGCCCTGGTGGTGTAGTGGACTATGCATTAACCTGCTAATCGCAAGGTCAGGGGTTTGAACTGACTAGCCCCTCCGTGGGAGAAATATGAGGTTGTCTATTTCTGTAAGGCAATGGTTCTCAACCTTCTGAATGCCGCCACCCTTTAATACAGTTCATGTTGTGGTCACCTGCAACCATAAAATTATTTTCATTGCTACTTTATAACTGTAATTTTGCTATCGTTATGAATTGGATGACCCCTGTTAAAGGGTTATTTGATCCCCAAAGGGGTCGCGACCCACAGGTTGCGACCCCTGCTGTAAGGATTTAAAGTCTCAAAACCCCAAAGGGGCAGATCTTTGTCCTATTGGGAGTCAATAAAATGGTAGTTAGGTTTTTTTCTGCATCAGTATCAGATTCTGGTGGCAATCTCAGTCATCCTGCATTGTGGTCTGGTTTGAACTCCGGAAATGACTGCCCTGGTTTGAGGTGAGGGCCACGGTGCTTCAGTGGTAGACCTCTCATCGTCTTTCACCGGGAAGACCCGGGTTTGATTTGCAGCCAATGTGCCCCAGACTGTCAGTGAAGGTTTGTGTGTTGCTACGACACTGAGGCTTCAGTGGTGTTTCCAGACTGAAACAGAATAATGAAGAAAGACCTGATCATCCCCTTCCACACATTGACCTATGGCCCACCACTGTTGGCTTCCTCTCCCAGTCCTGGTGGTAGCACAGATTGGCACAGTTTGCTCCACTGCCCATGAGGTGCCCATGAGAGGCTGAGTCGACAACCACAGTCAAGATCAACAGCTTAAACTCCATTCTGGGTCTATGGAAACAAGAACAACCTTCTGAAATGAGGTCACATTGCTATTTAGGACTGGGAGGATGCCTTTGTGATATGGATTGCACTCTGGATCCCGAGGGGGACTTTTAAACACAGCCACATAGCAGCTCCGGAAATTGTCATAGTGAGAAGGCAGGTTAAAAAAAAAAAAAAAAAAAAAAAAAAAGCTTTTACTGGCTTGCTCAAAGGAGGCTGCGGGTAGATTGTGGGGTGGAAAAGTCCTCTGGAAATGAAAAGTTTTTTTCCTTACATATGCATCATTTCTTCTGGTCCTGAAAGAAAACACAAAGCAGACGAGAGAAGGAAATGGAGACTAGCAGTCATCTTGTTGGTATTCCCACAGCACCCCCTCCTTAAGCACTTGCTGCCATCTCATCCAACTCCACTCAGTGTATTTCCACCCGGCAATGATGCAGAAATGTCTGCGTACTCCAGTTTGATTGTAGTCGGGCAACGTTTATGGCTTTGACATTCAACTGAGCATGGCAGGACGTCTAGAAACAATTATAACCAGCACCTGCTCTGTCTGTGCTGTGGGCAGGCAGTGACGGATTCCCAGCCTCTGGAACACTAGTGTTCCCTCCCAGCTCAGGATAATGACGGTGACACTCGGCCCCCTTGTTGTCTGGGGAGCTCAAGGAGCTCTCCTCTGAAACCTCAACTTATGGGCATTTCTTTAAGTGAAGACATCAAATTAGTGACTGGAAAGGAAGGCGTAGGAGATGATTATTGGCCACAAGACAAGCCTCAACCGCCTCCAGAGAGCATGTCTCCTAAGTACCAAGTCGGCGGTGACAGCTAGGGGGCCCTGGGTCACCGGGTGGTGTTGAGAGGGGACTCTGGGGCCCCAGCGTTGGACGCTGGCGGGTGCAAGTTCAAGAGGGTCAGGGGCTGATGCCTCCCCATGCCCCTGCCCTCCCCCAGCAAGGGCGCTCTGGGGTGCTGGGTCCTTGAGGCCCCGGCTGGCGGGGCCGCCCACGGTCAAGGCTTCGGGCACAAGCGCGGGTGCGCTGAGGCCTGCGCCGTGCGGGGGTCTGGGCTCAAGCAGGTGGTCGCGGCGGCTCCGCGGGCGGGCGGGCGCCCAGCAGGACGACCGACGACCCCCGGCGCGTCGCCGGCACCCAGCGCCCGGGCGTAGAGGCGGGCGGGGGGCCTGCGCTCCGCTGCCGCCAGGGCCCCCTCCTTCCGCGCCCCCCCCCCCCGCACCAGGTGAGCCCGGCCTGGGCCTCGGCGGGCGGTGGGGCTGCCCTCTCGCCGCCCTCCAGCGCCCCTCTCGCCGCCCTCAAGGGGCCAGGCCGCGCCGAGCCGGGCGGCCGCCGGCCGGGGCTGGGGGTTGGGAGGGGCGGGGGTCAGGAGCGGGTCGCTCGTTCGGCCGCAGGCGGGGGGCGTGGCCGGGCGGCCGCGCGCTAGGCCGGGCCAGCGGCCGCCACGCCCTCGGGCTCAGACTCCGACTCCGGCTCGGCTCGCCCTGGCGGCGGTGGCGCCGTGAGGAGGAGTCCGCGCTCCTCTGTGGCGGCGGCGGCGGCCGGCTCCAGGCCGGGTTTTGGCGCCGCCCGCCTGCTGCCTCCTGGCGGCTCCTGAACTCCAGCCCCCTCTCTATCAGCCTCTCACTCCGTCTCAATACGTCTCAAGATGGCGGCCAATGTGGGATCTATGTTTCAATATTGGAAGCGCTTTGATTTACAGCAGCTGCAGGTCAGGCTTCTCTCTCGGCCTCTCGCCTCCGCCACCGCTGCCCCTGGTGTCTGCCCCCTCCCCTGGCGCCCCCCCCCCCCGGCCCCGAGCCGCCGCCGCCGCCGCGGGACCAGGGAGGGGGCGGCACCGGGCGCCCGCGGGGTGCGCAAAAAAAACAAAAACAAAAAAGAACTTGAGGAAAGTTGTGTTTTTCTTTGCTGTCTCATACCCTGTATTCTTTTATCTCCTCTCTGATCCTTCTGTAAGGGGATGTCCAGTGCACTGCAAATAGGTTTTGGGTCTATACCCGGCCGTCCCCTCTCATTCTCCATGATAAGATTACACCTGAGCTCTGTGATGGGCCAACGTGGTGCTCTACTCTCTTCAGGAATGGATGAGCCAGCTCCACCAAGATTCCCCTTTACTGGAGCACCTGCTATGTATGTAGACGTTGAACACAAGAACGCTTTGGCGTTCCTACAATGATTTCTGACCGATGAGGTCATCGAAAAAATGATTATGATAGCCCGGAGGTTTACTTTCAGGTTTTAACCCCTCTTCAGTTAATTTCTGTGCATGGGGGAAGGTTTGGGGCTTGCTTCATTTTCCTACATACGGTATCTCAGTTTGTCCAACACCATTTGTTGAGCAAGCAGAATTTGTCCCTTTGGATATTTCTGTGTCCTTTTTCGAAGGCTAGTTTCCTGTTGACTGGTGAATATATGTGTAGCTTTTCTGTTCGTATCCATTGATCTATATACCTCTCAGTGTACCAATACACTGCTCTCCCTTAGGGAAAAACAACAACAAAAGTTGTATGAGCCCCTATATAATGATTTTTTTTAATGGACGATGAACTATTTTCCAGGCCAGCACTATCCTATGTTTGAGCACATTGCTGCAGCCACTGTGTCAAACCATCATGCCTTATAGCCTGCGGTACTCATGTTCAGGTATAGTGTTCTGCCATTCACAAGGTTCACACTGGCCAGTTCTTTCAGAAGTGGAAGACCAGGTCCTCCTCCCTCGTCTCTGTCTGGAAACTGCTGAAGTCTACCTGCAGTGAGTGACCCAGCAGGCATTTGAACTACTGGCTGCAAAATTTCCACCATTACAGCCAAATGCAGGCCACCACAGTACAACAGACAGTAACAGCATCTTAACACCACACAAAGGCTCCTCCCTGGGGAGACCACGTGTTCAGGCAATTGCTGCTGTTACACATGTAAGTGGGGGCTACATGAAGTCGCACCATCTCCTGTGGCCCTTCCAGGAACAGGCCATTCTGCTGTTGTTTCTACTGGACTTAGGCTCAGCTGCCAACCTGCCCTCTGCACGCATTCTTCTCCTTACCCTTCCATGTCACCTTCTCTTTGCCCAAGTCAATACTGCTGGTCAGTCACCTACTGGTGGATGCTTGCTTCTGAAGTTTCTGAACCACATTTCCCCATGGTTATGAGACATTGCTGCTGCCACTGCGAGCATTTAACAGGTTACTTTACACCTTCAATGAGAAATCTAGGGGAATAGAAAGAAAGCTTCTTCTTTCTCCCAAGGAGTGGGTGGTGGTTTTGAACCGTTTCCCTTGAGGTGAGCAGCCCAATGTGTAACCCACTAGACCAGTAGAGCCTTGGTGGCACTGTCCAGCAATTATTAGACTGCTAAATATGAGGTCAGGGTTTCAAACCTACCAACTTCTCCTTGGGAGAACGATAAAGCTGTTCCCATAAAAGACTGACAGCTCCAGAAGCCCTCTATAGGGTGGCTATGAGTTGGAATTTTGCGGTCATTTAGGGCTTTTTGGTGGCATGTGATTTTTTAGGGCTTTTAGGTTGTTTGTGGACGTTCAAGGTGTGTTTGGGGCATTCGGGTGGTTTGGGGTTTTTAGGGTGTTTTATAAGATTTTAGGGAGTGTTTAAGGGATTTAGGGGTGGTTTTTTAGAGTGTATAGGTATTTTTCAGCACAATATGGTGTTTTTAGTGATGTTACAGAGTTCCTTAGGGATTTTAGGGCATTTTTCATATTATATGTGTTTTTTTCCCCCAGCATTTTAGGTTTTCTTAGGGCTTTCATGGTGTTTTCAGGGCATATATGGGGTTTAGGAATGTTTAGGGTTTGGGAATCTTCTAAGGATGATTTTTGGAAGTTTCACATGTTTGGGTGGGCATTTGGTGTTTTTTTGTGGCTTTAGAGTGTTTATGGGATCCTGTCAATTTGCAGCTTTAATTCCGCAAAGAAAAGTCAGACAGCAAGCCAGAAAGGAGCAGGAAATGAAGGGGAAGCCCAGGCCACATGTTACAGCTGCCAAGTCCGGAGAACCTAGGTGTGGTCGTTGGCTACCTGGGACCGGGAGTGGGGCTGTGCTCCTGCCCAAGGGTGCTAGGGAGTAAACCAATCTCAGCTGGACGTTTGGCTTTTCTACTAATTAGCCGACTCCATGAACTTTCCCAGGGGCAGCTGGCGAATTGCCAGGGGAACCCAGCTAGACCCCCCACACAAAAGCACAGGGATGGTTACAGGAACAGGAGGTTTCACACAGTGGATGTGCAGGGCTTGGGGTCGGGATTGGGGGCCAAGGTGAGGAAGGGGCAGCAATAAGGCCTGGTCCCAAATAATCAGACACTGAGCAATAAAAGTACAAGGACTGCCAAGAGAACATGGGGACAAAGGATGGCTGGACTTCATTTGATATCTTTGGACGTGCTGTCAGGAGAGACCAGTCCCTGAAGGGACATCAAGTCCATGAAGGACATGATGCTTGGCAAAAAGTGGAGGACGGGCAATAAAACAGCTCGAACCAGTGGCTACATCAGTGGGCATAGTAACAATGGTGAGGATGGTTCGAGACCTGGCAGTGTTTTATTTTACTGCTTGTGTTTTTCTAGAACTGTCTTTCCTGGATGCACGAGGAAGGATAACTGTGCTTGTGGGAAGCAAATGCACAGTGGGCAGCGCTTTGGCCAACATAGGTACACCACCGGCACACAGTGCCCCCTTACTTGGCATCCAAAGTGACAGGATTTGTCTTTCCCCAGAGCTCTCCAGCCCTGGGGGAAGCGGCCCTGCCTTCGGCGCACCGCCAGGGGGCAGCACTGCTGCTCTCTCACTGGCTACATCTGTGAGGACCCAGAGAGCAGCTCCTTTCTGCTGCTCTCCTCTCAGACTTCTGCCAGAAGCCTTGGCTCGTCCTGGATCCTCCCTTGATTCCCACTCTGCACCTTTGGGGACGCCCAGCCCATTAACTCTCTCCCATCCTTCCTTGCTGCCTCTTGTCCAGATGCCTGAGCTGGGCTTCAAGTAGTTGTAATGTTATGCTTAGGTGAGATGTGTTCAGCTTGTTTACTGTCTGTATACAAGAAAAGAGTTCAGCCCAAGACATCCACCCTTTTGTTCCTCTATGGAAAGCCTGTTATGTGTCATAGTCTTCTCTCTGTGCAGTGCTTTCCTCTGCTGCTGATGCTTTTACATGAAATAGGACTCGGTGTGTCACCGCTACAGGAAATTATCTCTGAAAAAATAATATGCCCAGAACTCAGAAACAGTGTCAGCTTGCATCTGGCATCATGGAAGCATCATGGGTGTGTTTCCATTCATTCGCTCCTGAGTGTCACATGTTAAACTCAGTGCATAGCATAAACAGCAGCAGGCACAAACTGAGACAAAGCACACCCTTTGCTGTGAAGCACATTCCGACTCCTGGCTGCCCCTGTGCCACAGAGTAGAACTGCCCCGCAGGGGCTCCCTAGCTGTCATCTTTACAGAGGCACATGGCCACACCTCCCTTTTGGGAAGCCACTGGGTAGGTTTGAACTTCAGGGTTGTAGTAGTTGATATTGTAGAGCCCTGGAGTCAGTTCGGATTCATAGGGGCCTGTGCACTAGAGAGAGAAACAAAGCCCAGTCCTGCACCATCCTCGCACTTGTTACTGTATTTGAGCCGATTCTCGCAGCCACGGTGTCAATCCACCTAAGTAAGGGTCTTCCTCTTGTTTGCTAACCCTCTGCCAAAAATGATGCCCTTCTTGCAGGACTGGTTCCACCATAGTAATATGTCCAAAGTACCTGAGACAACGTCTCCGCATCCTCTTTCAGATCTCCTGCCTTTAGTTTGTCAGCTCACTTCGATGGAGTCGATGCTGAGCCATAGCGACTCTATGAGATCAGAGCAGAACTATCTCTGTGGGTTTCCCAAAGGCTAACTCTATGGGAGTAGAACGCCTCATCCTTTTCTTCTGAGGACTGACTGGTGGTTCCCCACTGCTGACATTACAGTTGACACCCAAGGCATAAGGTACTATGCCACCAGAAGTCCCTTGCCCCTGTGCAATAACCAACACCACCTACACACAAAACCCACCCCTTCTCTGTCAGTTTGATGTATGGTGATGGCTTGAGTTGCTATGAAATTGGAAGCTACTAGGGGGAACCCGACAAAAACTACAATTTTTTCAAAACTATGCATTTAAATTTTTTATCCCCTTCATAGTACTCTCCATTACACTTCACACATTTGTCTAATCTGTGATTACATTCTTGGAAACATTTTTCAAACTCAGCAGTTTGGGTGACACCCTTGTTTTTTCCCCCCCTCTTCTGTGTTGTCAAACCACTGTCCTTCATTCATGGAAACAGAAAGAAGTCACATGGAGTGAGTTCAGGTGATTAGGATATGAGGGACAAGAGAGGCATGCTTTTTTGGGGGATGTTTTCATACTGTTATTTCTTTTCTCTTTTTTTATAATCAATTTTTGGGGCCTCATACAACTCTTATCACAATTGATACATACATCATATTTGTACAATCATTGCCCTCATCATTCTGAAAACATTTGCTCCCCACTTAATCCGCTGGCATCAGCTGATAATTATTCCCCATCCCTCATGAACCCTGAATAATTTCTAAATTATTATTTTGTCTTATCTTACACTATACAATATCTCCCTTCAGCCACTTTTCTGTTGTCTGTCCCCCAGGGAGATGGTTATATGTAGATCCTTGTAATCGGTTTCCCCTTTCCATTCCTCCCTCCCTCTACCCTCCTCGTATCGCCACTCTCACCACTGGTCCTGAAGGGATCATCCGCCCTGGATTCCCTGTGTTTCCAGTTCCTATCTGTACCAGTGTACATCCTCAGGTCTAGCTAGATTTGTAAGGTAGAATGGGGATCATTTTAGTTGTGGGGGAAGAAGCATTTAGGAGCTAGAGGAAAGTTGTATGTTTCATTGTTGCTACAGTGCACCCTGACTGGCTCCTCTCCTCCCTGCTACCCTTCTGTAAGGGGATGTCCAATTATCTACAAATGAGCTTTGGGTTTTCACTCCACACTCCCCCGTATTCACAAAGATATGATTTTTTTGTTCCGATGATGTCTGATACCTGATTCTTCCGACACCTCGTGATCACACATGCTGGTGTGCTTCTTTCATGTGGGCTTTGTTGCTTCTCAGCTACATGACCACTTGTTTAACTTCAAGCTTTTAAGACCCCAGAATGTATAACTTTTGATAGCCGACCACCATCAACTTCAGTCACCACATTTGCTTATGCACCCATTTGCCTCCAGCAATTGTGTTGGGGAGGTGAGCATCACGGAATGCCACTTTAATACAACAAAGTATTTTTGCATTGAGGGAGTACTTGAATGGAGGCCCAATGTACATCTGTTACCTTAATACTAAACCTATAAATATATGCATATAGATCTATTTCCCCATCGTTATACATAAATATATTTACATATGCACATGCCTTTATTTAGACCTCTATAAATGCCCTTTGCTTCCTACCTCTTTCCTTGATTTCCTTTTACTTTCCGATTGTCCCACTCTCATGTTCAGCCTTCATTTGTGTTTCAGTAATTCCTCTAGGTTACATTACTCTTGGTTACACTCTACCAAGCCTCCTACACCCTCCTCACCATCTATTTGGATCACTTGGTGTTCCCTTGTCCCTGGGTTTGTTAACAGCACTTCCTTTTTCCCTACACCCCCCTTTCCCATCTCCCTCCCCCAGCTGTCAGTCCCATTGTTTTCTCCTCCAGATTGTTCATCCAGCCTATCTCATTTAGACAGACCTGTGGAAATCATAGCATGCACAAAAACGAGACAGAGCAAACCCAAGCAACAAAATGAAACAAAAGAACAACACCACCACCAACAAGCCAATGACAAAAAGCAAAACAAAACACAAGAAAGAAAAGCTTTTAGTTAGTTCAAGGACTGTTTGTTGGCCTTTAGGAGTGTTTTCTCATAGAGTATGATGGGTCAGCTAGCCCTGGCCCCAAAGTCTATTTTTGGTATTCCCTGGGGACTTCGTTGCTCTGTTCCCCTTCCTGTTCTGTTGTACACCCTTAGTATTTTGCCTCGGTGTGCTGGGATCAGATCAGGCGATAGAGGCATGCTGTTTTTTTTGTGTGAGCAGGTGCACTGTCATGGTGGCAAAACCAGTCCCCTGTCTACCACTAATCAGTCCTTTTTATTTTAAATAAATCATTTTATTGGGGGATCTTACAGCTCTTGTAACAATTCATACACCAATTTGTATGAAGCACATTTGTACATACATTGCTATCATCATTTCCAAACATGTTCTTTCTCCTTGAGCTTCTTTTTTCCCCTCCTCCCACCCACGTGAACCACTGATACTTTATACATACTTTTTAGTTTTATATTTTACGCCTCTGCTGTATCCCTTCACCCAAACTTCTGCTGTTTGTTCCCCTGGGTGGTGGAGTGGGGCTGTATGTCCATCATTGAGATTGGTTTCCCCTTTCTTCTGCTTCTCCCCCCTACCTTCCCTCGTGGTGTTGCTACTCTCAGTATTGGTCCTGAGGGGTTTATCTGTCCTGGATTCTGTGTGTCGGAACTTCTAGTCAATAGCAGTGTGCAAGCTCTGGTCTAGCCAGACAACTCAGACCTTCTTACACAATATCTTCAGAACCTCTATATAGGAAGCTTGATTAACAGTCTGACCTAGTGCAATGACTAAACTCCAAATGCACTATCACCCTCACATCAACAAAACCAAACAAATGAGCATCTTCTTGAAGTTTGAGTTCACTTGACGAGGTGTATTTGAGTGAGGTGATGATGGCGTCTTACACTGACTTGATTTATGTTTGCATTCTGGCTTGTGAGAAGAGCACAAGGTCTTGTCACCAGCAATGACCTTGGGAAAAAAGTGTGGGTGCACTAGCTCAGAGCAAGTTGCCAGATGCCTGCCCAAACAGGAGAATGTATATTTTGAAATGTGTACCCAGTGGAGCTTTGTACCGCTTGGTTTTTTGGCGGGGGTGGGGTGGGGGTGGGTGGAAGGCCGGCTACTCCTTTGTAGGTTAGATAATCTGAGATGTGCTATTTGAAATTTCCTGGGGCCAGTTTTAGACAAAACTAGAAAAGTTAATTTTGCTGTATGGAAAAATCTGACAGTCTGGAAGTATCTAATTTTCCTCACATGCCATCATTCCCCTAGTAGCATTATTCTTAGTTAAAGCTCTCCTCTGTTCCTCCTTAGGGTTTCCCCCACTACCTGATGTTCCTTTTCTCCTACTCATCATCAAGGGACTTGTGTCCAAAGTGAGGACAGCAAATAAGAGACCCTCCTGACTCTCTGTTAAGAAGGGTGCTCTGGTGCATGCGTGTGTTTATGTGTGCACATACAATCGCATTTGAATTTTGTTGGAAGAGGCTTCATAGAGACAGAGAGTGACATGGTTAGAGCTGCTGCACATGTAGAGCACTGTACTCTATGGTGTTCTAATTCAAATGCATGTAAGGTCCAAGAGAGGTAATAGAAGCAAGTGACCAGGGTCAGGGAAGGCAGTAGGAGGAACTGAGGGAGCCTGAATGCCTCACACCCTGCCAGTTTCACTGATTCTTGGATGGGAGAGTACCAACCTAGTGCTGTGAAATCTTCGCAGTTTTCAGAGGCTTGGGGGATTTAAATTTTGTATGTAAAAAATAGACATCTAAATGCTTGTAATTTATTGATTTCGATAAACACACTGAATGCCAGTACGCAAGTCAAACAAACCAAACTGACAGCCATCGATTCTTTGCCAACTCATAGTGACCCTATTAGACAGGGTAGAACTGCCCCTCAGTTCAGCTCCCAGCCCTGGAGGCCCACCAGTTCCTCGTTATTATCATGAGGAATACTATTTTCACAAGAGCATTACATACCCCTAGAGACTAAACCATAAAGCCATATAGGCTTTGACCATCAATTCTGATATGCTTTTTCCTCAAACTGATGGGTCATTTGATGGAATCCTTGTATTACTTCCCTAACATAAAAATTAATCAAGCAAAGGAGATTCAGTGCTCAGTACTACAGCCCCCTATTTAGAGATTAACTCTTAAAAACCACCACCACCACCACCACCACCACCACCACCACCACCACCGCCACCTTATCTATGTTGATAAAAACTTGAGTAGGCTGTATAAATATCTCAAGTATTTAGGATAAAATGGATTCTTATTCTACTGTCACATATTTAGTTTGAGTTATGTGTTTCCATCTGAACACAAATTAAATAGACCTCATTGACATCTTTTCAAAATGCCATAAAAATTAAATGATTACCTTAAAAGATACTCAGTATAATTAGGCATCAGAAAAATGTACATCAACACTAGAGCGAGATAGTGTTTCAACCCATCAAGATGACACTAGCCAAGAATATTAAAAATACCATTGAGTGCTGGAAGAATGAACAGATTTGTGTCAGAAGAACCGTCTGAAAGGTCCTTAGAAGCAAGCACGGGGAGACTTCACATGCTTTGGATATGTTATCAGGAGATGCCAGTCCCTGGAAAAGGCTGAAATGTTAGGTTCAAGTATAACAACAGTTTTGAAGATGGTGTAGGACTGCGCAGTGGTTCATTCTGCCTTGAGTTGGAACTGACTCAATAGCACCTAATGCTAAAAGCTAGATGCTTTTGATCCTAAATGAAAAGTGGATGGTCCAGCCTCCATACCAGCTACGTGGACAACTGCCCCTCCCCCCAGAAGAATTTACTTTAGAAGACGGCACTGAACCTGTAGCTAGGGGAGATGGACATGTCTGATCAGAGCACACAGGGGCAAATGAAGGGGGAGGAAGAGAGTGGAGCACACACTGGTCCACCAGGCTTGGAGGATGATTTTGGCACTCTGAACAGCCAATGTACAGAGTGGACCATATGGCTGATCCCACTATGAGACATGCCATCCCTTGCTGGCCCAGAGCACTATGGGGACAATACCGGAGACTCTGTGTTGGGACTGACCCGACTGGCCCTCCAACACGGAGGCAAATCACTAAAAGCATGCAGCAGAGCAACCATGAGAGCAGAGCGGGTAGCCCCTGAGGGAGTACAAAGGACAGACTCTGGGGCCAGAGCAAGATACGCCATCAGACCTGACTGAAGGACACACCTATAGAAAAAAAAAATCAGACCTTGATCTATTTACAGGTTTTTCTTTCTTAAAAAATTTTTTTGTCTTTTAATTAATTTACTCTTTTATTGATCATTGGTTTTCTGTTGTTGTTTTTTTGTCATCACAGTGTTCTCACCCATCGCCTATCTTGCTATGGTTTGATTTTTGGTGCATATTATTATCTCAACAGATCTATCTAGATAAGATAGGCTGGAAGAATAGTCTGGAGGAGAAAACAACAGGACCAATGGTTCCCGGGGACATGGGAGAGAGAGAGGAGGGGGTAAGGAGGTGATGCTGACCAATCCAGCGACAGGGGAGCAACAAGTAATCCAAAATCCGTCGCAAGGAGGGTGTGAGAAGCCTGGTAGGTATTCAGCAAGGGCAATGTAACCAAGAGAAATTACTCAAACCCAAGTGAAAGCTGAGCATGATAGTCGGACAAGAGGAAAGTAAAAGTAAATAGAGGAAAGAACTAGGTGACAAAAGGTATTTCTAGAGGTCTACATACTGGCATGTACATATGTAAATATATTTATACAGGAGGGTTCGTAAATAGATCAACGTGCATATATTTATAGACTTAGTATTAAGGCAGTAGATGGACATTGCCAAATACTTACTCAATGCAAGAAGACGTTATATTAAATTGGCATTCCATGATGAACACCTTTCCAACATGATGGTTGAAGAAAAATGTGTGCACTAGCAAATGTGGTGAAGAAAGCTGATGGTGCCTGGCTATCAAAAGTTATAGCATCTGGGATCTTACAGGCTTGAAAATAAAGAAGCGGCCATCTAGCTCAGAAGCAACAAAGCCCACATGGAGGAAGCACACCAGCCTGTGTGACCATGAACTGTTGAAGGGATCAGATATCAAGCATCAAAGAACACAAAAATCATGTCATTGTAAATGAGGGTGAGTGCAGAGTGGAGACTCAAAGCCCATTGGTAGGTAACTGGACACCCCCTTCCTGAAGGGATGTGGGGAGGAGATAAGCCAGTCAGGGTGCAGGGTAGCAACAATGAAACATGTTTCCTCTAGTTCCTAAATGCTTCCTCCCCCCACTATCATGATCCAAATTCTACTTTACAAATCTGGCTAGACAAGGGGATGTACAGAGAGATCGCCTTGGAGATTGGGTGGATGTTCCCACAGTAGCGTGGAGCCTCACAAGTGGTGGTCAGGTGTTTCCCCCAGTCACTTGTAGGACCTCAGGATTTAGGCTGGGGATGCCCCCACTTTTTATAGGGGAGAACAACCTGTGGCCTGGTGTGTGGGAGAGGACCAGCGTGAATTCCCCAGCTGCTTGCCACACCAATAAGTGGGGGGTGGGAGCTCCCTCAGTTGGGGCTTCAGGTTTGCCCTAGGCAGAGGGGAGTGGCCTGGAGACAGCTATTGTCTTGTGATGGGAAAGAGAGTGAAAGGAGAGGAAAAAGAGAGAAAGAGGAAGACACAGACTGGGGCAATAATGCCAACCAGACTGACAACCACTCACCCACACACAACTAAAATGCACAGAGTAAACAAAGGTGACAACAGTAAAAAAAAAAAAAAAAGAAAAGAAAACAACTAAAAAGGAGAACCAAATCTGTGGAGGCTGTGGTAGGAAGTAGAGAAGAGCTAGATGGAGCGGAGAAAAGCAGAAAACCTGTAAGAAGAGTCCAATAAAAGGAAAAAGAGAGAAGAGAAAAGGAAGGAGAAGGAGAGAGTATTTTTTAAATGGTTAAAGAAATAACTGACCCTGTGTTATGCTGTGTGTAGCTCTGACTCGTCCTGTGTGCAGTACTGTCTTAGGGGTCAGGCTGCCCACTAGGAGGACAGGGTTGCCCTAGGCAGAGTGTAGGGCTCTGGAAACCAGCAGTGGTATGTGCAAGCAATGAGAGGGAGCAGAGAGAATCGTACAAGCTAAGAGAGAGGTGAAGAAAGCAAAGACAGAAAGAGGAAAGAAAGAAAAAGAGAATAAAGAGAATGAAGGAAATAAATCCAACTGAGTTCACTAAGGTTGGCTGTGATGGTAAAGAGCAAGGAGAGAGAGAAGGAGGAAATAAAGTATAAAGTAGTAGCTGATCCCTGATTGCTTGGATGAGGGGCCAGAGGGGTTTAGACACTGCTCCAACATGGCAGGTCAGTGTGCCCTTTTAATGCCGGGACCCAGTGGTGCTGGGCAGAATTGCCCTAGTTGACGAGATCACCTTAGAGGCATGACGGAGGTTTCTTCAACGGTGCAGCGCACTGTAGGTGTTTGTCCCAGGTGCCTTGTGTGGTGTACAGCACTCCCACACAGGGCAGGCTGGAGTGCCTCCTGCTATTTGGGTTGATTTGCCCTAAGCGGAGGGAAGTGACCTGGAAGCCTTTAGTGGCATATGAGAGGAGAGAGACTTTGTTGCTTCTGAGCTAGATGGCTGCTTGTTTATCTTCAAGCCTTTAAGACCCCAGTCACTATCTCTTTTGATAGCCGGGCACCATCAGCTTTCTTCACCACATTTACTTGTTCACTCACTTTGGCTCCAGCCGTTGTGTCGGGAGAGTGAGCATCATAGAGTTCCAATTTAATAAAAGAAGGTATTCATGCATTGAGGGAGTGTTTGAGTAGAGGCCCAAGGTCCTTCCGCCACCTTAATACTTGACCTATAAATATAGACACATAGATCTATTTCCCCATCCTCCTATATATATTTGCATGTACATGTCTTTGTCTAGACCTCTATGAATGCCCTTTGACTCCTAGCTCTTTCCTCCATCTCCCTTGACTTTCCTCCTGCCCTACTACCATGCTTCATCGCCACCTGGGCTAGAGTATACCTCTTCTCTAAGCAACCTTACCCTTGATCATTTCCCACAAGGCCTGCCACTCCCCCTTCTCTACCATTTGGGGTCCCATGTTTTTCCCTTGTCCCTGGGTTTGTTAACACCACTTCCTTACCCCCCCTTTACCCCCCCACCCCAAGTCCCCCCAAAACTGTCGGTCCCGTTGTTTTTCCTCCAGATAGTTCATCCAGCCTGTCCTATTCAGACAGACCTGTGGAGTCACTAACATGCACGAAAACTAGACAGAGGAAAACAAAGCAACAGTATACAACCAGACAACAAAACAACAAAAACAAACCACTGACAAAGAACAGAATAAAACAGTTCACAAGAGAAAAGCTTGTAGTTAGTTCAGGGATCGTTTGCTGGCCCTTAGGAGCGTTTTCCAGTCCAGTCTGTTGGGGCACCACGCCCTGGTAATTATTATTTCTTGATCTATTTCTTCATCCTTCGAAATATTATCAGTTTGTTGTGGTAGATAAACATTAGGACTTTGCATAACTTAGAAATATTACATTTCACAGAAAAATCATATTAATTATGTCGACAGAGCTATAAAAGGAATGTTGCCCTGAATATCTTCAGATATGACAGCTGTTTCATTGAGAAATTAAGCCAGACAGACACAATGTGATGTACATTTTGTTATTTTCATGTGGGTTCCTTCACTCTTCCAAAAAAATTAGTTTCATGAGCCCCTTGGGGAATGAGTTTGAGTTCAGATCAGATGTCTATTTATATATTTGAGTCCTGAAGCCCATTTGATGGACTGTTCTGTTGCTTCCAAAGTAGTCAGTCACTTCCCCACCAATTAGAGAATTTGTCCGAAGCAAAAGTAAAAGTGTGGCGTACGACATTTGACTGCACACCATCTAGAATCACACTCTCATTTGGTGTTGGCAGTTTTACTTGTATTTCAATTGTAAACTACACTTCAGAGTTCAGGCTAGTGAAAACGTTTCAGTGGAAAAAATTTGCACACAACTACGTGCAGTTTGTGATTCTGTTGTTCCCAAGCAAGGCTATGAGGACAAAGATGCACAAGCATGGGGGGCACTGCAGACAATGTGTGAAAGTTTCCAGGAGCTCAGGGGTGGACAGCGGCTGCTAATTCTCCCGTGCTGGCAGTGAGCTATGTGGGAGGGCTTTGTGTGAGGTCCCTGTGGGGTCTCTGAGAAGTCTCCATAAAGGATGCTGAGAACTTCATATGAAGTCTCTGTGCGAGGCCTCTGAGTCTCTCTGGAAGTCTCCAAGGAAGTATGTGTGTGAGGTTTCTCTCTCGGGTATGTGTGAGTGTCCTTGTGAGATGTCTGCTGAATTGTGGGGGGTGGGGGGCAGTTGTTTCGCTGAGGTCTCTGCAGGTCTGAGTGGGCTTCCCTTTGTTTGACCTCACAGCACCATATAAGAGGACCTGGTGGCAGGGGAAAGGGAAGGGGCTTGGTCCATGCACCCCTTGCTGTTCTTTCAGGGTCTTCTCTCCATCTCCGTGCACTTACCTAGCACGAACGGTAGGGTTCAGCAGCGGGGAGTCCGGTGTCCAGCTCTTCACTCTCTCTAGGAACACACCCAAGCTACCTGCTACCCAAGAGGCCCCAGATCCAGGCTCTGCAGATCCAGAATCTGATTTTTTACTGCCACAGTCACTCCAGAGGCTGCCTTGGCACAATCAGGACTCCAGAAACAACATCATGCTGCTGTACCAGCAGTCTCTGGGGCCTATGTCCACTTCCCTCCTCCACCACTGGTGTCAGTCCCCACCCACCCCACACACACACTTGGTGTCCTGACTGAGGCATGGAGGTCAAGGCTCAGTGGATGTCTTCCTCGCCATCCTTTACTGTTTAGTTCAGTAAACAGTAAACCCTGGCCCACCAGGGGTGTTCTTTTAAGCACATGAGAATTTACTCAAGCGGATCAACTAATCATATTTTGGGGGGCCCTCCTGCCTTCTTCTATAATCTGGTGCCCAGGAAATAAAACCCTGTGTTAGAAGCACAGAGGAAACACTGACCACTATTGAACTGGTTTCCCTTATCAAGACAGGTGATGTCTAATCTCCGTGCACATCCTGATTTCCCAGGAGTCTCTAGGGGAAGGGAAGGCTGCTCCCAGTTGTGACTTTCTTTGCAGCACTCAGTCCTTAGAAGCCACTCTCTCCGGAGAACATTCCTAGAGCACGTGCACGCGTGTGTGTGTGTGTGTGTGTGTGTGCGTGTGTGTGAAGATCACCAGCCTGGGGTCATGTTTCCTGAGAACATTCCTAGAGTGTGCGCGTGAGTGTGTGTGTGAAAACCACCAGCCTGGGATCATGTTTCCTGAGAACATTCCTAGAGCGTGTGTGTGTGTGTGCGTGTGTGTGTGTGCGTGTGTGTGTGTGTGTGTGTGTGTGTGTGTGTGAAGACCACCAGCCTGGGGTCATGTTTGCTGAGAACATTCCTAGAGCATGTATGTGTGTGTGTGCGCACGCGTGTGTGTGCATGTGAAGACCACCAGCCTGGGGTCATGTTTCGTGAGAACATTCCTAGAGCGCGGACGCGTGTGTGTATGCATGTGTGAAGCCCAAAAGCCTGGGGTCATGTTTCCTGAGTCCTGGCACTCTGTTATTGACTCATCCCCACTCTACCCCACCCTGGCTATCAACTCATCCTTCCCCCAGTCAGGAGATGGAAATCAAGTAAAATAACAGTTTGTCGCCCCACTAAAGATAGTATTGAGAAAGTAACCTTCCCTGCTTGAAAGCTGTGCCTTTGCTATCCAACCCAGTGCTCTCTGTAGGAGATAAAGTTCTGCTGTGGGGGCAGCTAGCTAAAGCTGGGGTGAAGCACCTGGCCGATTCCCCTTTGTAAGCCTGTGTTAGCTCCGCTTGTGTCTTGCGTCATTTCTGGGGATCCTCATGCTCTTTGGCCCCCTTTGCTACGTCCAACGCTTCATATTCTTCTTCACTGTATCCTTCCCTACCCTGTGTCCATGGTGCCTAACCATTAGTGGTTATTACACAGACGCTCATCCTGTACCACTCAGCCTAAGCTGTTGCTCCTTCTCCGGGTTTATATACAGAGGAAGGCATGTGAGCTGTGAACCGGATTTTCCCTTGGTGCAGTGGGTGAGCAGAGTCCCCCGCTGGCAGCCTCCCTAGCAGTTCCCACCCACATGTGTCAGACCTGGGACTTCCATCCTGGAGGTTACCCTAGGCTGGGAGAGAGGCAAAGGTAGCAAAATATGTCATTTCACATTTTGTGACAGGTGTATTGAGGCGGAACCTCCATGCCAAACTTGGCAGCCTTCATCAAATGCACATGTGGGACTTAGACAGGCCGCCACATGTCTCATGCCTGCTTGGTACCATGAGACGCTACTTTGGTCTAAACCTCTTCTGGACCCTCGATGGAATTTCTTGGCTGGATTGCGCCTCTCAAAACCTATCAACTGCAGCCACATAACGTTGAAGACAAAGTAATGGCACCAGGGAACATTCTTCACTGTGTTGGGACCTTCTGAGGTTTTCACAGTAGGGGTGTTACCATAAATCATAAGAGGTGCAAAATGAAGAACTTGGGATGGAAGTGGGTGGGAAACACTGCTGAAAACCTCCTCCAGAGCCCTGCCCTTTGAGAAGTCAGAGCTAGCACTCAGAGAAGGAGACGCAGTATCTAACATAGTTAAAGGTATATTATGCCAACCTCGTCAATGAACTCATGTGGGGTTAATTGAAGGGCAGGGAGATCAATGGCTCTGTGAGCCTAGCCTTTCTGGTCTCTTGCTCTCTGATAGTGCCACCAGGGTGGATATGCATTTGTTAGGTCCCTAAAGCAGCTGGAAAGACTCATTTCCTGGGAGATCCCTGAGGAGAAGCCACATGGACCTACCCTGTTGCAGCCCTGGTTTCTGCAGCAGCCTCATGGAGAACCTGCCAGCGCACGGACTACAATTTCCTCCTGCAGTCATTGTCTCCCCGTGTGTTTTTGGATTGTGAGGAGGACTTTGTAGATTGGTGTCAGACACATGGGATACTATTGGACTGGTGGTCTTAGATTGAACTGGGTTGGGAGGCTTTTCAATGTTCACTTAACCTTTATATAAAACTCATAAAATATGAGTGTATGAATTTTGTTTCTCTAGTCTACACAGACTAACACACATGACACCCCCTTTAGATCCCGCCATGCAGCACAGAAGTCACACTTTAATGTAGGAGGGGGAAAATCTCTATTATGGAACAATGAATATCATGGCTGAGAGAAGCCATTAGCCTGTGCAGAACAGGCTAAAGTGGCTGGCATGGATACTTTCCTACTAATCAGAGCAGAAGAAGCGTCTTCTAATTTGCCAGATAAGACATATTCTCGAAGACAGTGACGTGGGCAGTGGTAAGGGTAACTGGAGTAAGCCCACCTCCTCCGCCTCTGCTGCTGCAAGCTGACTGGGCACACAAACACCCTGGGGGGCAATGCCTGAGTGTGGCTTCTGATATTGAATCCCCTGAACGGACAGAAATTTGTGAATACATCCCTGATACAGGTGCTCTTGGTGGGAAGGCTCTGGCAGTCAGGTATCGCCTGGTGGAGGCAGGGTCTCACACTTGCCACTCTCCTGTGTTCTACAAAGAAAGGAGCCCTGCAGCTGGAGGAACATCCATTAACTGAGGCCTGCGCTTCTTTTCGTGGACATAACGTTGACGCAAGATACTCCTGATGACAGCCTGGTGTCCCCTCTAGGACTTGGCCAACATCTGTCGTGAGCACCTGAGCCTCCGTGACCTTGTTAGGAGACACTGGTTGTCTTTGAAGGGGCCCAAGGCTGTGACCACAGGGTAATACGGGCTTTCCGTTTTGCAAAGGATCACCGTGTCCTGTAGATTTTTTGCTGGAGCAAATCCACTGGACAAAGTGCTTCCTCCATTTTTTGCTGTGGCCCTCAGCAGGAAGCTGTCCCTTCTCTGGTGGGAGCTGTGAGGACTTGATCTCAAGGCACTCAGCCAATGCCTTGTCTTGCACAGGCTGGCTTAACCCACAGACTTGGGAGATGCCTCTTCCCGCTAATCCTTTTCCATGCTCTTCTGGATTGGGCCATTTATGAGTCTCCCTCTTGTCAGTGGGAACAGCATCCTTCCTTCTCCTTGTCGAGGGGTCCTGAAGGTTGGGGCTTTTGAGCTTCTGCTGCCCCATGTAACTTGCTCTAGCCACCACGAAGCCACTTGGCCCTTGACATATTGGCTTATCCCCAGTGAACAAATGCTGGGGGCGGCAATGGACCACCTGAGAAGGCAAAACATTGGTGGCAGTGAGCACATCAGTGGTGCAGTCCTGAAGGAGCCCGTCAACAGGACAGCATGGAGAACCATCCTCTGCCTCTACCTCCACCTGGAGCTTAATCTCACTGCACACTCGTGCTGTAAGGCTTGGCTTTTCAGGAACTGGAGCACACTTTCCAGGTAGCAGGAAACTTTTACTACATCCTAGAGCCTCGAAGTACCCCCGGGTCCACATCATTGGTTTGAGATTTTGCCAGCACACTGGTTTTGAAAGTGTCTCTATCGTCTAGCTCTATTGAAGAGGACTTCTTGACCACCACCAACCCTGTCTCTTTGGCTCTTGAAGATGGACATTCAGAGTTCACTTCCAATCTGGGGCCTCCTGGGGCACAACTAGCACCCTCTTTCCTTGACCCCTTGCTGGTCAGTACTGGATTTGAGGTTTGCTCTAGGCTCTCTCTCTCTGGACACTTTCATTCTGGAAGGTTCTGCCAAGGATACTGGGCATGAAGGCTGGAAACGGCTGCCTGAGGGCCAATGAGCATCCACTGTCATTATCAAGTGGGGGGTAGGCTGGGGTTCCCTGAACAGGCTCCTCTGTAGGGGAGCAATCAGCAAAAGGACTCTCCAGGGTAGGGCTTGATTTCTTTGTGGTCACTCTCTCTCCCCAGTCTGCCTGACAGGGTTCTCCCAGGACCTTGGCAGCCTCAGTTACTAGGTTAGTTCAATACTTAGGGGTGGCTAAGCAGGTGGACTTTGGAAAGGACATTGCGTTGTCTTTTCTTGTCCTACAGAGGTTTGTGGGCTCAAGGACTTTGAGGGGCATGCACCACCTCTGCCTCATTTGGAGCCTTACGATATGCGAGTCCAGCACCTGTTGAGTGCCCGGGCTGAAAAAGGAAAGGCTCTGCGTTGTGTTCAGATCTTCCAGCTCTCCCCAGGAGGCCACATTGACAACATGTGGGTGGGTCAGGGAAATAGACAAAGCGTGCGTGGTCGCAAGACATGAACGGCAAACAATGCCAGGGATCTGATCCTTTCTAATCTGCTCCACCTTCCTGCACATGTGGACATTCAGGGTGTTTTCCAGTAGGATTTTATTTGGACCCCTTAGGGTGTAAGTTCCTGCGTTAATCCCCTTGTGTATCCTCAAATCACTTAACTCCTTTGAGTCGGCTCCCGGAGTTCCTTTTGGGCAGTAGTTTCCTGATCTACAGAGAGATAGATTACATTTGGATATTTTCCTCAAGTAATTCCCTTGTCCATTGACCGAGTTGTTCCTCAGCTGGACACCGGCTCTGCAGCACGCAAGCGACGGTCCAGGGTGTGTGCATCTTCCTGGGGACACCGTCTTCATTACATTCTTCCCCTGCTTGTCTCCAGGTGTTGAGCAGGAGCATTCGGGCTGCTTCATATCCAGACAAGTCCCTGGCCATTTTTCCTGAGGCTGCTTTAGTGTCAGAGACTCAAGAGTCCCATTGCCGAGGGGCCCCTGCAATTGAGGGAAGTTCTCTTGGCGGTGGAGCTCCGATTGCTTCAAGCAGTCAGGAAGCTTGGGTTCTGTCTTTGGGGTCTGGACCTTCTGATTGTCCTGGGGATGAGTGGGTTTGCGAAGACAAAAAGCTTCCTGGGGTGGTGGTATCATAAAGGGTAAAGAACTCTCACTTTCCTGTTGTTTCTTTAAAAAATGGCTTTCCAGCTGTTGAAGTGAATTTGGAATGCGTGATTGGGACTTAGTGTGGACGGTAAGACAGGATTCATCACAGGGACTCTTGTGAGGAGGAGGAAAAGGTACTGCGAGTGGGCCACGGGGCTGTGGACCGGGCGGAGTCAGGACTGTAGCCGGCGGTGGGGCCTGGGCTTGGCATGCAGTTGGAAGTAAAAGTTGGAATCGGCCTTCAGTGTAGGGCAAGGAGTGACGTTGCAACTAGAGTGGGTACTCTTTAGCTTGCATTTGAGCTGGTAAGGCATTAGGAATTTCATTAAATAAGACAGTGGGAAACTCTAGGGTGGATCCAGAGACCCTGAGAGCAGCTGCCAGAGACTCGCTGTGCAGAAAAGGTAGACCCCAGAAAAACTCACTGAATTTTTGTGGAAAATGCTTCTGAGCGCTGGGTATCTGCTCTGCTTTGATGCTGGCATTCCAGAAGGGCTGGGGAGGTGCAGTGATCTGCTCCCCATCGAGTGCCTTCAACATATTTAAGGCCTGCAGATGGTATTCTGATACACCCTTTCCTTTTTCTTCCCAAATATTCCATTTCTCTGCCTTTGTGATTTCTATTTCCAGCAGCTTGTGGACATTGGGGTTGAGCAAGGTGGGCCTCCCTACTTCCCCCTGCCTCTTTGTGGGTCCTTCCCGAAAGGTGTCTTCTTGGGGGTGCCAGGTAGAGTGCTCTTTCAGAGACCCAAAGTATTCCAAGGAGGGAAGCTGTAAGTTCTTGGCAGCTGCCCAACACTGGGGTGGGGAGGCAGTAGGGAGGCCTGTGGGATCCTGACTTGTGATGGCTGCCATGGCAGGTGTGGAGCAGCGGTTGTGTGGAGATGGGCTCTGCCTGGGCCTTGCCAACAAGTCATTCTGAGAACGAGTCCCTGTGGGGTGCGGGGCTGGTGAGTCCCAGAGAGTGCTTGGAGGCTGCAGGTAGGCCTTTGAATCCGGGGGTTTGGCACTGGGTGAGGGAAGAGCCAGTGGTGTGGGTGAAAGACTGTCAGGTTCATGGGAATGTGCGCAGTCTGGTGATTGACTCAAGGCGGGTAAGACATGAGAAGTTGAGATGCACATCTGGGCCCGTGGAAGGGTGGAGTTCTGAGACCTAGGTGTCCGGAATGGATGAGCCGCAGAACCGTGTGGGGCGCGCGTACCGACGTGGACTTCAGCCGTACCTCTATTTCGCCAGCTACCAGAGAGGGCTTGAGCTTTCTGTTGACCAAAGCTGCCAGTGTCAAGTGGGTTTCCCAAGTGGCTGCAGGAGACAGAAGGACCAGATTACAGCCAGGACTGAAGGGGCAAGAGACCTAGCAGGCTAGCAAGGGTCGGTGCAAGCTCAGCCCCTCCCCAAGCCTTGATGGCCTGCTCTTCCTGCCCCACCCCACTGCCCGGGACTCCTGTCATTCTCTGCCCATCCCTGAAAGTGTCCCCCAAACCAGCGCATCCCAGCTGCTCTGCAGCCCGAGGCCACACAGGCACCCTGGTTGGAAGATGCACCCCGCGGTGAAGCAGGAAGGTTACTTACTTCTGCCTAAGACGCAAACGCAGGTTCTGAGCGCCATATAGTTCTTGCAGGAAGCTTCGGAAAACTGGAAATCAAGAGAACCGTTATGGTGCAGCCCTCCCAGAGGACCGAAAGGAATGTCACACGGGCTGTGCACTTAGGACGTTGGACTCTCCAGAGCTCAAGGTCAAATGATAGCTTACTCCCACGGGCAGGAGGTGCTTTGGCATTTCAAGGAGCATCGGTTTCCAATATTGTCTGTGGGGTCTCAGTGAGCAATCTGAACCTTGGCAAAGTTACACAGCTTATCGCAGTTACCCCTCAATGTTCCACCTCCAAATCCACCAGAATCTGCTCCTGACACCCCCACTGCCCCCTACTGGGTCCTACCTTGGCCAGCCTTCATCCCATCCTAGGCCCCTCCTGTACATCTGGGAAATATCTGGGTTCTGTTTCCATCCACAGTATCCTTTTGTTCAGGATTATTACCTGAGAGAGACGGGCTGTTGCCACTGGCATCCTGCAGAGGAGGGGACAGGAGAGCTTACAGAGCTTGGTTGAATGGGCAGAACCTTACCTTTCAGAGCGTCACCTTTGTCCCTTGACCTGCTGCTTCTCCTTGTCTCCACCTGAGGCTGGGGCACAAGAGAGGAAGTCAGGCTGGAATCCAATCCTGCATCTGTTCTTTGTGACAAACTGCAGGCATTTACTGGTGATTAGAAGAATGACAATCTCCATGGAATGACTAAAGCCCAGAAACCAGCTTCTGTGTGAGACCTAGAGTGCATTTCTTCCGTCAGCCTTCCTCTGCTCACGGAGAGCACACACTCTCAGCACTCAGTGTTCTGGTGGGCAAGATTTTGATTATGGAGGCTGAAGCTCTGGGCCAGCCCTTGACCACTTCCTCCCCGGGGTCAGCCATGCTTTCTCAATTAGCCCAGACAGAAAAGGAGCCTTGGCCCAGAGACTGGAGCTCAAGGAAAGAGACTGAGGACCCAGTGATGAGAGCTGCCCTTTGAAATGTCTAGTCATCTAGTCCTTAGCCACTGCGTCACTATATTGGGGATTTTTACCTATTGCCCTCTATAACAACTAGAGATGGGAGGTCTGAGATCTTCAAAGAGAAATATTTTTGAATGCTCATCTTACTGGCAAATGATTTACATATCATACGAGTCAATAGTTCAGTCATTCAATCAGATCAAGGGCAATGGTACAATCAATGATTACCATATCCATTTTAGAACAACACCCCCCCCCCTCCATGGTTAAATTGCCTTCAAAAGGAGTTGGGTAATCACAGTCAGGTCTAAAGCTCTCTTTCCCCTCTGGCCTCCTTCATTTTTTCGTCTTGAAATCAATCCCCCTTCACTCCCTAGCTTCCCGATGGGGAAGTTCTCTACACTGCTGATCTCACAATCCCTCCCTCTGCCATGAGATCTCTCCACCTGCAACTCTGTCAACCCTTGTGTCCATGATCATGATGCATCCACGCCTCCTGTGCTTCACAAACAGGGAAAGCCAACAGAAATAATGAAAATCAACATAAGCCGGCAAGGATAAAATGATACCAATGCAGTGAACAAAGTCCTAACAGTGAGTAAGGACGCACCAGCCCTCATCAACATTCCAAAGCCAGGGCTGATGGTCTCTTCTTTCTTGAGATTTCCCCTATCAGGAAATTAATTACGAAAGGAAAAATTTATAAAACAAGGAAAAATCAATCTCTCCTATGGCTGGGTTGAGAATTTCTTACCTTTATCCTTTTCCTGGGTGGTCGCACAGGTGGAGTATTTGGAAGGAAGGGGAGGACCAGGAAGAAGCAACCCACTCCATACAGGATGCCCAAGGTCAAAACAGTGAACCAGGTGGGGTATTGGTAGGTCAGCCAGGAAGCACTTTTCTGTTCCAGCAGAAAGAGAATCTCCTCCATCTTCTGGATACAGCGGTTGCACTCAGGCAACTGAGCACTCTGAGTCCCCTCTGCCTTCAAAACCACTTGCATCACAAACCTGGGCCCACATCACTAAAGGGTCACAGTGGGGTGGGAGGTGACAGCAGAACAACACATAATCCCTCCCTCTACCCTCCAGCTCATCACATCCCTCCCCTGCTCTGGTCTTCTCTCTCCCACTGCCTGCTCTGGGCCTCCAAAGTCACCAGCTGCACCTGATGGAATGGAATCTTAGTGCAAGTTCTTATTCATTCCACCTCCCACCTAGGTATTACCTGCTTCCTTGGCAAGTTGCCTGAATCATGACCAATTTCATAGGCTTAGAATATCTGAAGTTGTCTCTGTCCTCAATGAAAACCTTCTCAAGTCATGGTTTTACTTTGTCTTATCCAAGATAGAGAACTTAGGTTTATGTAACATTTATTTAGCTTTATGAATGTTGGATGAAAAGCTTGGAATTTGACTTCTATGACCAGGAGAGTTATTCAAGAGCTGAGGTATATCTCTCCCAGGAGAGAGATCTAAGAAATTTTCTGCCAGATGGTACATTTGGGGAGACAAGGAACACTTAAGCATTAATCATTCTTAACAGTGTCCCCTGCAAATCTTCCTTGTGTGTGACTACTGCCCATTTAGGGCTTGCTCTGGGAACACTTGATGGGGTAATAAGCCTTGCAACAATTCAGGCTCAAAGGGCAAGCATCTGGCTGAGCAAAATAAAGAGATAATATGGATTGAGTTGTGTCCTTACCACTACCACTTGAGATATTCCCCCAAAATTCGTTGGAACCCTAACACTGAAGGCTATAATCTGATTTGGTTATGTGAGGGCTCTCTCTGGGAGAAATGTACCTCTGTCCTTGGCTTCACACAAGAACCAATTGACGCAGAAACCTAGTTTGTGATCCAAGTGACTTTATAAAGGATAGAAGAGGCAAATATGCTCGTGGGGGGTGGGGGCGGACTGGACAGCCCACGCGCGCTGGGTTGCATGACAGCTGGTGGGAGGCCCCCACCCATACCCTGTTGGTAGGCATGGCTGACGGTACTGTTTGACCCCATTGACTGAATTAAGCCCACCTGGTCTAGATGGGGGCCCGCCCAGGTTGACCTGCTTCCTGTCACAAGGACCTAAATGTGTGCATCTTTCCAGCCTGAAGCAGCTTTCAACTGTCTGTGATGGGGAGGAGGTTTGGCATGCACAGCGACCACCCTCAGTTCTGCCTCTACTTACCTAACAGGTACACGGCATTTCTTTTCTGTTTTTTAAAACAACAACAAAAAAATCATTTGTAATCTTTCTATTCCAGCGGTGCTAGGAGCAAGGCAGAGGCAAAACCCAAGAACAGGGTTCTTCTCTGTTGAAGCGCGATAAACTCACGGGGAAGCAAACAAGCATCTTCATCCACGTGAAGTGAATCTGTGAATCAGCAGCTCCCAACTGACCAAAGCACGCACAGAGCAGCCCAGCATCAAGGTCCGTTTCTGTGCACTGCTCCCACTGTGAGGAAGAGCTGCATTAAAAGGGAACTTTTGTAATATTTGAATTTTGAATAGTGGTTTTTGTCAGAAACTGGAAAAAAATCTCAAAGCCTGAAGAAACTCCTTTCTAGTACTGAACATTCAAGGGAGCCTGTAGAAGCCTGAAATGATTGCTAGGTGACCACCTGGATCTGTTTGTTGAGTGAAAGTGGCAGAATAGCAGCAATAGAGCAGCGGGTTCATTCTGACCACTGACACTCGTGGACCTGGTTTACAGGCAGTAGAGAAGAAGATGAGAGCAGGTTGACTCGTTTGAAGTCCATGACCTACTCTGAGGGTACTAGAGTTGTGGAGAATTGGTGATGGGGCCAAGGCCTAAAGGCAATGCGACCAATGGACACTGAGGTGAGGCCAAGAGAGGGAGCCCACATTGACTTGACCCGAACCCGACCAGATGAAGAGAAGAATGTTGAGCCTGTGCACTGGTATATACTGTTGCAGACTGTATAGACGAACTGTCCTGCTTTGACTTTCTTGTGGATGTGGACTTCACAAGGTTCCAACTGGCATGAAGACTCTTTATATTGAAGAATATGATTGTCTCCTCAGAGCACTGGGTTGATGGAAGTAGGCAGTAGAGAAACTGGATAGCCAAAATGGGCCAGATAAAGGCGTGAAGTGGCTAGCTTGCAAGATTTCATAGATACTGGAATATATTCATAGAATTATAGGATTAATATGTGGGTGTACCTTACCTGCAATTGTTAAGCATAGGATATTTTTGTTTCATCACTTACAGAATATTATGTTTAAAGGAGGGTGGCACGGAGTGAAATGTATGCATTTTCATATTATACTGTTAGATACTGATATGATTCTATTATTGTTTTGAAATTATATACGGCTAAAGAATTTTGTGAAAATGTCAAATGGACAAGGGGTGGTCTGTTGTAGTTATACAATCTGGTGTCAATTTGGGACTTGAGAGGATTAAGAGTGAAGGGGTAGACTCTAGTCTCTCTATTGGGTTATGGCCAATGAGGCCTCTTTGTGGGCCTGGCCTTCCCGTCAGGGTTCTGGGAAATCTGGTATTTCCTCCTTGGAGGCAGGAGACTATCTTTCTGCTCATTCCCTGAGAGATGTCCTACTAACAAGACACATGGCACCACACTGATAGAACCCATGCCCTGGGAACTGGAGGAGCCACATGGAGACCCTGCCAAAGCTGAGATGCTTCTACCACCACTGGATGCAGAAGACTTTGCAACTACTGACCTGTGATCTTCCTGCATTTGGGGTCATTGAAGGTGTTTCATGAGTCTGAAGAGAACATTATAGATTGATATCAGACATGGGCTAATATTGGACTTATGGACTTGATCTTGGTTGGGCTGGAATGCTTTCTCAATATACAACTGTTCTTGTATATAAAGGTCTTTCCTATACACATCTGAGTGTGGATTTGTTTCTCTAGTCTACCTGGACTAACACTCATGGATCCCTTTCAGGACTGTAAGTTCTGTTCCCCTGACTGCTGCAAAGTATGTGACAGAGAAGAAAAGGGAGAAGAGTGAACTGTACCCATTTATTGAGGTAAGAAAAGTGATGAAGGAGCATGGCCGGTTCCCCAAACTTCATGAGTGGAAAAATGGGCTCTTGGCACAAAATGACATTCAATCTTCACCAAGAGATTCAGGGCTAAATTGCTGCCCTATCTCTGACCTCAGCTTTTGTTTTATTTTAATTCTCATATAATTCACATATATCATTCAATACTTCAGTCATATTAAGATTTGTGTAATCCTCACCACAATCAGGTTTACATCATTTCCTTCTTTTATATTCATTTTTGTTAGCCCCCCCCTCACTCCCCCAAATCTTCCCTGCCTGTCCCTAGGTGATTGTTAATTCTGTTAGTGTCTCTCTGGATTTACCTCTCCTGGATTTCATATGTATTAAAAAAAAATACAAAACAAAATCAAGAAACAAGTAGAAAAGAAAAACTAACAATGATAAAAGAGAGAAAAACCTCAATCGAACAGAAAGTGAAAAATACTAAAAACTGGAACCAAATTAAAATTAGTCTGAAGAGATCAAATGATCAGGTGTTACATTTGAACTTAACTGTATCTGTTCATGTCCATGGACTGTGGTCAGAGGGAATTCACCCAGCATGTGCATTTGAGTCCTTTTGCAAACTGGGTGTTCCGAACTTAAGCTCTGATTCTTGTTCATACCTGCAGATTGAGATTCTATTATTTATCACCCTGGCATCACACTGGCTGTGCTGCTTGTTCTGGGCGGCCTTAGTTGATATCTCACTTAGATGGCTGCTTATTTTCAGAAAAAAGGTTTAAGTACAAGGCCCTGTTCTTTGTGATGGATGTGCACCAACTGATTTCAGGGTTTTTTTACACCCTATGCTTTCCAGTCAAATATTCACTTGAGGTAATTCAAAACACTCACTTGGCTCGATGACGCCAGAATAGCTCCCCTCCATGCAGTTCCATGGAGCTCAGCATAGTTAGGGCACAGAGATGAAAAGACGATTGAACCATGTACTGAACGTTCAGGTTTTTCCCTGCTTTTGAAAATCTGTTTGCGCTTGTAGAGTAAATGTTTTGTACTTTTTAAGAGTGTAAAAAAAATAGATGGAGGGATTCAGAGAAAATGGCGACCAGACAGGACCCATCTATCTGGAGCTCCTGCTGCCAGACCAGAAAAATAGGAAATTAGGTGAAGGAAACGGGGAGGTGGAGTTCTGAAATTAGAACTAGGGTAACAGGGTTTCTCCTGAACCCCTTCTTTTGTGGGATTTCCACTCACAAAGCAAACCAAGAATGCTTTAAAGCACTATAATTTTGACGAAGTGGCAGGTGCCAGATATGCCCTTGCCTGGAGCAGGGATCCCTGCAGGTGGACGCCCTGAGAGGGGGCAGAATCTCAGACACGAGGGGAACCCCACACTGAGCTCTCCATGCGGTTGGATGCCTTGAGCTCACGGTCAGGGGTTGGTGGTGGGTAGCCATAATTTAGAGTAGAAGAAAAAATATATTATTACCTTAGGAAGATCATGGTGTGGGAGAAAAAGGCAGAAAGTCGGGAGTCCAGGGAGCAAATTTAGTTCCAATTGGCCGACTAGTAAACAACCCCCCTGATAAGCTGCATCTCCCCCTCTGGGGGTCAGCTTGACAGCCACCAAATCTGAGCACATCACAAGTAGAATTTTTTTTAAGGGTGAAACATAAATGATTGGTTTAAAACTCAAACCCAAGTCTGGTTGCTCAGCTCCAAGCACCACATAGGGGAGTCCCTTAACATAAATCAGCATAAGAAGCAACCTAGCTAAGGAATGCCAGAACTCAGCCACAGGGCCTGGCAGCTTTTACCATAACAAAGACCCGCTGTAGCAGTGTCAGCCTTAAACAGCACTGAGCTGTAGCCCAGAGACTGTGGGAGACAATTTCATTCTAGCTGGCCAGAGGGATAAAAAAGAAAATCCTCTGATCTAGGAAGCATCAGCAGTCTAGAT
Source organism: Tenrec ecaudatus (assembly GCF_050624435.1). NCBI lineage: Eukaryota > Metazoa > Chordata > Mammalia > Afrosoricida > Tenrecidae > Tenrec > Tenrec ecaudatus. The sequence continues at coordinate 349,419 of NW_027457906.1, read as the reverse complement.
AGGACAACAAGCTTCCCTCTCAGTGATTCTACACATAGCTGGGGAGGCCCTGCCGGTCTTGGAGCCCTAGACGGGGCTGAGGGAGCCCCCCAGTGCCCCCTCCCAGCCCCTGCTGCAGTGCTACATGCAGCACAAGGCAGGTACTCCAGCACCCAAGTGACCCCTGGCCACGGGCGCGATCTTGCTTTTGAAGTAATCTCACACAGCATCTGTGGAACCCTACATCAGGGATGGGAAAGTCCATTAACGCATGCCCAGGAGAGCCAGCATAGGAAAGCTGGATTTTCCTGCCCGTGGGCTCCGATGGATGTTGCACCTGGAGCAGCCCACCTGGGCCAGATGATTGCAGTTCAGCCAATGGGATTGACCTGGGGTCCTTCACCAGCCTCCCCGGGAACCCTTGAAAAGGCAGGAACCAGAAGGGAGAGGGGTGGTCTGGTCGTCTTCCTGGGAGGAGAGAGATCCTTGCATGACCTGAGGCAGTCTCTGCCAGGCCCCATGGTCAAAGGAATCCTATGGGTGCCTTGTAAAACCTGAAGCTTCTTTTAACTCTCATTAAATTCACTTGGATCACGAGCCTGGCTTCCGCATGAAATTTTTCTCGCGGGGAGCCAAGGACTGGGGTTGGAATTTAGGCCAGAGAGAGAGACCTTACAAGTCCATGACCCCGTGACCTTGAGGAAGAGTTGGAATTCCTCTGGCCTCAAGGACAGGTGATCAAGTATCATTACCTCCTTACCCACTGCTCTACTTATTCTCACTTTATTCACTAGCCCTTCTAACTTTTCCACCGCACTCAGTTTCAACGTGCTCAGGTTGGTGTTGGGCTTTTATTTACTTGCTTTCTTCTTTATCCCTCTTTTTTCCCCTTTTCCCCTCTTTTTCCTCTTCTCTCCCACTCTCTCTTCTCATATGCCACTAAAGGCTTCCAGGTCACTTCCCTCCGCTTAGGGCAAATCAACCCAAATAGCAGGAGGCACTCCAGCCTGCCCTGTGTGGGAGTGCTGTACACCACACAAGGCACCTGGGACAAACACCTACAGTGCGCTGCACCGTTGAAGAAACCTCCGTCATGCCTCTAAGGTGATCTCGTCAACTAGGGCAATTCTGCCCAGCACCACTGGGTCCCGGCATTAAAAGGGCACACTGACCTGCCATGTTGGAGCAGTGTCTAAACCCCTCTGGCCCCTCATCCAAGCAATCAGGGATCAGCTACTACTTTATACTTTATTTCCTCCTTCTCTCTCTCCTTGCTCTTTACCATCACAGCCAACCTTAGTGAACTCAGTTGGATTTATTTCCTTCATTCTCTTTATTCTCTTTTTCTTTCTTTCCTCTTTCTGTCTTTGCTTTCTTCACCTCTCTCTTAGCTTGTACGATTCTCTCTGCTCCCTCTCATTGCTTGCACATACCACTGCTGGTTTCCAGAGCCCTACACTCTGCCTAGGGCAACCCTGTCCTCCTAGTGGGCAGCCTGACCCCTAAGACAGTACTGCACACAGGACGAGTCAGAGCTACACACAGCATAACACAGGGTCAGTTATTTCTTTAACCATTTAAAAAATACTCTCTCCTTCTCCTTCCTTTTCTCTTCTCTCTTTTTCCTTTTATTGGACTCTTCTTACAGGTTTTCTGCTTTTCTCCGCTCCATCTAGCTCTTCTCTACTTCCTACCACAGCCTCCACAGATTTGGTTCTCCTTTTTAGTTGTTTTCTTTTCTTTTTTTTTTTTTTTTACTGTTGTCACCTTTGTTTACTCTGTGCATTTTAGTTGTGTGTGGGTGAGTGGTTGTCAGTCTGGTTGGCATTATTGCCCCAGTCTGTGTCTTCCTCTTTCTCTCTTTTTCCTCTCCTTTCACTCTCTTTCCCATCACAAGACAATAGCTGTCTCCAGGCCACTACCCTCTGCCTAGGGCAAACCTGAAGGCCCAACTGAGGGAGCTCCCACCCCCCACTTATTGGTGTGGCAAGCAGCTGGGGAATTCACGCTGGTCCTCTCCCACACACCAGGCCACAGGTTGTTCTCCCCTATAAAAAGTGGGGGCATCCCCAGCCTAAATCCTGAGGTCCTACAAGTGACTGGGGGAAACGCCTGACCACCACTTGTGAGGCTCCACGCTACTGTGGGAACATCCACCCAATCTCCAAGGCGATCTCTCTGTACATCCCCTTGTCTAGCCAGATTTGTAAAGTAGAATTTGGATCATGATAGTGGGGGGAGGAAGCATTTAGGAACTAGAGGAAACATGTTTCATTGTTGCTACCCTGCACCCTGACTGGCTTATCTCCTCCCCACATCCCTTCAGGAAGGGGGTGTCCAGTTACCTACCAATGGGCTTTGAGTCTCCACTCTGCACTCACCCTCATTTACAATGACATGATTTTTGTGTTCTTTGATGCTTGATATCTGATCCCTTCAACAGTTCATGGTCACACAGGCTGGTGTGCTTCCTCCATGTGGGCTTTGTTGCTTCTGAGCTAGATGGCCGCTTCTTTATTTTCAAGCCTGTAAGATCCCAGATGCTATAACTTTTGATAGCCAGGCACCATCAGCTTTCTTCACCACATTTGCTAGTGCACACATTTTTCTTCAACCATCATGTTGGAAAGGTGTTCATCATGGAATGCCAATTTAATATAACGTCTTCTTGCATTGAGTAAGTATTTGGCAATGTCCATCTACTGCCTTAATACTAAGTCTATAAATATATGCACGTTGATCTATTTACGAACCCTCCTGTATAAATATATTTACATATGTACATGCCAGTATGTAGACCTCTAGAAATACCCTTTGTCACCTAGTTCTTTCCTCTATTTACTTTTACTTTCCTCTTGTCCGACTATCATGCTCAGCTTTCACTTGGGTTTGAGTAATTTCTCTTGGTTACATTGCCCTTGCTGAATACCTACCAGGCTTCTCACACCCTCCTTGCGACGGATTTTGGATTACTTGTTGCTCCCCTGTCGCTGGATTGGTCAGCATCACCTCCTTACCCCCTCCTCTCTCTCTCCCATGTCCCCGGGAACCATTGGTCCTGTTGTTTTCTCCTCCAGACTATTCTTCCAGCCTATCTTATCTAGATAGATCTGTTGAGATAATAATATGCACCAAAAATCAAACCATAGCAAGATAGGCGATGGGTGAGAACACTGTGATGACAAAAAAACAACAACAGAAAACCAATGATCAATAAAAGAGTAAATTAATTAAAAGACAAAAAAATTTTTTAAGAAAGAAAAACCTGTAAATAGATCAAGGTCTGATTTTTTTTTTTTCTATAGGTGTGTCCTTCAGTCAGGTCTGATGGCGTATCTTGCTCTGGCCCCAGAGTCTGTCCTTTGTACTCCCTCAGGGGCTACCCGCTCTGCTCTCATGGTTGCTCTGCTGCATGCTTTTAGTGATTTGCCTCCGTGTTGGAGGGCCAGTCGGGTCAGTCCCAACACAGAGTCTCCGGTATTGTCCCCATAGTGCTCTGGGCCAGCAAGGGATGGCATGTCTCATAGTGGGATCAGCCATATGGTCCACTCTGTACATTGGCTGTTCAGAGTGCCAAAATCATCCTCCAAGCCTGGTGGACCAGTGTGTGCTCCACTCTCTTCCTCCCCCTTCATTTGCCCCTGTGTGCTCTGATCAGACATGTCCATCTCCCCTAGCTACAGGTTCAGTGCCGTCTTCTAAAGTAAATTCTTCTGGGGGGAGGGGCAGTTGTCCACGTAGCTGGTATGGAGGCTGGACCATCCACTTTTCATTTAGGATCAAAAGCATCTAGCTTTTAGCATTAGGTGCTATTGAGTCAGTTCCAACTCAAGGCAGAATGAACCACTGCGCAGTCCTACACCATCTTCAAAACTGTTGTTATACTTGAACCTAACATTTCAGCCTTTTCCAGGGACTGGCATCTCCTGATAACATATCCAAAGCATGTGAAGTCTCCCCGTGCTTGCTTCTAAGGACCTTTCAGACTGTTCTTCTGACACAAATCTGTTCATTCTTCCAGCACTCAATGGTATTTTTAATATTCTTGGCTAGTGTCATCTTGATGGGTTGAAACACTATCTCGCTCTAGTGTTGATGTACATTTTTCTGATGCCTAATTATACTGAGTATCTTTTAAGGTAATCATTTAATTTTTATGGCATTTTGAAAAGATGTCAATGAGGTCTATTTAATTTGTGTTCAGATGGAAACACATAACTCAAACTAAATATGTGACAGTAGAATAAGAATCCATTTTATCCTAAATACTTGAGATATTTATACAGCCTACTCAAGTTTTTATCAACATAGATAAGGTGGCGGTGGTGGTGGTGGTGGTGGTGGTGGTGGTGGTGGTGGTTTTTAAGAGTTAATCTCTAAATAGGGGGCTGTAGTACTGAGCACTGAATCTCCTTTGCTTGATTAATTTTTATGTTAGGGAAGTAATACAAGGATTCCATCAAATGACCCATCAGTTTGAGGAAAAAGCATATCAGAATTGATGGTCAAAGCCTATATGGCTTTATGGTTTAGTCTCTAGGGGTATGTAATGCTCTTGTGAAAATAGTATTCCTCATGATAATAACGAGGAACTGGTGGGCCTCCAGGGCTGGGAGCTGAACTGAGGGGCAGTTCTACCCTGTCTAATAGGGTCACTATGAGTTGGCAAAGAATCGATGGCTGTCAGTTTGGTTTGTTTGACTTGCGTACTGGCATTCAGTGTGTTTATCGAAATCAATAAATTACAAGCATTTAGATGTCTATTTTTTACATACAAAATTTAAATCCCCCAAGCCTCTGAAAACTGCGAAGATTTCACAGCACTAGGTTGGTACTCTCCCATCCAAGAATCAGTGAAACTGGCAGGGTGTGAGGCATTCAGGCTCCCTCAGTTCCTCCTACTGCCTTCCCTGACCCTGGTCACTTGCTTCTATTACCTCTCTTGGACCTTACATGCATTTGAATTAGAACACCATAGAGTACAGTGCTCTACATGTGCAGCAGCTCTAACCATGTCACTCTCTGTCTCTATGAAGCCTCTTCCAACAAAATTCAAATGCGATTGTATGTGCACACATAAACACACGCATGCACCAGAGCACCCTTCTTAACAGAGAGTCAGGAGGGTCTCTTATTTGCTGTCCTCACTTTGGACACAAGTCCCTTGATGATGAGTAGGAGAAAAGGAACATCAGGTAGTGGGGGAAACCCTAAGGAGGAACAGAGGAGAGCTTTAACTAAGAATAATGCTACTAGGGGAATGATGGCATGTGAGGAAAATTAGATACTTCCAGACTGTCAGATTTTTCCATACAGCAAAATTAACTTTTCTAGTTTTGTCTAAAACTGGCCCCAGGAAATTTCAAATAGCACATCTCAGATTATCTAACCTACAAAGGAGTAGCCGGCCTTCCACCCACCCCCACCCCACCCCCGCCAAAAAACCAAGCGGTACAAAGCTCCACTGGGTACACATTTCAAAATATACATTCTCCTGTTTGGGCAGGCATCTGGCAACTTGCTCTGAGCTAGTGCACCCACACTTTTTTCCCAAGGTCATTGCTGGTGACAAGACCTTGTGCTCTTCTCACAAGCCAGAATGCAAACATAAATCAAGTCAGTGTAAGACGCCATCATCACCTCACTCAAATACACCTCGTCAAGTGAACTCAAACTTCAAGAAGATGCTCATTTGTTTGGTTTTGTTGATGTGAGGGTGATAGTGCATTTGGAGTTTAGTCATTGCACTAGGTCAGACTGTTAATCAAGCTTCCTATATAGAGGTTCTGAAGATATTGTGTAAGAAGGTCTGAGTTGTCTGGCTAGACCAGAGCTTGCACACTGCTATTGACTAGAAGTTCCGACACACAGAATCCAGGACAGATAAACCCCTCAGGACCAATACTGAGAGTAGCAACACCACGAGGGAAGGTAGGGGGGAGAAGCAGAAGAAAGGGGAAACCAATCTCAATGATGGACATACAGCCCCACTCCACCACCCAAGGGAACAAACAGCAGAAGTTTGGGTGAAGGGATACAGCAGAGGCGTAAAATATAAAACTAAAAAGTATGTATAAAGTATCAGTGGTTCACGTGGGTGGGAGGAGGGGAAAAAAGGAGCTCAAGGAGAAAGAACATGTTTGGAAATGATGATAGCAATGTATGTACAAATGTGCTTCATACAAATTGGTGTATGAATTGTTACAAGAGCTGTAAGATCCCCCAATAAAATGATTTATTTAAAATAAAAAGGACTGATTAGTGGTAGACAGGGGACTGGTTTTGCCACCATGACAGTGCACCTGCTCACACAAAAAAAACAGCATGCCTCTATCGCCCGATCTGATCCCAGCACACCGAGGCAAAATACTAAGGGTGTACAACAGAACAGGAAGGGGAACAGAGCAACGAAGTCCCCAGGGAATACCAAAAATAGACTTTGGGGCCAGGGCTAGCTGACCCATCATACTCTATGAGAAAACACTCCTAAAGGCCAACAAACAGTCCTTGAACTAACTAAAAGCTTTTCTTTCTTGTGTTTTGTTTTGCTTTTTGTCATTGGCTTGTTGGTGGTGGTGTTGTTCTTTTGTTTCATTTTGTTGCTTGGGTTTGCTCTGTCTCGTTTTTGTGCATGCTATGATTTCCACAGGTCTGTCTAAATGAGATAGGCTGGATGAACAATCTGGAGGAGAAAACAATGGGACTGACAGCTGGGGGAGGGAGATGGGAAAGGGGGGTGTAGGGAAAAAGGAAGTGCTGTTAACAAACCCAGGGACAAGGGAACACCAAGTGATCCAAATAGATGGTGAGGAGGGTGTAGGAGGCTTGGTAGAGTGTAACCAAGAGTAATGTAACCTAGAGGAATTACTGAAACACAAATGAAGGCTGAACATGAGAGTGGGACAATCAGAAAGTAAAAGGAAATCAAGGAAAGAGGTAGGAAGCAAAGGGCATTTATAGAGGTCTAAATAAAGGCATGTGCATATGTAAATATATTTATGTATAACGATGGGGAAATAGATCTATATGCATATATTTATAGGTTTAGTATTAAGGTAACAGATGTACATTGGGCCTCCATTCAAGTACTCCCTCAATGCAAAAATACTTTGTTGTATTAAAGTGGCATTCCGGGATGCTCACCTCCCCAACACAATTGCTGGAGGCAAATGGGTGCATAAGCAAATGTGGTGACTGAAGTTGATGGTGGTCGGCTATCAAAAGTTATACATTCTGGGGTCTTAAAAGCTTGAAGTTAAACAAGTGGTCATGTAGCTGAGAAGCAACAAAGCCCACATGAAAGAAGCACACCAGCATGTGTGATCACGAGGTGTCGGAAGAATCAGGTATCAGACATCATCGGAACAAAAAAATCATATCTTTGTGAATACGGGGGAGTGTGGAGTGAAAACCCAAAGCTCATTTGTAGATAATTGGACATCCCCTTACAGAAGGGTAGCAGGGAGGAGAGGAGCCAGTCAGGGTGCACTGTAGCAACAATGAAACATACAACTTTCCTCTAGCTCCTAAATGCTTCTTCCCCCACAACTAAAATGATCCCCATTCTACCTTACAAATCTAGCTAGACCTGAGGATGTACACTGGTACAGATAGGAACTGGAAACACAGGGAATCCAGGGCGGATGATCCCTTCAGGACCAGTGGTGAGAGTGGCGATACGAGGAGGGTAGAGGGAGGGAGGAATGGAAAGGGGAAACCGATTACAAGGATCTACATATAACCATCTCCCTGGGGGACAGACAACAGAAAAGTGGCTGAAGGGAGATATTGTATAGTGTAAGATAAGACAAAATAATAATTTAGAAATTATTCAGGGTTCATGAGGGATGGGGAATAATTATCAGCTGATGCCAGCGGATTAAGTGGGGAGCAAATGTTTTCAGAATGATGAGGGCAATGAATGTACAAATATGATGTATGTATCAATTGTGATAAGAGTTGTATGAGGCCCCAAAAATTGATTATAAAAAAAGAGAAAAGAAATAACAGTATGAAAACATCCCCCAAAAAAGCATGCCTCTCTTGTCCCTCATATCCTAATCACCTGAACTCACTCCATGTGACTTCTTTCTGTTTCCATGAATGAAGGACAGTGGTTTGACAACACAGAAGAAGGGGGAAAAAACAAGGGTGTCACCCAAACTGCTGAGTTTGAAAAATGTTTCCAAGAATGTAATCACAGATTAGACAAATGTGTGAAGTGTAATGGAGAGTACTATGAAGGGGATAAAAAATTTAAATGCATAGTTTTGAAAAAATTGTAGTTTTTGTCGGGTTCCCCCTAGTAGCTTCCAATTTCATAGCAACTCAAGCCATCACCATACATCAAACTGACAGAGAAGGGGTGGGTTTTGTGTGTAGGTGGTGTTGGTTATTACACAGGGGCAAGGGACTTCTGGTGGCATAGTACCTTATGCCTTGGGTGTCAACTGTAATGTCAGTAGTGGGGAACCACCAGTCAGTCCTCAGAAGAAAAGGATGAGGCGTTCTACTCCCATAGAGTTAGCCTTTGGGAAACCCACAGAGATAGTTCTGCTCTGATCTCATAGAGTCGCTATGGCTCAGCATCGACTCCATCGAAGTGAGCTGACAAACTAAAGGCAGGAGATCTGAAAGAGGATGCGGAGACGTTGTCTCAGGTACTTTGGACATATTACTATGGTGGAACCAGTCCTGCAAGAAGGGCATCATTTTTGGCAGAGGGTTAGCAAACAAGAGGAAGACCCTTACTTAGGTGGATTGACACCGTGGCTGCGAGAATCGGCTCAAATACAGTAACAAGTGCGAGGATGGCGCAGGACTGGGCTTTGTTTCTCTCTCTAGTGCACAGGCCCCTATGAATCCGAACTGACTCCAGGGCTCTACAATATCAACTACTACAACCCTGAAGTTCAAACCTACCCAGTGGCTTCCCAAAAGGGAGGTGTGGCCATGTGCCTCTGTAAAGATGACAGCTAGGGAGCCCCTGCGGGGCAGTTCTACTCTGTGGCACAGGGGCAGCCAGGAGTCGGAATGTGCTTCACAGCAAAGGGTGTGCTTTGTCTCAGTTTGTGCCTGCTGCTGTTTATGCTATGCACTGAGTTTAACATGTGACACTCAGGAGCTAATGAATGGAAACACACCCATGATGCTTCCATGATGCCAGATGCAAGCTGACACTGTTTCTGAGTTCTGGGCATATTATTTTTTCAGAGATAATTTCCTGTAGCGGTGACACACCGAGTCCTATTTCATGTAAAAGCATCAGCAGCAGAGGAAAGCACTGCACAGAGAGAAGACTATGACACGTAACAGGCTTTCCATAGAGGAACAAAAGGGTGGATGTCTTGGGCTGAACTCTTTTCTTGTATACAGACAGTAAACAAGCTGAACACATCTCACCTAAGCATAACATTACAACTACTTGAAGCCCAGCTCAGGCATCTGGACAAGAGGCAGCAAGGAAGGATGGGAGAGAGTTAATGGGCTGGGCGTCCCCAAAGGTGCAGAGTGGGAATCAAGGGAGGATCCAGGACGAGCCAAGGCTTCTGGCAGAAGTCTGAGAGGAGAGCAGCAGAAAGGAGCTGCTCTCTGGGTCCTCACAGATGTAGCCAGTGAGAGAGCAGCAGTGCTGCCCCCTGGCGGTGCGCCGAAGGCAGGGCCGCTTCCCCCAGGGCTGGAGAGCTCTGGGGAAAGACAAATCCTGTCACTTTGGATGCCAAGTAAGGGGGCACTGTGTGCCGGTGGTGTACCTATGTTGGCCAAAGCGCTGCCCACTGTGCATTTGCTTCCCACAAGCACAGTTATCCTTCCTCGTGCATCCAGGAAAGACAGTTCTAGAAAAACACAAGCAGTAAAATAAAACACTGCCAGGTCTCAAACCATCCTCACCATTGTTACTATGCCCACTGATGTAGCCACTGGTTCGAGCTGTTTTATTGCCCGTCCTCCACTTTTTGCCAAGCATCATGTCCTTCATGGACTTGATGTCCCTTCAGGGACTGGTCTCTCCTGACAGCACATCCAAAGATATCAAATGAAGTCCAGCCATCCTTTGTCCCCATGTTCTCTTGGCAGTCCTTGTACTTTTATTGCTCAGTGTCTGATTATTTGGGACCAGGCCTTATTGCTGCCCCTTCCTCACCTTGGCCCCCAATCCTGACCCCAAGCCCTGCACATCCACTGTGTGAAACCTCCTGTTCCTGTAACCATCCCTGTGCTTTTGTGTGGGGGGTCTAGCTGGGTTCCCCTGGCAATTCGCCAGCTGCCCTTGGGAAAGTTCATGGAGTCGGCTAATTAGTAGAAAAGCCAAACGTCCAGCTGAGATTGGTTTACTCCCTAGCACCCTTGGGCAGGAGCACAGCCCCACTCCCGGTCCCAGGTAGCCAACGACCACACCTAGGTTCTCCGGACTTGGCAGCTGTAACATGTGGCCTGGGCTTCCCCTTCATTTCCTGCTCCTTTCTGGCTTGCTGTCTGACTTTTCTTTGCGGAATTAAAGCTGCAAATTGACAGGATCCCATAAACACTCTAAAGCCACAAAAAAACACCAAATGCCCACCCAAACATGTGAAACTTCCAAAAATCATCCTTAGAAGATTCCCAAACCCTAAACATTCCTAAACCCCATATATGCCCTGAAAACACCATGAAAGCCCTAAGAAAACCTAAAATGCTGGGGGAAAAAAACACATATAATATTAAAAATACCCTAAAATCCCTAAGGAACTCTGTAACATCACTAAAATCACCATATTGTGCTGAAAAATACCTATACACTCTAAAAAACCACCCCTAAATCCCTTAAACACTCCCTAAAATCTTATAAAACACCCTAAAAACCCCAAACCACCCGAATGCCCCAAACACACCTTGAACGTCCACAAACAACCTAAAAGCCCTAAAAAATCACATGCCACCAAAAAGCCCTAAATGACCGCAAAATTCCAACTCATAGCCACCCTATAGAGGGCTTCTGGAGCTGTCAGTCTTTTATGGGAACAGCTTTATCGTTCTCCCAAGGAGAAGTTGGTAGGTTTGAAACCCTGACCTCATATTTAGCAGTCTAATAATTGCTGGACAGTGCCACCAAGGCTCTACTGGTGTAGTGGGTTACACATTGGGCTGCTCACCTCAAGGGAAACGGCTCAAAACCACCACCCACTCCTTGGGAGAAAGAAGAAGCTTTCTTTCTATTCCCCTAGATTTCTCATTGAAGGTGTAAAGTAACCTGTTAAATGCTCGCAGTGGCAGCAGCAATGTCTCATAACCATGGGGAAATGTGGTTCAGAAACTTCAGAAGCAAGCATCCACCAGTAGGTGACTGACCAGCAGTATTGACTTGGGCAAAGAGAAGGTGACATGGAAGGGTAAGGAGAAGAATGCGTGCAGAGGGCAGGTTGGCAGCTGAGCCTAAGTCCAGTAGAAACAACAGCAGAATGGCCTGTTCCTGGAAGGGCCACAGGAGATGGTGCGACTTCATGTAGCCCCCACTTACATGTGTAACAGCAGCAATTGCCTGAACACGTGGTCTCCCCAGGGAGGAGCCTTTGTGTGGTGTTAAGATGCTGTTACTGTCTGTTGTACTGTGGTGGCCTGCATTTGGCTGTAATGGTGGAAATTTTGCAGCCAGTAGTTCAAATGCCTGCTGGGTCACTCACTGCAGGTAGACTTCAGCAGTTTCCAGACAGAGACGAGGGAGGAGGACCTGGTCTTCCACTTCTGAAAGAACTGGCCAGTGTGAACCTTGTGAATGGCAGAACACTATACCTGAACATGAGTACCGCAGGCTATAAGGCATGATGGTTTGACACAGTGGCTGCAGCAATGTGCTCAAACATAGGATAGTGCTGGCCTGGAAAATAGTTCATCGTCCATTAAAAAAAATCATTATATAGGGGCTCATACAACTTTTGTTGTTGTTTTTCCCTAAGGGAGAGCAGTGTATTGGTACACTGAGAGGTATATAGATCAATGGATTCGAACAGAAAAGCTACACATATATTCACCAGTCAACAGGAACCTAGCCTTCGAAAAAGGACACAGAAATATCCAAAGGGACAAATTCTGCTTGCTCAACAAATGGTGTTGGACAAACTGAGATACCGTATGTAGGAAAATGAAGCAAGCCCCAAACCTTCCCCCATGCACAGAAATTAACTGAAGAGGGGTTAAAACCTGAAAGTAAACCTCCGGGCTATCATAATCATTTTTTCGATGACCTCATCGGTCAGAAATCATTGTAGGAACGCCAAAGCGTTCTTGTGTTCAACGTCTACATACATAGTAGGTGCTCCAGTAAAGGGGAATCTTGGTGGAGCTGGCTCATCCATTCCTGAAGAGAGTAGAGCACCACGTTGGCCCATCACAGAGCTCAGGTGTAGAATCTTCCTCACTGTCATCCTTTAACTCAGCAGTGTCAGTGTTGGATTATGAATTTCCCAAAGAACCAGTATCGCTCAATTCTGTGCACAATGCTGACTCACTCTCGCTGTTATTTCACTGGTCTAAAAACCCATTTAGGTTAAAATGACACTTTTTTGATGCCATGACCTAAAATTTTTAGTGAGAAAATGTTCCCAATGACATTACATGGGTCTTCGTCTAATCCTGATGCCATGTTCTTTTTCACAGAGACCAGCTTCTTGTATAAATTGCTCAGCATACAGATGGAATAAGAACAGTGAAAGGATACAACCCTGATGCACACCTTTTCTGATTTTAAACCATGCAGTATCACCTTGTCCTGTTCACAGTCTCACCTGGTTCTATCTCTTGGCCTTTGCATAAGCTCCATATGAGTACAATGAAGTGTTGTGCAATGCCCATTCTTTTCCATGGTATCCCCAAGATTCACCTCCTTCCACTCGTGGTTTCCAGAACGTGGGGTTGGGACAAAGCCTGGATAGTCTCATGGCAAGACCAGATCAGGAATGGAGCTGAGCCGGGAGCAGCTTTATTTGCTTGCTCCAGGGAAAGTCTGCCAATGTGACTAAGCCTCAGGGGCTTTCTACAAATGATAAAGGTGAATCCCTCTCTCGTTACCCACTGATCATCTCTGAGCCTCTTGCTCTCATATCCCTTGCACAGACCTCTACCATTAGATGGACAATTCGGTAACGTTTGAACACTTTTCTGATGCTGAGCCTGGGGAGCAACTAACAGCTGAGTAAATATTGATTGAAAGATGGTGAGTGGAAGAAAATAGCTTTGCCAGGTCCAGGTTGTGATGGAGATGAGAGTGTTACCAAATCCTGCTGTCCCCATGGTGGGTTTGCTGTATTGTGCCCAGTCCTGAAAGTCTGAGCCAGGGGTTTTAACGTGGCCCCTTTCAAAACATATAGGTGGAATTCTTGGACCATGAGCTGTCCAAAAAGCTTTACCAAGGAGATGTCCGCCCTGGAGCGAAACAACCCAAGAACCTAGATCTTCGTGAAGGTGTTGGTAAGGGATGCAGCGGAAATCATAAACTTGACTGAAAGCAAAAGAAACTTTGCCTTCATGTGCCTGCAGCTGGACGAAGTGGTGCAGGAGCACACCCTCCTTTGTGATTCTTCTTGTTCTTTTTATGAGCTGCTCCCTGGCCTGTGTAGTCCCGTAAATCTGGAAACTCTTTGCTGGTGGGGGCAATTGTTATATCCTCCCCCCAGATCCAGATGTCTTGTCCATGGTCATTGTGCAATCCTTGTTTGCCAGAGGAGTGGGGCATCTAAAGGCAGGCAGGGGTCACATACTTTTTTTCTACACTTTCTAGAAAGACCAGAGCTAAACATCTTGCAGCCCTTTTCATGTCCTCATTCTTTTCTGTATTTATTTTCCATGAAAGAGGAGAAGAAACGCGACAGCATCTACTGACAGCAAGTCAAATGCCATCGTGTGTGTTCAGAGGGCAGGCTGGTTCTCATTTGTCTAACTCATCAGTCCCATCGTGCCATGTCCATGTTAGATTGTTTAGGGAAACAGATGACATATGTTATGATGCTAAATAAGCTGAAACAGTGCCAGGATGGAGGCAGAAGGGTTTTATTTGTTTGTTTTTAAATGAAGCATGGCTTTCTAGTGACTTATTGTGGTGGGGAAGGGGGGCACCGAGAGCAACAAGACATGGCTGTGACAGTGGTCTGGGAATTGAGACAAATCATTGCTTCTGCAGCAGAGATGAGCTGCCTCTGACCTGTCAGTTACTTGAAGGGAGACTCTGCATTTGGTCAGACAAGTCTCAGTTGGAGATGGTACCAGCTTTCCTCCTGAGCCTCTGTGGTTCCCTTTGAACTACACAGGCCCGAATCGCTTTTAGCTGAGCAACAGCAAATGGCAACACAGACTTGCCATATTGCTCTTTTGCATACACTCTTTAAAAATCATACTAAATATACATGCATCAAAACATTCGTCACTTCCACGCTCTACAAGATTATAATTAAGTGGCATTCTGCATGTTGTTCATATATCATCCTTACCCATTCCAAAATTATGTCATCACCCTTATGGAAGCTCAGTATCGTCTCAGGGATGGCACTTCCCCTCCAGGCCCTACTGGGTTAGGCTGGGTTGACTAGAGAAATAAATCCAAGGACACTCATATAGGTATAAGAAAGACTCCACCTCACTTATTTGTCCAATTGACATGGCATTATGTAACAACCATACTTACCTTCCTACCTATCCCTGGAAACAATTGGGAGATGTTTGTCTCTATTCATTTTCCTAGCCTAGATATTTTTTGTAAGTGGAATTAAGCAAAATGTGTCCTTTTTGAAGCTGATTTATTTCACTCAGCATAATGCTTATGAGGTTCATTCCTCTTGTAGCCTGTGTCAAGAGTTCATTTCTCTTTATGGCTGAGTAGTAGTCCATTGTATATACCGTAGGCAACATGTTTGACTTATCCATTCACCTATTGATGGATATTTAGACCGTTGACACGTTTGCGAGATTGGGAATAATGTTGCAAGGGCCATCTGTGTATTTGTATCTATTTATGCGCTTGCTTTTAATTGCTTATATCCTTCATTTCCTTTTCTTTCCTTGTTAGACTCAGTATGATCCCCTTCTGCCCATCCTCTAGCCTCACAACCTCTGTGTCTGATGTGCCAGGATCTCACCAGAAGCCTTAACACCAAGATTCTGAGCCCTGACTGACCATTCTGACCATCCAGGGAATTGAATATTCCGGAGCACACAGAAGATGAAGTTATCAAAACTCCTTAGGCATAACCGAACAACTGGAGGGAGTGCTTTATTGGGCTGGGGGGCTGGGGATTATAGTTGTGAAGGACACCAAGAACAATTGTCATTACCTAGACTGTAAAGACTATGTTCGACATCCATGCTGGTGAGTAGCAGCTGGATTTCAGAAGCTCACAAGTGGCCATCTAGGTGGCAAGTATTGTCACCCTCACTCTGGAGGAAAGAGTGGTGAGTGGACCACATGAACATTAGACTTCATGACTCTGAGCACAGAATAACTAGATGATCTCCAACTATCAATTCCAACTTCTTTGAAAGGGATCACATCCAAAGGTCCTAGATAGTGAAGCAAAATTCACAGTCATAAAAGAGACCAGGCTTATTGGCTGGATAGGGACTAACAGAACCTCTGAAACGATGGTCCTTATTCACTAAGTTTGAAAATGAACTCCTACCTGTGGTTCAATATTCAGCCAAATAATAGATTGGTCTATAATGGGAGCAATTACACAAGTGAGGCACGCAAACCTGAAAACAGCAAACCATTTGATCTCAAAAGGGCAGTATTAATCCAAGGCCCAAGTTCAGAAGGGTAGGAAGAGAGGAGGAAGGGAAACAGAAGACATAAGTAGGGAGTGGAACAAGTCATATTATATTGTGGAGATTGCAATAAGTGGCATAAAACACAATGGGTATGAATTGTTGAATAAAAAACTGATGATCTTGGTAAACCTTCACCTAATTCACAATAAAAACTTATGAGAGAGAAAAAAATCCAAGCACCTAGGCTGCATTCCAGGCCAATAAAATCGGACTCAGTGGAGATGGGACAAAGATGTCTTTTGGACAGCTCTCTGGCGATCCCAATGAGCACACAGGCTGATACCCACCATCTGGAAACTATGGGGTAGCTGCTTCTCCGGTAATGCCTCGGGGGAGCGCTTGGGTCCCTCAAAGAATGTGGGATGATGAAGGGGCAAAGGTCATCAAACCTCACCCACAGCTTTACACTGGGGGGCTGCTCTCTGAGGAATGTGGGAAGGGTCCACTTGCATGCTGTCTCTGTGCAGCAGATCCAACAGACTCAACACCTTTCCAAAGCTGGCAAGAAAGTCCGAGAGACTAGATGTGGGCACCACGCTGTGAGTTTCCCAGAAGGCACGAGACAGATCGAGAGCAGTCACAGGAACACAGACTCCTCCGGAAATGCCGCCATGCGCAGAACATGCATCTCTAATTTCATTTCACACTGACTCAAGCATTCAGTCCTTTTTACGAAAACCCAGCTTCTCATTACAGTAACCGGTTTAAAATGACAATCTTCTGTTGAGCAAGTCTAAGAAATGACCTTCCTTTATTTTACATGGTATAAAAATTCAGTTTCCTAGGCCGATGGGCTCAAGGGACAGGTGTTTTTATGTACTAGACATGGCTTTCAAAGTTCTTCAATTGCCTAAATTAATAACGACTTTTTTCCTTTGGCTTTTCTAAGGGACACATTAATTTCAATCTTTTTCTAAGGAAGTGAATCTCTAGCTATCTCATTTGGATAACTTTCTGCCTTCAGAGTAGAATTTGAAATAATCTGCAAGGTTACCCCTTCCCCACCCTGCCCCAGCAGCCCAGCCTCTTTCTTCCTTCCAGCCTCCAGCCAACGGGGTTTGGTTGGGAAAGGAGATGCAGAAGGGAGTCTCTGGATTTTTCTATCAAAAGGTTGGCCACAACCCCCAGTAGACCAAATGTAATTCATTATGGCGGGTTTTGGTTTTACTACATTAAGAGTTATCCTTAGGGAAATTACAAACAAACAGAAATAGGAAGACTTTATATTTTATTAACGGATGTACTGCTCAGTCTCATTATATTTTAAAAGACAAAGTATAAAAAGAAAATCTGGCTCCATTTAAAATGTCCTGACTAGCAGAACTTAAAATACACAAATCTTAACATGAAAGTCTAGATGAATAAATAAAATAAACAACGAAACAGCTTTCTCAGGAAAAGCCATAATAAAGAGCTCGACTATTTTTTGAGCTGTTTAAGATGCTCGTGTTAAAGGGAAAAGAGTATCATTGTTGACTTTGAAATGTAGAACCATTTGCTTAATTCAGTGATGCTAAAATGGGCAGTTTGGCTGAAGAAAGAAATTGGCTTGTAGCATTTGATGAGCAATTTCTTCTTTTGAATATAGAAATGACCAGGGATGCGGACACGCTTTTTATTCTTTTGAGGACCCTCTAACCAAGAAATCTTTTAAATGATCATTACACAGTGAATGCCTGGAGGCTCTGGAAACTATTTATTTTGACATTATTATAAGCTCAAAATGATTCACCAATGCAAAAGAAGAAGAGAAAAAGCAATTAAATACTAAGCTGTAAACACTGGAAGCTTTTCTGTGCTGAAAATAATTGGACAGAGTTTTTTTCTTTTTTTAAGTAATAGTGTCCAAAGAGATTCAATGATCTTATTGCTTATGGATTTGGAGCTTAACTATATTCCTTATTTTAAATTTGATATTAGAATAGCAAGATTATAGACCTTGATACAGTGTGACTTGGAGAAGTATCATTTCATTAAATTATCAAGTTAAGGCTCAAGGAGCCTGGTGGAATGTGTGTGACCATGAGGCCAGCCAGTTGGAATCCGCTATGGCTCACAGAGAAAGATGCGTTTCTCAGCTCCTGTAAAGATTTAGAACTTCGGGAACCCACAGGCATAGTTCTACGTTGTCCTTTCAGGGGTCCTCAAACTTTTTAAACAGGAGGCCAGTTCATTGTCCCTCAAACCCGCTGGAGGGCCGGACTATAGTTTAAAAATAAAACTATGCACAAATGCCTATGCGCACTGCACATACCTAATTTGAAGTAAAAAAAAAAAAAAGGGGCAAAAACACCCGGCATGCTGAATAAATGTCCTCTGAGGGCCATGTGGTCCGCAGGCCATAGTTTGAGGACCCCCTAGATTGATATAAGTCAGAATCGACTTGATAGTGTTAGGTTTCTGGGGTGGTTGACCTCAGTTCTTGCTTAGCAACGCTGAAAGAATTCATATGGCAGAAGCACTTTTGTAAATCCAAGTGAATGTTATGAAAGAAAGTTTCAGGTATCGCAGTCCCCAAAAGTCCCCACTATCTCCGGAAAGCACGCCGGGCTGCATGGCAGGGGTGGGGAAAGTTTGCAGCTGAATATGGCGGTTTCATGGGAGGAATACCTGAGCAGGAGTGCAGAACCAGCTGAGGAGCCACGGCAGGAACCCCCAAGGGCCTCACCCTCCACTTGCAGAGCACGTGAACAAGGGAGGGCGACAAGGAGCCCAGGCCTACTTCTATCACCTCCCAACACCACTGGAGGGCATTGGTCGATCGTACTGGTTGATTTTGGTGCACTTTTGTGAAGTCCTATTCTGTATGACCAGGTGGACCTTCCACCTGGGTCTACATGACTTGGGTCAGAGCATGCTCAGTTCTGAATTTTGCCATAGGTATCTAATGAGTGTGCCTGATTTATTTCCAACCCCTTTGTTGTGGCCCGGACAGCTCATTTTCGTTTAGTGCTGGCATTTGGGAAGACAAGCCCTAATCTAGCAACCTGTCAATAGCAGTAAGTGAATGGAATTAAAACTCAACTCATAGCCATAAATTCAATTCGGACTCATAGCGACCCGAGAGGACAGGGCAGAATTGCCCCCTGAGGATTTCTGGGGCTGGAATTCTTTACAGGAATAGAAGTCTCTTTTTTCTCCCTCCCAGTGGCTCCAAAGGACTGACCTTGCAAGGAGATGTCCAGCGGGTGCCTGCAGGCTCATTCATTGAAAATCTCTGCTAGTTTATGAAGCGGGAGGGAAATTTTGAGGAGGCCGTCTGCGGCAGAGTTAACTCCCCATTAAAGCCAATGAGCTTTTCCACATCTCTCAAAAAACAAACAAAAAAACCTAAAGTGACTACTTCAGATTAATATGCTGTAGGTAGAACCACCTCCCACTCAGCAAACCAAACCAATCAACCAACCAACCAAACAAACAAAAACACCCCAAATCCTGTTGCCTTCAAGTCAGTTCTGACTCATGCTCACCCCTTGTGGTACAGAGTACAATTGTTGCATGAGGTTGTCTAGGCTGTACCCTTTATGAAAGCAGATGACCCCTTCCTTTTGTGGTACAGCTAGGTGGATTTGAACTGATAACCTTTATATAAGCAGCCCTATCCAGCGATCTATGTCAACTAAAGTGTCAAAGCATGTAAAGACTGATCCACAACCCCCACTTCTCTCTTCCTCTTCTGTGATGACCTGGAATCCACCTTTTGATCTGGTGGCACCATATTTGTGAAGCAGCCCGAATCACTGACGGACGGTGTGCAGGACAAACACCCTGTAGAATTGCCCTTCCAGCGTCAGAATTTGCATGAACAAGAAATAAACTTCTAGATTTTAAGCCACTGAGGTTTCAGGGGTAGCTTCTTTCTGCAGAACAGACTAGGCTATCCTGCCTGATCATCTCTTCACAGGGTTTTTGTGGAGAGCTACCGGAGCAGCTCGATCCAGGGGAGCTGCCAAAGCAGATACCTACACTTTATCTGGGATTGTAGGTTGTAGTACCAAAGTTTTTATTTGCCCGGGAGGCACTGAGTGAATTTTTTTTCTTCTGAAAACAGGACAATATGTAAGTAAGTTTGGAGACATATGTAGCTGGAGCTGAAAGTCCTCTTACCTTGCAGTTTTCTTTGGTAGAGATAGACTTGTTCTTAATGAAACCCATGACAGTCAGTGTCACAAATGACTTCTGAGGAGAGGCCAAACAGCTAAGTCAAGGCCAGCCTACCGTTCTCTTAAATGCTGTCTCATGCTCTCATCTGCTCTGACGTGTTTGCTCAGGGGCATGTGGCAGCCACTGGGCGGGCCTTACCATTGGCACTGAAAATCATTGTAGGGGATATTAGAGGATTTACATCAAGAAGACCTGACTTCCTGGCCATTGCTCGGGGGCCACAGTTCCCAAGACAATCAGTGTCAAGGGCAAAACAAAATAAAACATGACGAGGCCTCTGGGGCTGGGTTGAGCTGGATATGTAACCAAAGCCCCCTTCTACCAGGATCTTCCCAAGAGGAGATTGCTCTTTTCCATAGCTAAACAATTTTGTTTAACACACGTTCTGCTGGGGAACCTTCTGGGAAGCAGAAGAAAATAAATCTGCCTTCCTTTGAATTAAGCTGGGTTGGGTCCAAGCCCTGTGTAGTGTGTATTCTTATCATAACATCTAAAGGAGTCTCATTTCACCATTCTTAGCTATTAAAAAAAAGTTCCAGGCACAATAATTCAATTTAAAATTACACACCAGGAGTAGTTCATATTTAATACACTTTATACAGGTATTACAGGTACAAGGGACGTACTTGTTAACTGCCAGGTTGCTGGCTTGAACCAACCAGCTACTCCACAGGAGGTACTGTGTTTCTGTGAAGATTTTCAGCTTGGAAGCCCACTGGGAGAGCTCTCCTCTGGCTTGAGTCTGAAGGTGCTTGACAGCAGTAGCCTTTTGTTTTTATAGAGGTATAAAGCTTTCTTTCTTTCTTTTTTTTTCTCGGTATAAAGCTTTTTAGAACAACAAAAACAATTCCTTTTGGAAGTAAGCCAGAGATAAAACCACAAGTTACATGCTTTACTTTTTTTCTGTCCTGCTGCTGGCAGCCACCCTTTCATCGATTGTGCACACCAGCATGGTGGTGAAGTGGTGAACTCTGCGCTCTCACTCCCCTGGCTACACACTCGGTCTCCTCACTCATCGTGTGGCTTCACCCAACGCACGGAGCCTCCTGCAGGCTCCTCACCCTGTGTGTGTAAAAGTGCGAAGGAGACAGACTTCCTCAGAGCTGTGCTTTAGAGAGAATCCTCCTCACATACTCAGCACCGCCTTGAATAGGGCAGCACTGCATACATGACATCTACTTGATGATTGTTGATGGTGTGGTGGTGTGTTTGTACGGATAAAAAAAGAGCCCTGAATGGTTATGTAACAAGTAAGGGAATAAATAGATCTTCCTTCATCCACCTTCATCTTTCATTGTTCTATCACTCCCTGATTGCAATATTAGAGGCTAAAATGGGCAGAATTCCCACCTCTGAACAAAGTTTGTGCACATGGGTGTGCATGCTTGTGTGTCCATGTGAGTGTGCCTGTACAATGTGTGTGCACGTGTGTGTGCACATGTGCACTGGAGCCTGGCAGCAGCAGGGGAGGCGCCTGTCTCTGTTCAGCAGTATCTGACGGCTGCTGCAGGTGTAATGAGAAGTGATTGGTGATCTGTTCAGGGAGCTCCTGGGGTGGACTCAGGGAAGGAGCAGCAAAGAAGACATACTCATCTCCCCCATATGTAGATGAGGTGATGGAGGTGGGCGGTAGAGGAGCAGCTCCTTAGTAATGAGATCACAGGGGAAAGGCCTTGGATGAGGTGCCAGACATCCCTGCTTTCCCAGAGAGGGTGGGGACTGGGAACGAGGCTGCATCCTGCCTAATCAGTTACAGTTGCTCTGTCGCTCTGGGGAGGGAGGCAGATGAGGCAGGGAGCTTCCGGAATCTCTCATCTCCAGTCCTTCTAGGTGGACGTGGGAGCGTGTGAGGACGGCCACACTGGAGGGTCAGGGTTGATCGCCTTGCAGTGTGGAGCCCGGCCTGGACCTGCGTTGTGCAGGGTGACCAAGGAGCTCTGAGGGCACGGTTCTGGGTGGGGGCTTTGTCTACTAAGACCCACAGCCGCGCCCTGTGTCGCAATGTTGGCATGCAATGTGCAAAGACTTGAGACAATGTGAAATGGACCATCCACTTCACTTGGAAAGACAGGAGGGCTGAAAATCAGATTGGGAGATCTGATCTCGTTTGCTGCACAGTTGTGAGAGGAGATATTCCTGGCTTCTCTCATGTTGGGAACCGGGCATAATCAGCCTGACAAAACCAAGGCCATATTGCCTGCCCAGCAGGGCTAAAGCCACGTCACCTCAACCTTATCTTACCCTGACACACACCAGATGGCCCACCCTTGTCTGCTCCAGCACCGGACATTCCAACTGCAGACTTGCGGCCGCCTGCCCTGTGTGCTCTACACCCCCGCCCTTCCTTTTTTTTATCTCCCCTTTGAACTCCCTTGTTTGCCTCACCCTTTATAGAGAGGCTTGTGTAGCAATAAACTCAGACCTTGACAAGAATCTGCTTGGTCTCGCTCCTCTCTCTCGCCCGTTTCTCTTTCAGGCTGGGTCCTCCTTGGAACCCCTCGAATAACTGAGTCCCGCGGGTTGGGGCACTCTCACACATGAAACTATATTCCTCCTCAGGCATCAAGGAGGTGATACGAATGCTTTGATAGCCTAGTATCTGTCAGCTGGGAGGCACAACATAGTGAGAGCCCTTATTAATCACTTGGAGATTAGCTGAGGGGTGGGAGAAGCCAGGCATGAGGCTTTCCAGGGCTGCTCAGCCTGCACAGGAGTCCTTTCCTGGGTTGGACAGAGGTGCTGCCATCTGAAAGCTCAGATAGAGCAGTTGGAAAATTAACTGACCTGGTACAAGATCTATTTACATATATCAAAAGATCCTGGGTAATAACATCTCATGTTTGTGCAGCATGCCACATTTGTCAAAGGGCTTTCTCATTTACTGTCTTACTTGGTCCTCAAACTAAGAGGCCTTTGGGCAGCTATTGCTGTTTAATTTTGGGCGTGGTAACAGCTTTGGGTATAGTACTGGGCTTGGAATCAGGCTGTGCAACCCACAGCAGGTCACTTAGCTGCTCTGGATTGGCTTTCTTCCTCTACGAAGGTCAGCGCTTGGACTAGACCATTTTCCCAGTGGCAGCTCTGCTGACATTTTGGCCAACATCGTTCTTGTGGGGCTGTGTTGTTCCCTGCACCAGGATGCTAAGCGAGCATCCCTGGTCTCAGCCCACTAGATGGCAGTGGGACTCCCTTCTTCAGAATGTCTCCAGGCATGGCCAAATGTCCCCAGCAGAGCATGCTGCTGGGCTGGCGCACGGCAGGATGATGCACTCAATGAGTTGGATTTTAAGTTTTCAGGTACTTTACATGTCTGCACAGGGAGACTACATCAACAATTACCCAGCAGTCAATGGATCATCACTGACCCTCTCTATAATTCCAACTGAGATCATGAAGCACCGACTGAGTTTCTGAGCTTAGCACCCTGCATGGCACAAGTTGTTTAGCACTCAGCTACAAACTAAAAGGTTGGCAGTTCCAACCTATCCAGAGGCCTCTTAAACAAAATCCTGGTGGTCTGCTTCAGAAGAGTTGGAGCCATGAGCACCCCATGGAGTGAAGAGATATAAACATGAATGTGGATGGGACTCTAGGTATAGCTACAACCGGGAACCATGGAATCAACTACATCATGGAATCAACTTCAACTCCTGGCCTCCTTGTGTGTCCAAGAAGAACTGTGCTCCCCAGGGTCTGGAAAGGCTGCTTGGTCTGAAGTAGATTTGCAGGCCCTTCTTTCTAGGTGCCGCTGGGTGGCCTCAACCTTCCAAGCATGCTATTAAAAGCCAATCCGTCACCTGTGTGCATCACTGAAGACACACAGACACAGGGAGCAATGCCCTGGCTGGGGCACTGGAACAGCGCTGGCATGCAGTGAGTGCTGCCCAGTTAGCGAACAGGTCTTCCCTTGGTACTTTCTCAGGTCTGTGTGAAGCTTTCTAAGCATCCAGAGTTCTCGGCCTGATTCTGCTGCCAACTTGCAGTGTGGCTTCGAGCTAGTCTCTTGCCCTCTCTGGGCTTGATAACAAAAGCAGGGCAGGCCAGCCACAAATATCGTGTGGCTAGCAGGGGAAAGCAGTTGAGGACACAATTGCAGATGGAGTTCATCCTTTGGACTCATCGCCCCTCCTCCCTAACACCCCCCCCCCCACTCCACACACACACCTTTTCAACTGCACCAGATGGGTTTTAACTTTCCGGCACCAGAAAAGCAGACCTTGAGTTTTTTCCTTTATGGAATGTAGGCCATCCCTGCTTATGTGTCACATTCAGTCCTCGTTCTTCTCCCTACTCTTGTCCCTCCTCCAGTCATCAACAAGTGACTGCAGGGCGGTTTCCCAGCAGGGCTGTGCTCAAAGATTCATAATGCTGGGTTTTCCTTTAGTTCTCCACAGTCTTGGGCTTGGAACAATCCAGGCATTACCTTATCAAATGCTCATTTTAGGGGGGAAGACGGGGGCACTGGAAACACCACATGGGGCTCAATCCTTTTCTGCACGTGTCTGAGGGGTTTCCAGGAGTTCGAATTTCAACTTAAGTGATTTATTTTTTGTTGTTTAATCGCGTGCCTGTCATCTGCTGGACATTTCTTCTACAGTGTTTTGTTGTTGTTAACCCCATTTCTAAGATCAGAGATAGAAGGGTCAGGCACAATAGGCAGTTAAATTGACTCAATCTGGGGTGTGAACCTGCTTCTGTCTGGTTCCTCATAGCCCTCAGTCATTTTAATGCAGGTGTTGTGAAGGGTGTGGGTTCAGCAGCCACACACTGCCTCATCTCGCCTCCTCGTTGATAGGCTGTGTACCCTTATGTGAGTTGTTTAATCTCCTACCAAGCTTGTGAGAGCACTACTTTTATTAGCTTCATTTTACCGAGACTGTGAGAGGTCAGGGGAGCGAAGGCTTACATATTGCCAGGCATATAATATGCTAATGATAGTCAAGATATATAACTAAGCATTTCTCTGTTCTTGGTTCTGTCAGTACCTGGTGTGGCCACAAAGGAGAAACCTGGTTTCCTGCTATTTTGAGCATCTAGTGTGAATGGCAGGAGATAAGTCACAAGCTAATGAACCCTTGTGGTGTAGTGGTTAAGCACCCTGGGCCCGGCTATCAAAAGATATAGTGTCCAGGATCTTAAAGACTGGAAGATAAACAAGGGGCCATCTAGCTAAGAAACAACAAAGCCCACATGGAAGAAGCCACCAGCCTATCTCGACATGATCGCTGAAGACAAAGCGGGTGCATAAGCAAATGCGGGCATGTTTTCCTGATGTGCACTCACCCTTTACATAAAACTCTCTCTTATACATACGCGTTTCTGTGGATTTGTTTCGCTAAGGCACCCAGACTAACATAAGCAGCATGGAACGCATTTAAGAAGCCTAGACAAGGGCAGGGCAGGATATTTGGAGGGACTGGATCCAGAATTAGAGAGGAAGGGGTCCTGGAGGTGAAACGGGCTGCTAGCTCCCTGTCCCAAGGGGGACAATGAGACTGCTGGCTCCCATGAAGATTTACAGTCTTGAAAACTCCATATAGGGTCACTGTGGTTGGAATCCACTGGACGGCAGTGGCCTTTTGGGATTGAAGGTGGAAGCCACCAAAGAGCCTGCGGGGAGTGTGTGAACTTCTGGAATACAGCGAACAACCTCTGCACATCTGCTTTTCGTGCTGCCCAAGTCATGCATTGACATTTGTCCAAAAGTGAACCATCACAGCTGCTCTCTCAGGAAGCTGGGGGCTGAGCCCGCTGGTTCCACTCTGTCAGCATTTCTGGTCCGGGTACCTGCCCTCTGCCCCGGCACAGGCAATGGGCTTTTGGAAGCAGTGCTCCCTGGGTAGTGGGTGTGATTTGGCTCCTCTGGCCTAACATGATGAATGCTGAGAGGGGGTGGATACTAGGGGGTTAAGCTCCCTGACCTTTCCCTAGCCCAGGGGAAAACTTACTATTTAAAGTAAGTTTTAGACAGAATCTTTAGAAAGATAAATTGTTTACTTAATGTACACAATTACTCCCCAACACATCTGTTTTGTGTCTGCTCAACTCAACCTCATAGGCTATGGATGACCTTGAGCAAGTTTTTAAAGTCACAATGGGTTTCTACCAGGATTGAGAGTTCAGCTCTCTCAACTCTCCAACTGGTTATTAGCACCATAGTCTCATTTCTATTTATGGATTTACTTTGTTTGAGGGAAAAAAGACTCCCAATTCAACTTTATTTTATTAGGAACTCCTTTGCTATGTTTTACACAAGAAAAAGACACAAACCGCTGTTCTGGATGAAGGAGAGCATCCGCATGAGGCCACAATGGTGTCGGAAGGACCCACAGCCACAGTTACTTAAATAAAATGACACTCATTCTGTCCTGCTGACTCTGACTCATAGTGACTCTGTGTAGGGATCCTGAAGTTGCTACCTTTACAGGAAGCAATAACCTCATCTTTCTCCTGTGGAATGACTAGTGGCTTCGAACCAGCGATCTTGCTGTTAATAGTCCAACACTATCCAGCATCACCACCTGAGCTCCTGAAAGCTTAAATGAGACATGGAAAACAAACACCTTTGTCACAAAACTGTCCCTGAAGACGGATCAATTCATGGAGTTGCGGGAGGGCCTGTGAGAGCATGAGCGGGACCTTCATTGGGATGTGCACACGACCGTATATCGCTGAGTCTGGCCCGGGGAGTGGACGCAAGCTTTCCACTGCCGGTCAGCAGTAGGAAAGAACTCAATGGTGGCTGAATGTGTGGCCCCTCAAAATGGATTTAGGGTCTCCACATAGACTCTCACTGTGAGCCACAGCCTATTGCTCAAAATTTAAGCTTAAATATGACTTAAATGCCTAACATTCTGTTTCCTTAAACTAGAGTACTGCCAGGATCAACTAGAGGCCTGGATGACCTATCAGGTCTGAACAACGATCTCAAATCACTTCACATGATCCATTCCACCAGTCATGTCACCAGTCACACCTCCTCACTTACCCATTCCAGAGACTGTGCCTGTATAACCTATCGACTAACACATTCCCACATGTTGTGATTATGAAACCAACCATCATGCTGGAATAAGGACCAATCACGATGTAAGGGGCAGGGTCAATGGGAAAGCAAGATAGGGGCTGAGGGGAGCCAAGAGGGTCCCGTCACTCAATCCCTAAACCTGATCTAATGTCACTAGACTGGGGTCTTCCTCACATCTCAAGGGCACCCGATTCATGATTGAAGTGAATTGTGCTTATTCAATCTTTGTTCTGCTTACCGTCCTGCTATGCTGCCTCCTCTTCTTGCTTTATGTGTGTGGCTCCCTCTGTTGTGGTGACAAATGGCTTGAGAGGGATTTGACATAGGGAGAAAGCCCACCCACATCAACTGTCACCAGAAGCAGACACTAAGTTCATTTCTCTCACCTCACAGAACTATGCACATCAGACACTGGTAGAGCTGCCCGGAAGGGGAACCCTTAGTGCAGTGGTTCTCACCCTGTGGGTTGCGACCCCTTTGGGAGTCATATGACCCTTTCACAGGGCTCGTCCAATTCATAACTGTAGCAAAATTACAGTGATGAAGTAGCAAGAAAATCATTTAATGGTCGGGGGGGGGGGTCACCACAACAAAAGGACCTGTATTAGGAAGGTTGAGAACCACTGCCTGAGTGTGCTTAGGACTTTGCTGCCCTCAGGGTCACCAGACATTCCTGAAGGCAGAGTCACTGCAGGAAGCCCTTCTGGGAAATGCCCTGAAGCCAGGTCTCAACCAACTCCATCCACCCTCACCCTCCTAGATCCTAATCATAGGCTGCATGGAAATGCTCCCTGCCACTTCAAAGACTGTAAGTCCATCGGAGCAGAAAGCCTTCTCTTTCTCCCTTGGAGTGGTGGCTGGTGAGTTCAAACTGCTCACCTTCTGGGTAACATAACCCACAGACCAGCTCCCCCTGAGCTCAGTTAGGTTTGCCACACAGCACACATTGTTGGGAACCTTCTGAAGTAGCTGTGCCATGTGCAGGTTGGGGGATTTCGCACAAGATGCAGAATTCCACCCTCTCTTGGAAAAAATAATTTTTGCAATAGCCTTGTATTCTCTTCTGGATCTGAGTAGCAGCTACTCTCATGCAGTCCTAGCACATACATGCTAGGTCTTACGCCGAGTCTGCTCCATGCTTTCCTGTGTCCTATGTGGCGCTGTAGGCACCCAAGGCATGGACTCTGCAGCCTGGGTTCAAATCTCTCCTTTCCACTTCCTCACTGTGTGGTCATAGGCTCATGGCTTTATCATCCTGTGCCACTGATTTTTCATCTGTAAAATGAGGCAAGAATAGAGTCCACACATAGGCTTCTTAAGTGATATAATTGAATTATTATATACAAAAAGCTTAGAACATTGCTCGGCATCTTGCAAATACTGTTAGGTAGCTTAGCATAGGGAGTGGGTCATCCATTACATATGCTCAGGTTCAAACTTCCGGCCAGGAAGGGGTGGTACACCTAGGTGGGTGTTACACCTGGATTGGCCCATCTGAGCCAGGTGAATTCAATCCAGCCAATGGGGTTGACCAGGACCATCAACCATGCCTCTCTGTGGAGGAATTGAAAAGGCAGGATCTTGACCTCTCCGATGTCTCCCTTCACCCACTTTTCTGTTGTCCGTCCCCCAGGGAGGAGGTCACATGTAGATACTTGTAATCGGTTTCCTCTTTCCAATCCACCCTCCCTCTACCCTCCCAATATCACCACTCACAAATTATCAAGGTTTCTTGAGGGATGGGGGAGGAAGGGGTAAAAATGAGGACTTGATTGATGCCAGGGGCTTAAGTGGAGGCAAATGTTTTGAGAATAATGAGGGCAGTGAGTGTACAATGTGCTTTACACAATTGATGTATGTATGGATTGTGATAAGAATTGTATGAGCCCCTAATAAAACGATTTAAGAAAAGAAAGAAAAGGCAGGATCCTGGAGCCCACGTAGTGACTTTCTCTCCAGCAGCTTCTAGGCAAGCTGTGCAGGGGTGAGGGGCCCTGAGGTGCCTGTGTAAACCTGAAACTTCTTCTCTCAAAAAACTCACTTGGATCACAATCCAGGCTGCGGAGTGAATTCTTTCTCACGCGAAGCCAAGGACTGAGGTATATTTCTCCCACGAGAGATCTAACAATAGTATCTCTTATTATATCATTAGGAGCCCTGGTGGTGTAGTGGACTATGCATTAACCTGCTAATCGCAAGGTCAGGGGTTTGAACTGACTAGCCCCTCCGTGGGAGAAATATGAGGTTGTCTATTTCTGTAAGGCAATGGTTCTCAACCTTCTGAATGCCGCCACCCTTTAATACAGTTCATGTTGTGGTCACCTGCAACCATAAAATTATTTTCATTGCTACTTTATAACTGTAATTTTGCTATCGTTATGAATTGGATGACCCCTGTTAAAGGGTTATTTGATCCCCAAAGGGGTCGCGACCCACAGGTTGCGACCCCTGCTGTAAGGATTTAAAGTCTCAAAACCCCAAAGGGGCAGATCTTTGTCCTATTGGGAGTCAATAAAATGGTAGTTAGGTTTTTTTCTGCATCAGTATCAGATTCTGGTGGCAATCTCAGTCATCCTGCATTGTGGTCTGGTTTGAACTCCGGAAATGACTGCCCTGGTTTGAGGTGAGGGCCACGGTGCTTCAGTGGTAGACCTCTCATCGTCTTTCACCGGGAAGACCCGGGTTTGATTTGCAGCCAATGTGCCCCAGACTGTCAGTGAAGGTTTGTGTGTTGCTACGACACTGAGGCTTCAGTGGTGTTTCCAGACTGAAACAGAATAATGAAGAAAGACCTGATCATCCCCTTCCACACATTGACCTATGGCCCACCACTGTTGGCTTCCTCTCCCAGTCCTGGTGGTAGCACAGATTGGCACAGTTTGCTCCACTGCCCATGAGGTGCCCATGAGAGGCTGAGTCGACAACCACAGTCAAGATCAACAGCTTAAACTCCATTCTGGGTCTATGGAAACAAGAACAACCTTCTGAAATGAGGTCACATTGCTATTTAGGACTGGGAGGATGCCTTTGTGATATGGATTGCACTCTGGATCCCGAGGGGGACTTTTAAACACAGCCACATAGCAGCTCCGGAAATTGTCATAGTGAGAAGGCAGGTTAAAAAAAAAAAAAAGCTTTTACTGGCTTGCTCAAAGGAGGCTGCGGGTAGATTGTGGGGTGGAAAACTCCTCTGGAAATGAAAAGTTTTTTTCCTTACATATGCATCATTTCTTCTGGTCCTGAAAGAAAACACAAAACAGACGAGAGAAGGAAATGGAGACTAGCAGTCATCTTGTTGGTATTCCCATAGCACCCCCTCCTTAAGCACTTGCTGCCATCTCATCCAACTCCACTCAGTGTATTTCCACCCGGCAATGATGCAGAAATGTCTGCGTACTCCAGTTTGATTGTAGTCGGGCAACGTTTATGGCTTTGACATTCAACTGAGCATGGCAGGACGTCTAGAAACAATTATAACCAGCACCTGCTCTGTCTGTGCTGTGGGCAGGCAGTGACGGATTCCCAGCCTCTGGAACACTAGTGTTCCCTCCCAGCTCAGGATAATGACGGTGACACTCGGCCCCCTTGTTGTCTGGGGAGCTCAAGGAGCTCTCCTCTGAAACCTCAACTTATGGGCATTTCTTTAAGTGAAGACATCAAATTAGTGACTGGAAAGGAAGGCGTAGGAGATGATTATTGGCCACAAGACAAGCCTCAACCGCCTCCAGAGAGCATGTCTCCTAAGTACCAAGTCGGCGGTGACAGTTAGGGGGCCCTGGGTCACCGGGTGGTGTTGAGAGGGGACTCTGGGGCCCCAGCGTTGGACGCTGGCGGGTGCAAGTTCAAGAGGGTCAGGGGCTGATGCCTCCCCATGCCCCTGCCCTCCCCCAGCAAGGGCGCTCTGGGGTGCTGGGTCCTTGAGGCCCCGGCAGGCGGGGCCGCCCACGGTCAAGGCTTCGGGCACAAGCGCGGGTGCGCTGAGGCCTGTGCCGTGCGGGGGTCTGGGCTCAAGCAGGTGGTCGCGGCGTCTCCGCGGGCGGGCGGGCGCCCCGCAGGACGACCAACGACCCCCAGCGCGTCGCCGGCACCCAGCGCCCGGGCGTAGAGGCGGGCGGGGGGCCTGCGCTCCGCTGCCGCCAGGGCCCCCTCCTTCCGCGCCCCCCCACCCCCCGCGCCAGGTGAGCCCGGCCTGGGCCTCGGCGGGCGGTGGGGCTGCCCTCTCGCCGCCCTCCAGCGCCCCTCTCGCCGCCCTCAAGGGGCCGGGCCGCGCTGAGCAGGGCGGCCGCCGGCCGGGGCTGGGGGTTGGGAGGGGCGGGGGTCACGAGCATGTCGCTCGTTCAGCAGCAGGCGGGGGGCGTGGCCGGGCGGCTGCGCGCTAGGCCGGGCCAGCGGCCGCCACGCCCTCGGGCTCAGACTCCGACTCCGGCTCGGCTCGCCCTGGCGGCGGTGGCGCCGTGAGGAGGAGTCCGCGCTCCTCTGTGGCGGCGGCGGCGGCCGGCTCCAGGCCGGGTTTTGGCGCCGCCCGCCTGCTGCCTCCTGGCGGCTCCTGAACTCCAGCCCCCTCTCTATCAGCCTCTCACTCCGTCTCAATACGTCTCAAGATGGCGGCCAATGTGGGATCTATGTTTCAATATTGGAAGCGCTTTGATTTACAGCAGCTGCAGGTCAGGCTTCTCTCTCGGCCTCTCGCTTGCGGGTGGGGGCTGCGGGCGGTCGCGGCCTCCCCGGGGGGGCGCCGGGCTGCCTTGCCGCCGGGGAGCCGCGGCGGAGGGGAGGAGGGGGGTGCCGGGGAAAGCGGGGCCGACTCAGGGACAAGTCCCTCTCACTCCCCGGCCCCCATTGATAACTCGCTTGATCGGAAATTGATCCTCTTTGTTCAATTCATCGATCAGCCCAAGATGGCGCCGGGAGCCGCCGCCGCCACCGCTGCCCCTGGTGTCTGCCCCCTCCCCTGGCGCCCCCCCCCCCCGCCCCCGAGCCGCCGCCGCCGCCGCGGGACCAGGGAGGGGGCGGCACCGGGCGCCTGCGGGGTGCGCAAAAAAAACAAAAAAAAAAAAAGAACTTGAGGAAAGTTGTGTTTTTCTTTGCTGTCTCATACCCTGTATTCTTTTATCTCCTCTCTGAGATCCTTCTGTAAGGGGATGTCCAGTGCACTGCAAATAGGTTTTGGGTCTATACCCGGCCGTCCCCTCTCATTCTCCATGATAAGATTTTTTTGTTCTCATGATGCCTGTTGCCTTATCCCTTTGAAACTTTGTGATCACACAGGCTGGTATGCTTCCTCCATGTGGGCTCTGTTGCTTCTGAGCTAGATGGTTGCTTCTTTACCTTCAAGCCTTTAAGACCCCACACGCTATATCTTTTGGTAGCTGGACACCATCGGCTTTCTTCATCACATTTGCTTATGCAGCCGCTTTGTGGTCAGTGATGGTGTAGGGAAGGTGAGCATCGTTTAATGCCAATTTAATAGAACAATGTTCTTGCAATGAACGAGTCCTTGAGCGGAGACCCTATGTCCATCTGCTACCTTAATACTAAATCTATAAACACATGGACATAGATCTATTTCCCCATGCCCCTTTGTAAATATATGTACATCCTTTATTTAGACATCTATAACTGGCCCT